>NW_022900913.1:62092287-62106902 GCF_012274545.1 Fukomys damarensis
TGATATTTGTGTGAGTGTGTGTGTGTGTGTGTGTGTGTATGTGTATGGGGAGGGGGGGTAGATGTAAGTCACTAGTCACTAGATTGGCTTCAAATTTGTGAACCATTTGACTCATCATTTCAAGTAGCTGGGATTACAGGCTTGTGTCACTGTACTCAGGTTAGATTTTGCTTGCTTTGTTAGTGGTTTGTACCATTAACAGCTACTAAAAACCCCAAGAATAGACAAATAGCTTAGAATTCCAGTACTGGATAAATAGATTCAAAGTCAGTTGCCACAGGAAGACTGGAAGTCTGGCTTTAATGCACTCTCTGTACTCTCATTGATGGAGAGACAAAAGAACAAAATAAATAGTTTCTAATTCCTACATTTCAATCTTCTGTTTGCCTTAATCATTTTATATTCTTGCATTGATCCATTCATTATACATTGATTTATTCTTACCTATTTTGTTCTGTAGTGCATTTAAGACACATAACAAGAATGACCCCCTCCAAAAAAAGCCAATCAGGAAAAACAAAAATATATTTTAGATGATTAGAAACAGATACAGGAACTAGTTCCAACAGCAAGGTTGAAGTGATGGCCAGTGTTTGGATTAGGCTTCCTGGTGGCAAAAGCAAAAATGAAAATGTAATAGACACAAAATTACCTATTTACTCAAAAGTAAAATCTCCCAAAATGAACAAAACAAAACTTTTGTACTTGAAACTGACAGAGATGTTATGTATATCTTTATTTAAAACTCAGTGAAAGAGTGAAACGATCCCACAATATAGTGTGACAACATGCAATCAAACAACACTTTCTATTTCTTTAAAGGATTCTTTTTCTTTGTTTGGCTTTTCCCTTCTTCTGTTTCTGAATACTACATCATTTGTTTATTCTTATGAGGTTATCCTACATATTTTAATATTTAATGAAATTTAAGTTTATCATTTTACTTCCCCCTGAGAAATACAAGCAGGTTATAAAGCTATATAATTGAACACTTCAGTTTGTATTGATTTCTATTTTCACAAATTAAGAGTAATTATTAGTTTAGATGGTCAATATTTAAACTTATTTATTTAAAAATATCTTTGCTCACCACTTCTTGCATTTCAGACTTTCTATTTGGATTCATTTTTTTCTGTGCCTAAAGTAGTGAGTCCTTTAGAATTTCTCTTTCTGAGTGTCTGTATTTGGTTTAATGTGCCTTAAAATATGTTTTATTTTACCCTTATTCTTAAGAGATCTTTTTTTTTTTTTACCACATGTAGAATTTTGGATCAATAACTTTTTTCCTTGGTGCACTGAAAATACTAACCTACTGCTTTGGTCCTTTAGTGCCATAGAAAACACTGCTGTAACTCTAATTTTTATTCCTTTGAGGTGATTTGTCTTTTGCCTTTAGGTATATTTAGAGTCTCTCATTGATGTTGGTGTTCTCAACTTCCATTATATGTGGAAGTGATTTCCTTTCCATTTATCGCGCTTGAGATTTGTTGGAACTTTTCCTTTGTAGTTTTTCAACAATTCTGTACTTTATCTTTCATTTTCTCTTTGAATATTGTCTTTTTTTGATTCCTCCTCCTATCCCCTTCAAGGACTCCAAGTAGACATAAAGACTCTCTCACTTTGTTTTCCTTTTTTCTTAGCTTCTCATACTCTGCTCTTATTTCTCTGTGTTGTATTCTATATAATTTCTTTAGAGTTATCTTATGCTTTATTAAATAGCTCTTAATTTTATTCAGTCTTCTGTTTAACTTGTATGTAGTTTTAATTTTATTTTCCATTTATAGACATTCTATTTTCAAATTAGAATTTTGCTGGGGAGATAATATGAGCACTTCAATATTTGGTAGTTTCACAGTTGTGTGAACATAATGGCATGTTCAGCAATGAACTGAGGTGGCTCTTGTTATGGCTTGTATCTAGATGTCCCCCAAAGTCTCATGCACTCATAGGTGGGCTTTTTTAGAAGAGGCTGGATCTAGCATGTGTCATGCTGAGATTAAGATTGTATGATTATTAAATTAGCCCACTGATTGGTTTGGCACATGCCCTAAGCCAGATAACCTAGGTAGAATATAAAAGAAGTAGAAGGAAGCTGCTATTGTTACTTGCTTGCTTTTGCTCTCTTCTGCCTACCATGATCTGTTTCTTCTCTGGCCTAGTCTGATTTTGTGGGGGTGGAACATTCTGTAGATGTCTATTAAGTCCATTTGTTTAAAAGCTCAGTTCAGTTCTAGTATTTTGTTGTTGATTTTAAAACTAGACCCTTATCTTTAACCACAAATTAAATAAAATCCAAGTGGATTAAAGATTTAAATATTAAAATAGTAACTCTAAACTTGCTGGGAGATAAGTTAGGCAGAGCTCTTGAAGACATTGGCATAGGAAAAGACTTTATGAACAAATCCTCAGTAGCACAGCAACTAACACAAAGAATCAACTGTAATCTCATCTTATTAGAAAGCTTCTGCACTGCAGAATAAACCACCAACAGAGATAAAAGACAACCTACAGTGTGAGAAAAAATGTTTAGCAGCTGCTTCTCAGACAAAGGACTATTATCTAGAATATATAAAGAACAAAAATATCAGGCCTCCCAAATATAAAGACCTGATTCAAAAAAGGTCATCTGAAATGAACAGATATTTCTCAGACAAAGAAGTAAAAGCAGCAAATAAATATATGAAAAACTGTTCCACATCACTGTTCATTCTAGAGATGCAGATGAAAACAACACTGAGATTCCACCTCCTCCCAGAAAGAATGGCTGCTCTCAATAAATCAATCAATAGCAAATGCTGGTGCGAATGTGGGGAAAAAGGAACCCTTCTCCTTTGTTGGTGGGAGTGCAGACTGGGAAATCTACATGGAGATACCTCAAAGAACTAGGATTAGAGGTTCCATTTGACTCAGCTATCCCTCTACTGGGTATCTTTCCAAAAGAATTATAACAATCATACCACAGATGTATATGCACATCCATGTTTATAGCAGCACAGTTTGTAATAGCTAAAACTTGGACACAGCCCAATTGCTCATCAGTTGGAGACTGGATTAAAAAGATGTGGTTTTTCTATAAAATGGAGTACTATTTAGCTATAAAAAATGAGAAACTAGAGAGATTTATAGCTAAGTGGATGCAAAATAAGGCCATACTCTTAAGTGAAATAAGTAGGACACACATGTGTAAATAGTTTCTCTGGTATGAAAAACTAAACTTGTAAATAAGATCCAAATTGTATAACTAATATTGTGAAATAGGAAGAAAAAGGCTAAAGGTGTAAGGGAAGTGGCAAGCATGGGGGAAAAGAAATAAGGGAAAATAAAAAATATGAGAAAAGGAAAAAATGGAAACAAAGTCTCTATAAATGCTGAAGGGTGGAGGGAGTAAAGGGAGGGTAGGGGTATGGGGAAAAAAAGAGATCCAAGATCTGTCATGTAAAGGTACAAGATCCCAATGATGAATGTAACTGTACTATATACCTAAAAAGTACCAATAATTGTAATAAAAAAAAGAAAGTCTAGGAAGACACCATTGTGTTCTGTTGTTTCTTATTGTTCTCATGCCATAAATTGCCATTTCAGTGGCATGTTTTGTCTTTTTTTCTTTCTTACAGGCTCATACTCTGTGGAACATTAGAACATTATTTGTAGGATTTTTTTGAACCAGATTCAAGTTTGTGTCCTCCAGAAGAGACTTTCTTTTACTTCAACTGCCTAGGGTGCCATCTGTTTTCTTTTTTTTTTTCTATCTGTTTTTTTATTTCAAAAAATTTTTATACCATACAGCAATATGAATCTGGGTCAACAAACTACAAAAACCACCATCATGTATAAAGTATCTTGGCAAAAAAAAAAACTGAATCTAATCAGTAGAAACATTTGGTCAAATCTAGAATATGGGTCAGAGAATAGACATTCTACTTGCTGTAAATTTTTCAGAAAAGTCATTTTCTCTTCTGTCTATCTCTCTCTCTCAAACACACAAGAAGACAGTCTTCTAAATTAAGAGATAGAAGAATTAAACAATCAAATGCAAGGTAGTTATGTCTAGATATCTTGGGGAAACAGAAAAATTTAAATTTTTACTTTTCCTAGATCTACAAGATTTTACAAGAAATGTCTTCATTCTATGAAATACCTGTTTGAATATTTAATAGTAAAGTTTTCTGTGCTTATAACATTTTCAAACATACAAAAAACTCTATATATTTATCTGTGTGGTGACACATAAACATCGCACAAAGACACAGGCATAGCTATAAGAGTTCAGCTGCAGGCATGGGTAGAGGGTAGGTATGGGAGAGAAATTGATGACTCTAGGAAAACTGTTCTTTGTGCTTTTCTTTCAAATTTGCTGTGGTATTGGATATGCTCAATATGTTACAATTTTTAAATTTTGTGGAACAGTGCAAAAGCAAATAAGCAAATACTACACCATAGCCAAGAAAGGAACATTTCCTGGTTTTGCCTTTCTTAACAGAGACTTTTCTCCTTATCTACCCTTAACCTGAGATAATGACTCTTTGAGATTTCTGCTTCACATGGGAGGTTTTCCATAAGATGCTTGGGTTTTTTAAAAAAAATATCTTCCACCCCTGAGGTTTGTGCTTCCACTTCATGTTTAGCCTTGAGTTTCTTGCTTTCTTGCCAGATCAATAATTTATCTAATTTCAAAAATATTCTTAATCCCAAATTTTTGTTTGTTTTTACAAAAAGGATAACTCTGGCCATCACCTCCCATTTTCCTTCTAGAAGCAGAATTTTGGTACATATTATATGGAAGATCAATCCCAATTATTTTTTTCCCATTCCTGCAGAGATTAAAATAGCAGTGATAACAAGCAAATTTTGAAAACATTTCTTTTCACATCGCTAAAATATATATATAGGCTCTAAAGCATAAATCCAACATATTTACCTTTAAATTACACAGTTGAAAATACAGTTGTCATGGTACAAATGGTGCTCTATCAAACCAATCTTTTGCCCTACTCTGTAAAGCTTACCTACTAAAATTATTATAAATTTATATTTCTATATTCTGAGACAAGAATATAGAAAGATAGGCCAGGTCATGAAAAAATACTTTCTCAGTAAGCAATAATCTTCATAACAACAGTGAAAATAGTCCTGTTGACAAGTGCTGTATGTTTCTTTTTGAGTGTATGCTTTTTTATTTGTTAGAATTTTCTTATCTAAGAAGGAAATTACTAAAGCCAATATCTTTTATGTTCTCTTTTTTATTGTAGTGGGCTTAGGTTGATATCCTGGATGAGAATATGAGAATACTTAGTGAGGCTGTCACACTTCCCATGACTCACACCTCAGATTAGGATCTAGGATAGACCTTTCCCCTAGATAAATGTTATACCCTCAACTTCCCCAATTGCAAGAACTCCACTGGTATTAAAGACATCAGGGGTAGGAGTGTAGCTCAGTGGCAGAGCACTTGTCTAAGCATGCACAAGACCCCGAGGATCACAGAAACATAAATTAAATAAAAAAGACAAACAAACAATATTGATTATACAACAAGCAAATCATAACATTCCATGATGTCTCACAGTCCCTGATTATCAAAGAAAAATTATCCTTTAGTGTCTGTTACAGGTTGTAGGTAGAGGATATTTTTTCCTGGAACCATCCACGACTTGAGCAAGTCCACTAACCTACTTTCTTTCAATATATACACTTATTTCTGCAACACCTAGTAACCATTGAGCAAGTCTAGTGTATACAGTCTTTCTCCTGAGTTTGGAGCCCAGTTTTTGCTACAAGTTATAAAGGCAACCAAAACACAAATTCTAGTTGTAGTTTAAGCAATCAAAATTTACTGTGAGCCTTCTTTTCTTTTCTTTTAATATGAGGGTTGGTTGCCCTTTCCCCAAGAAAATATATTCTACCAGTTCAAAGATTGCCCAAAGCAACCTATGTGTTCCTCTTAGTTAGACTCTGAATAATAATAGAACAATAACCCAATTATAAATGGAATTATCTGAACCTTACCCCCGCCCCCGTAAAGACAAATTGTATGCCAGGGATTAGCTTAAAGGTTTATATTTATTTTTTTACCTAACAGCAATGCTACTGGCACCATGCCTCACATTATGACCAACATCACTATATTCTGATGACACTCCAGGGTAAGGAAAAGAGCCCTTGAAAGGCTTCCTGAGGTCACACAGTAATGGCACAAGGATCAAAGCCTGACACACTCCTAACTGGGATAATACTTCCCTTGCTTTCACTGGCCTTTCTCAGAAATGTTGCAAAAACACGTTTTGAGAGTCATCTTCAGGGCCAAATAAGAATATAAACCTAGAAATAAACCACACTGTTAACTGGAAGACACAATGCCAGAACCATCCTAGTGCTAGTTCTCTTTGACCCACACAAAGGACTAAAGCAACTTCTTAAGGCCACACAGGTAAGAAGGCACCAGTCCTAGCTTTGAACTCTGGAGCTGTTCCCATCCTGCCTGTCCAGACCACAGATAACATGAGGCTTCTTTCACTGGACAGAGCCAGGCTATGATGTATTATTCTGTGACCACAATGGAAATAGCCCTGTTGGCAGGGGCAATATGTCTTCTTCTTCATGCTTTTTTTTTCACCTGCTAAGATTTTCTTAGGCAATGACTTTCAGAAAGGGTAGAGAGAGAAAAGGCAAACAGTAGAAAATTGTGTTTTGGGTTGCACATAATATGTTAGAAGGAAACACACCTGCTAAGATTTTCTTAGGCAATGACTTTCAGAAAGGGTAGAAAGAGAAAAGGCAAACAGTAGAAAATTGTGTTTTGGGTTGCACATAATATGTTAGAAGGAAACAAAAACAAAAACAAAAAATATATTAGAAAGAAGAGGAAGTAAGTTATATTAAAAAGAAGAAATTTGTTCTTCTAGTTTCAGTTCACTTAGTTGGCTCAGAAGCATACTGACCACACATCCCCCAAACCCTGCCAGGCTGCAGAGCCAAAGGACAAGGTCTAGGGGTGGCAGGCCTGGCATTTTCTTTGAAAGGTAATTCAACAGTGCTGACTTTTAGTTTCCTAGCCCCTCCAGTGCCAGTGATTACTGTCCTATCTATATTTCGCCTCATTATTATGAAGACTAAATGAGAGAAAATACAAGACAGGGCTCCCTATCTGAATGAGATAAGTAAAGTCAGTTGGTATTATGATGTGGGTTACTACGAGATAAAAGCTTACTGGACTCTTATACAGAAAAGAGAGAAAAAATGTTGTGTGTGTACTTATGCATATACAAACATGTATACATATGAGCACAAGTATATATGCATAATTAAGTTGTGTTGTGCAAATAAAGGTGACAAAACTAGTCACCATTTTGCAGGAAATCCCTGATGAAGTATGCTAAGGCAAGTCTGAAGGTCTCTGATTTTAGCTGCTTGGCCATCATATATCCACACAGTATTTAAAGATTGGTGCTGTGACCAAGATAAGAGTGGAAGTAGCCCTCAAAATACTAGCAGTGAAGTTGTGACCTTTCAGGTGACTTCAGATAGCTGCAATGGATGGAACACCTTAGTCTATCACAGGGAACCTGGAAATGAGCTTTGTGTGTAGAGGGTGGGAAGCTAAAGAAAGAGGAAGGCATTATGTGATTGTGGGCATGGGGCTCTGGAAGACTTCTCCCAATATAGTTTTAAGGGAAATTTGTACTCAGGGGTCCTTTGCTACTCCTCATCTTACCTTTGTGGGTCTTTGTGCATACCCTCTTCCCTGTTCTTGTCACCATTTTCTCACTTTGTTTTTCTGATGTTATCCTATTTGCAACATCTATTTTCCTTTGTCCCTGGTCAGTTGTAAATGCCATAGTCAAAAGAATCAATGTCACTAATAATTATATTCATACTCAGAACTATTTTTGTCAAGGATCATGGTAGAACTTCATAAAAAAAGCTCTTTTTGAGTATTATATGTCAGAAATTCATTTTAACCAACATGTATGGTGAAACGATGCTACATGTCAAAGAAATTAAATGCCTATATAGAGCAATAAACTACATTTACAGTTCACATTTTCTTATATCCATAAAAGGAAACACATTTTCATAAGATAGATTTTTCACATCAGTGGCCATTTCTCTCCTACTTGTCCTAGATTGATACGAAGCTGGTACACTTTCTATGAAGGGCCAGGAGTAAATCTGTTAGGCTTTTTATTGGCCATATGAATTGGGTGACAACCACTCAACTTTGCCATTGTACCACAAAAGTAACCATAGATAAATGAGTGTGACTGTGTTCCAATAAAACTTTATTTATAGAACTTGAAATTTGAATTTTACATAATTTTTCATGTCAGAAATATTATTTTTAAAAATTTTATGCAAGCCATTTAAAACTAAAAACTATTCACTCTGATCCTAGAAAAGTAGGCAGTGGGGCCAGATTTGGCTTGCAGGCCAGTTTGCCAATCCCTGATCCAGAAATTTGTTTATATTAATAGTATACTTGTCATTAAACTAATTAAAAATGAAGTTATTTTCTTTCTTTCTACCTATTTATTTTTCTCTTCCATTTCTCCCCATACCCTTACTGCTGTTCTGATTTAGCCATTCATCCCTTCTCTCAAGTCTCACGTTTGTTCTAATCACTATAAACCTCATTAATGAATAAGAACCACCTATAAACAACCAGCACTATACTGGGCACTAACAAAGTCTATGACACAAAGATCCCCTGATCATATTAATCCAGCCATTAATCCATTCTCCTTTCCCCTTCTGACAAAATCCACCTCCCATATTAGAGGCTGAAAATAGATCATCACCTCCCCATGATTCCTGGCAGACAAGACGTGAGTATGTCTGTGACCCACTGCTGGACAGTAAAACTTGAGGTAAACGTTGGAATGCTTTGGGCAAGGTTTTCTCCTGGTAGTGGGAGGAGTCAAAGGGAGCTACAAGAGCAGAAACCTCATCCTCTCCTTACTTCCTGCTTTTGTATGGTGTCCTGTAAAGATAAGATGTTTGGAGTGGCAGCAGCTGCCTTGCAACCATCAAGAAAGTTCAATAGCTGATCCCGAGGTATAACATTGATACTTTTCTGAAACAACTGGAAAATTTCAACATTTCTCTCTCCCCTTCTCTCTCTGGACTTCATGTTATAGAAATAATAACCTCCCAGGAGGGGAATTGTTGCCATCAGTTACATAGACGGCCTTTATTTGTGTGATGCTTATATTGTTGGAGTGATATGCACCATGGATTGAAAAGCCATTATAAGAAAAGATAAATTGTCAAATTTCATAGGCCACCAAATGATATTAATTACACTTTTAGTGCCATTTAATTAAGAAAAATCACATACCGATTCTCACTCTTGGGGAGTTCTAATGAAACCAAATAGAAATATGTTCATATAGCTTCCAAACAGTTACTACCCTGTCTCCACCTTTCACTAAACAAGCATCTACTGGAGAGTCCATTGCCCTTCCTATCTCTACTTCCTCTTCTGTCATCCTCACTCCTCAAATGGTTACTGTCTGACTTCCTTTCACTCATACTATTACATCAAATTGCTCTTAATGCAGCCACCAATGACCTCATGTGGATTAATACAAGGAGATTATTTTTTCATTCATTCATTCATTCATTTATTCATTCATTGATCCATTTATGGTCAGAGGATGGAACCCAGGGCCTCATGCATGCAATTCTCAACCAGTGAGTTACACCCTTATCCCCTCAAAAAAGACTGTTTAGTCCATATCTTGCTTGACTGCTCCATCATATTTGGTATGATTCAGCACACCTTCCCAGCACTGGAGTTTACAGATTTTCTCTGACACCATTTAGTCTTTCTTGCTCACTTTTTCTTCTATTAGTTTCTTAGTGTTCCACTTTAAACACTGTTCTCCTCTCATTTCATGCTCTTCTTAGGTTGTCTCATTTGCACTACACTTTGTTGTCTCTTATAAATTAATGATGCCCATAACTACACACTTCCCTCCCAAGTTACAGACCCATGTAACTAAGTGCCTGGTGGACATACCCATCGGAACATCTCTAAGGGCCCTTAAACTCAATATGGCAAAACCAACCAAATCTTCACATTCTCTTGGTATCTCAGTGGATGATGCTTTAATCCACTAACTTGCTTAGGTCAGAAACTCAGATATCTTCTTGACATCTTCTACAAGCTTCTTTTTCAATACTTCTTTGTTTCTTATGACACATCTCCATTATAGTCCTTGTCATTGTGTTTATGTCATTTGTTTGCCTGATTGGACCATGAGCTGGAGAATAGGAATGTTGTAAGCTCATTACCAAACACATACTCTACAAAGGGATGTTCTGGAAGACTCTTGATAAGTGTCAGTTTTTGTTGAGTGAATTAATGAATGAGCACAGAGTAATTATTTGTGGGATCATCATTTGCATTAATGAAAATGAACTCTTAAGATTTTATGCTTGGAAGGGAAATATTTCTTCCAACACACAACTTCAGTTAATGACTGAATAGTGAAAAACACAATTTTCAAATTTAGAGTTGGAAAGAATAGTAGCTATCTAGTTCAAATCCTTAAAAAACTAGTTAGGGGCCATTTGTAATTAGAAGCATCAATAGTCCTATTGATGGTTAACTACAAAAGTCTCGTGTATTTATTCTTTTAGTTAGGTTAAATATAACCCCAGGAAATCAAGCAGTGCTATTCTTTGCTTTAAGACCCTTTTAACCCATAAATGAACCTCAGGTCAAGTCAAATTATACCAAATTTGAAACTCTTTACTTACTCCGGGTAATTCGATGCCTGATGAGCAGCTCCATGGGGACATTTTAAAGATGTTTTAAATTCAACATAGCAAAGCAAAATCATTACACACCCCTTGTAACTGTAATTGCCACTGTAATCTACCAAGGTCAGAAACCCAGGCATCTCTAATATTTTCCTCAATGGTCTTACATATAATATACATTTCCTCTGCTTGTAATACCCTCCCCTAGCTGTGTCACCTGAAGAGTGCATCCTTATCCTTCTGACCCATGTGAAAATCTAGCTCTCCTAGGAAGCCACTTCTCTTAACCCAGAACAAACGAAATTATTACAAATTCAAATTATCTTCCAACAGGTGAGATTTTAGTGTATTTTATAGGTTTGTTTTATATCTCATTATTTAATTGTAATCTGAGCCACATTTTCTTAACAAATACATTTAGACATTTGGTGTTAAATTTTAGCTTTCCTGGCACAGAAATAATTTTTGTCATTAAATATGGCAAGTCTCATCATGTGAATGGATTAATGTATTGTTTAATGAAGAAGAGACCTAATTTAGGAGATGCTAGTTGTCAAAGCTCTCTGGGCTTCAAGTTCAGTAGACAGTTATTAACTGTAATAAATGTCTTCACAATTGCATTTATGGTTGTTTCTTAAAGAGTTTAACACATTATTTAGTAAAGTACATTAAAGAAGTTTAATAAGAGGTTTTATAGAGTCTACTGAGACCCTTAGTGAGATTGAGAATGATTCCATACACTTCTGTTCTTGCTCTCCTAGTCTTCAGTGCCTAATTGCTAAAGCAAAATCTCTCCTAAAGTTGCAAAAAAAAAAAATCCTGCTTTTAATTGCATACTAATAAAAAACCCCATGCTTCATTTGTGATAAATATTTTGTAGAAGAGCTATCTGTCTGTCCTTTAACCAAACACATTCCTTTGTTATTAACAGTAAGCTAAATAAGAGTTCAGAGTCCACATTTTCCAGTGGTATCAGTATCATTAGATAGTACAATGTAAACCATATTCCCTTTAAACATATTTTAATGTTAATAACAATACACTGTTTTTATTTCCTTCAAGGATTTAAGTAGAGGCTAGATGCAGTGGCATAAGCCTATAATCTCAGCACTTTGGGAGGATGATGCAGGAGGATTGCAAGCTGAAGCCCAGTCTGGGCAATTTAGTGACTTAGTGAGATCTTGTGTTAAAATAAAGAAAGGGCTGTGGATGTAGCTAAGAAGAAATAGGGAGATAGATTTTTTTTTCAAAAGGGAAAAAAAGAAACCAAGAGAGGATAGGGAAGGAGTGAAGGGAAGAGAATAAAAAAGAATTAAGATGTGTTACATACGAATGTAATCATTATATACTGAAAACATGTAGTGATAAAAATAAAAATTAAAAAAGAAATGCTGCTGGGCAAGCCAGCTATGTTTTTCAACCTACCACACCTACACATGGATCACTGACATCACAGTAGTTCTTATCCAAGTTTACAGTACTTAAAAAAAAAAAAAAAAAAGATAGCAAGTCAATTTCATGACCTAGTTGCTATTAAGTACTGGGCACTATAGTTGAAATTGGTATTACAAAAATAAATGAGATAATCTTATAGTCTCAAAAAATTAAATAAATCAATATATTATTAAAATTAGTAAAATAAAACTCAGTGTAAGTTCAACCACAGATACATTGAGATGGCACAGAGATAAAACTGATGAACTCTTTCATCTCCTTGAACATAAATTTCATAGCCAATTTAATAAATTTTATTGTAATCAAATTTCCTTTTGATTCTGACATGAAGACAAAGCTTGCTGAGACTCCCCAAGCCTGGCTGTATAAAAATGCAGATTCTCTGGAAGCAAAACTAAATGGTAAATTCTGTTAGTCTGGCAGACAGTCATTTGATTCATCTGTTTCTCCATTACATTTAGTAATCATCTAGTCCAACTGAAATTTATTGTGTGCCCACTCTATATGAGCTATTTTACTAGTAATATACTAGGAATTGGGGATTCCTAGCAAAGATGACTAAAAAAAATGGTATCTACCTTTAAATAACTTATAGTTTAGATCTACTTACATATATAGAGAAAACAGAAAACTACTCTCGGTATTTATAATAGGAGAAATTCCACACAGAGAAATGGTTACGTAAATGATAGAAGAACCAAGAAGTCAAACAGGAACTGTGAGGCAGTGGCTGGAGGGACAAGAGGTGACAGGGCAGAGGCTAGAACCATAGTAAGGATGATAAACAAAGAGTCACAAAGATGCTTACTCAGTTGTACCTTCTACCTTCTTATCGCTCTGTTATGTCCTGTTTCATCCACACTTCTGACGGGCACGCAGGGGGAAGGAGAACTCATGTGAGAGCAAGCAGGCAATATCCACAACATACAAGAACTCACACAGGCATCTGTGAGTCCTCTCCAGTGACTCATTTACAGAGTGGTCTTATCTACTGCTCAGAGTAAGCTTGGTGCAACACTATATACTGTGGTTATTGTTCCTTTTGGTATTTGGTTTTCCTTGTTCCTTAAAGGTACCTATCTGTGTTTTCTAATGCTTCCCAAAGAATAGAAATACCCATCAGCCATGAGCCACAGAATATGCAAATACTCTCTTCAAAGAATATCTTACTCTGAAGCCCACTGTATATAACATATAAATGCAAAACTACTCTGCTTGAAGCTTAATTTGGGAACCTGGATTCCACTCCAGCCCAGGTCAGTGTTGGGGATAAAACCCGGGGACCTGCAGATTCCCACATTTAGTCCATCTCATTAATTACAGTCAGGTTGTATGGAAACACGTACACACAACCTTCTTGTGTCTCTTCAATGTTCTCGTATCAGTAGCTATACAGTGATCCATCCCATCTAGCGGTGTTCGTGTATCATGACGTTAAAGGAGGCCTGGATACACCTGTACATGACCCCAGGCCGAAGACAGCTCTGAAGATAACTCACACCTGTAAACCACCAGCTGCAAATGAAATCATACTCGGTGAGGACTGATCCCACACGAATTTGACATAAGAAGGTGGGTTAGCCTTTTAGGTTGGTGGCAAATAGCTTCTGAAACTTCGAAAAGGCACTGTTTATAAAAGATAGGGTAGAAATACTCCACTGGATCCTCTTCGTTAGTCGAGATTGTTACAGAAGGAACATATTGCTTCTTCCCATTAGTCTGCACTATTCTCAGAAGCCCGTGCCTAGGAGGACCACTACTTTTGTTCTTTCTACCGCTTTCCAGTCCTGGCTCCACACCTTAATCTGTCACATGGAATCTTAGGGGGCAGGGAATAGAGGTGGACAGCCCGGGTGTTTGGAAACAATTCATGTAGCACAGCCCTACCATCCTATATACAGCTCTGTCCTTGAGATGGACGGACGGATTCTTTGTGTTCATCAAAAACACTAACACTGTCAAACTACAACTTGATTTTAAAAAATGTATTCACCAATAAAGAAATGAGTGAAGAAATATGAGAGGCCCGTGGCTCTTTGGACCACTCGAGGGGACAGAACTGTCCTGGACTTCAAGATCCCGTCAGAGGGACCGAGGGGGCGCCAGAAACCTGACCAGGAGGTGGGCTCTTTAGAAAACAGGAGATTCAGAGGAAAGGGGCTGAGGAAGCCCAGCTTCCAGGCGGCGCCGCCGGCCCGCAACCCTCGCTAGTCTTCACAGCCCCCGGAAGCCCACCAGGCTGCGCCCGAGCCTTCCCGGCTCCCACGCTCTGGGCTAGGGGGATCCGGGCCAACTAAATATTTCTTAACCCAAGCAACAGCATCTATATTACTCATAATAACAATCATCTACTCCGTAATATCTTCAGGCCAATGAACGATCTTTCACCCCCAAAA
>NW_022900913.1:62107372-62165950 GCF_012274545.1 Fukomys damarensis
ACAGCGAGGTGATATGACCGTTTCCCCCAGTAACAGTTTTGGATGCGTCAAACTTATTACCATGTCTATGAGAAGATTTGGGATTGGCTTCAAAGCTAGTTACAGGATCCTAGAACTGTCAGGTGCAATCCCAGGGGCGTCCGGACAGGTCTCTCTGCCATGGCTTGTCCCTCCACACAGCCTTTGCCCCTCAAGTTCGCACAGTCTTTTGGGCTGGAAGCAATGTTTGCCTCGCTTAGAACCCATACTCCTTGAGGAGAGCCCGGCGTTACTCCATTGGGTGGCCACAGGGAAGGCCCTTTCAGAGCGGTTTTCATCTCTTGATTCTTGAGATAAGGGAGAAGGGCTGTAAAATTGATCATCCCCCCCCCACAAAAAAGTAAACATTTGATAAGTAGTTTGAAAGGTACCTAGATAGTCCTTAAATCCCTCTGTGAAATGGGGTGAAAATAGGCTATAGGCAGAAAGCACTCACAGTTAAACAGAATTTCTTGTGAAGACTAAAAAGGAAGAAATGATTTAAGCAAGAAAAGATCTTAGAGCTCCGCCTGGCTATCCAGTCATGGTCTATCCTATGTGAACTGGATGCCTAGGTTGATTTATTACAGCTTTAGTAAATAAAACTGAAAGAGACACATAGTTTGAAGTTAAAAGGGTGGAGGGGGTGAAGGGAGGGGTGGGGTGTAGGGGAAAAGCAAGAACCAAGATATATCATGTAAAAGTATAAGATCTCAATGATAAATGTAACTGTGTCGTCGTTTGCTTTTAATGTACCAATAAACTTCATGGAAAAAAACTTGTTCCTCATGAAGCCAGCATGAAGAGTGTATTCTCTGACTCCCCTAACTCCTCTCTGCAGTGAGCACCCATTTAAACTTCCCATTTCATCAAGTTACTCATCTGATTCCAGTTCAGGCAAACAAATCATGGTTGAGGGGGGTACTGTGCTGCTAATCTTGGTTTGGGTTGAAACATTTTACATACAGTGGTTTGTGATATGTATTGTGTCCTGTAATTCTCAGGTAAGACAAATTTTAAAACACAATTTAAAAGTTTTATTGCAGAGGCTATTTGGCAGGTTTGAATAATGTTTTAGGTTATAGAAATTCTGGTATTTGAATACACAACTTGCTGGTATACTTTACATACAGATTATGCTTCTTAGACCTAGCAGTTTTATTGAGACTGAAAATTGGGCTATCCAACCTAAATTATCTTTTTAATTTAGGAGGCATAGATGATCTAGTTAGGTCAAGTTCCTGGTAGAGCCTTTTATTGAGTTATCTAGCTAGTCTGCAACTAACAGCTCAACTGGATAATTTGCTTCTATCCTTTTCCCCTGAGCTCCATTGCTAGTCTTAAATTAGTATGTATTCAATTTACATACCATAATAGTTGGGCTCTTTGGTAGCAGTAATTTCACCTGTAACACTAGAGCATGTGCTTGGATCCTGGTACTTTTACTACAACATAATAACATTAGTAGAAAATGGTAGTATCTCATTTCCTTTTCAAAACACTCTCTGAAGTCATTACTAACTAATCCCAACTCAGCCTCTTGGGACACCAGCAAATGGATCAGATAAACTTCATGGATTGAAATACAGCGTTTGGCTTGAGTTAAATTATGGACCTTATCAAAGATCAAGAGTATCAAGAGTTTAGTTTTGAATGTAGCTCCCATTTTTTGATCACACATCTCTTTTTCTAAAGATGTCTTTTCCTGAATGGAACTTTTCAACACCTTGCTTTATCTTGCCTTTGACCTCATTGGTGGAAATGTAAAGTTTCCATTTCACTGGAAATTTAAAAATCCATTTTATCATTTGACATACAGTAGGCAGCTGTCTTCATGTTGTGGGGATAAGGACTGTTGGAGCAAATTTCCATTATGTCCAGTGTTAAATCCATTGCAGTGTAAGGTCCTCTTGTATATGTCAAATGTTATAGATCTAGCTTGAAGACAAATTGTCTTTTAAAAGAATATTCTTTTTTTAAAGAAAGTTCTTTAATAACTAGGGATTTCCTATTTCTTTTATTCATTTTTTTCTTATTACAAAAGCAATGCTATTCATTTTAAAATACTGAAAATAGAAGCTGAATCAGCAAAAAGAAAGAAAAAACTTATGCAACTCAAAAATGGCTACTTTTAATGTTAACCTGTTGCTATATTCTTTCATTTCAAATCTTTTTCTATGCAAATATGTCAAATGGGATCATGTTACAGAGTTTTATCTTTCTTTTCACTTATTCAATATGAATACCTTTCTATGTTGGTATTTATCTACATTTTAAAATAGATGCGATTCTGACCAGAATTACTCTACTTAGGTTTGTAATGTAGAACACAGAACACTGACGTTGTTTCCCATATTTGATATTGCAAATCATAATTTAATGAACAACTGAAGTGTCACAGAATGCCTGGACTTGACACCAACCATCCCTTTAACTTCTGTCAAGCCCTTTCTTCTTTCCTGATAACTATCTGTGTCTTCATGGCAAAGTACTATGCCAACCAAATCTCCAGGAACTTTATCTCTTCCACTTAAAATTTTACTTAATTTCTCTCCAAAAAGAAATTCTAGACTTACCACTGATGACACATATCTTTGTAATGAAATCATTTACGGTATTATCCATGATTTCCTTAGAATTCCCATAAGTACAATTGATAGGTCAAAGAGCATGTGTTTTGGGGGGCCTTTGGTTATGTTATTTAATTTTAAATCTTACCACATACTATATAAGAGAGTCCATTTCCCTGAACCCTCAGCAACATTGAACATTATTGTATTGGTATCTTTTCAAATTGATAGTGAAAATAATATCCTAGTAGGTTGCTTCATCATTAAGTAGGCTATGAATGTATATTAGTATAGCGGTTGGTCAGTTGTAATTCTTCTTTCTGTAAATCACCTTTTCATGTTCTTTCCTCATTTTTCTATAAGGATGCTTATCATTTTGTTGATTTTAATAGTACTCTATAAATTATTAGTACTCTCCTTTCAGTAATCAGATTATGTATCCAGAAGACAGTTCTAGATGCTGAAGTTCCTACTAGGTATGAAATTGTTCAAACAATATTTTCCACAAAGTAACAGAAAGTCTAAATAGCTTCTACTAAGTATTGTTCAAATATGGCCTTTGCCTTTTAAATGGCTCTGGTGTAACACAGGTCTTAGCTTTTGTAAGTCTTATAAAGCTGTTGGGAAAAATTCTGCTTGCTTGATCAAAAGCAACTTATATAAATACAAATGCAGAGTTTAGTGTTTGTAGACCAGCTGTATCCATCAGCATGCAGTTGAAGTAGAAACCACATCATTTTGTTTGTTTCTGCAATGGAATCTTTCTTTCTTTCTTTCTTTTCTTCACTTCTCTTTTCTTTTTGAGACAGGGTCTTTCTATATAGTTCAGGCTGACCTTAAACTCATATCGATTCACCTGCTTCCATCTTACAAGTGCTGGCATCACAGTCATGCAACACCATACCCAGGAC
Organism: Fukomys damarensis; assembly: GCF_012274545.1. NCBI lineage: Eukaryota > Metazoa > Chordata > Mammalia > Rodentia > Bathyergidae > Fukomys > Fukomys damarensis. Next base: position 62,110,872 of record NW_022900913.1, read on the forward strand.
AATGAGAATGTTTTTTCCTCCCCATTTACAAACACTTTATTTCCATTTTTTTCATTTTATCACAAGGTAATAAGGGAAAAGAAAAGATGAGAATTTTTAAGCAGAACAAATATTAGAAATTGTGAAGGCAAAAAGGGAGCAAACATGCAAGTCTCACAAAAGTAGCAATCAGTTTGCCAACACTATGTCTCACCACATTCATGCTTACTGCTGCTCTCCCTGTCATTTGTTGTTGACCAGAAATATGCACTTTGCTCTAGACTGGGACATACATAGGGGACCACATGGCTGAAATTCACTGCCAGAGAGCCTGGGAAAAACAACTTGAGTGCTCTCACCTTTTCCTCTTTTTCCTAGTGGGCAATTTTAGGGGCACTTGTTTAGCCAACTCCAATTTTAAGTTTGCAAATTGAGTATTCTCTTAAGGGCTATAACCAATGATGAATATCACTTCAAACATCTAGCCACTGACAAAATGTCAGGGAAGAGCTGGTGAGTTTGGCAAAGTAAAAAATTATACAAAATTAGTTTACTATATTATTTTGTACTTTATTTTCAAATACTCCACAACCATGTTTCCCTAAGGTTTTTCTTTCCAATTAAAGTTTTACCTAAATTATTGAATGCCTTTCTCCCCCCTCCAGTCTTTGACCTCCTCCCATCCTCCAGTCAGAGGCTTAATCCAGGTGCTCTGCTGCCCATCCTGCAAGACCCTGCCCTGAGCGAACTGTACATGATCTCCACCTTCAAGCTGCACTCTAAAAGCTCAGCCACCATCTTTGGCCTCTACTCAACTGACAACAGCAAATATTTTGAATTTACTGTAATGGGACGCCTAAACAAAGGTAAGCAAAATTATAGAAATGACTTTCATAAAAATCCCTTTCTCCTATTCTAGAATTTTGGAATTCCTTATGGTGTTTCTGTTGTACAAATTTATTCTCACCTGTTGTTCTGTTCATGTCCAATACTATGTTTTTGTGTTTTGGTGGGTTATTTTTGTACATTTGCCTTACTCAGAGGAGGTATAGCAATATCAGTAGAAAGAATGAAGAATTGCTTATGGCCACGTTGTCTTTTGACATTGTCATATGTCCTCATGTTATTCTCAGTCTGGTTCTGGAAGAAACAAGACCCAAGACCAGAGGTCACTGTCTCCTTCAGCTTTTGCTGCTATAATAAAATGCCACCTCATAGGTGGTGTACACAACGGACATTTATTTCTCACAGTTTTGGAGCCTGGGGAACCTGAGGGCAAAGTGCTGGCAGATGTGGCTCCTGATAAGGGCCTACTTGCTGGCTTCTGGATGGTCATCTTTTTATTGCCTCTTCACACAGTGGAGGGAGACTAATTTCTCTCATGTCTCTTCTTAAAGGAGCATGGATCCCATCATGAAGGTCTCAGCTTCAGCCCTAAGTCACCCAGGTTGGGCTGGAACTTGCCATCCTACCTCAGGCTCCCATAGTGTTGGGATTACAGGTGTGCGCAATCACTTCCCACTGGTCCCACCTCCAAATACCATTACATTGAGGAATAGGACTTCAGTATGTGAATTTGATGAGGGAGAATATAAACATTCTACCCATATCACTCATATGTTCCCTTGGATCCCAGTGGCTGAGTAGATCTAACTCCCAGTTCTGTGAGAAGCTTGCTGGCCTCAAGGGAGAAAGTGCTCCTCCACTGTTGGACAGAATAAACAGGTCTCATCTGCCTGCTTCATGTCACTTTGCACAGCTCTTTCATCCCTTTGTGGTCATCTCTTTTGTTGCTGTAGTGAGTTGCTCCAGTCAGTAAGAAATGACTCCCAGAGAAAAAGGTTACTGTTTTTCATTCCCTTCCTTTCCACCCATGCCATGGGGACAACACCTGTTCTCATTTGCTGAGGAGCCAAGCATGGCTGTAATCCCAGTACTTGTGAGACTGATGTAGGAAGATCACTGTGAGTTTGAGGCCAGCCTGAACTACACAGTAAAACCCTGTCTCAAAACCACCAAAAAACAAAACAAAATAAAACCCTCCCATTTACTGAGGAATGTGACAAATATGCTGCTGCCTCATGCATTTAATAAAAGGGGAGGGCCAGTTCTTCTGACTGGGTTTTGTATTTATTTCAGCTTGCTTTAAGAAAGTAGACACTTCCTATTAGTCTTTCATAGGTTTTATTTACAGTCTTTCTTAGTTTTTTGTTGTTGTTGCTGTTGTTGTTGTTGTTTGTTTGTTTTGGTACTGGGCATCAAACTTGGGACTATGCGCTTGCGAGGCAGGTGGCAGAACCACTGAGCTAAATCCCTGGCCCAGTCTTTCTGGTTTTACTTCTGATTGAACCCTTAGATCTGTAGGTTTAGAAGCTGAAAGAAATTCCCAATTCTTAGGTTTAGTAGCTGAAAGAAATTCCCAATTCTTAGGTTTAGTAGCTGAAAGAAATTCCCAATTCTTAGCTTTGCTAGGACTATAGGATCACAACAAAAAGGAATGAGGCTTTTATCCCTTCTTTCAGGTCAAGTTCCAGTACTGTCCTTCGCTCCTTTACCCATTTCCAAGTCTGCTTCCTTCGTCCCTGCTTCCTGGCTCTCAGGAGTCTGTAATGTGTCAGGCAAGAGTCTGGGGACATGGTCAGCCATTTCTGACCCCTTGGCCCCATCTTTTGGCCGGTTGGGGCAACAGCCCATCTCTCTGCTCCAAATGAAATAGCTTCCTCTGTCTCACTTCTCTCGAAGGTGCTGCTTGTCTCCCACCAATCCAGCTAGCAGTAGAGCTCTCCACCCACGGTCAGCAGCTTCTCACTATTTCAGATGCCATGGGAAGATGTTCTCTTGAGTTTACTGACTAGAAGGTATTCTGCAGAGTGACAACCCTGCACTTGGCTTTTCAGCCTCACTGCATCTCACCCTCTGTTTCTAAATTGGCCGGTCTGTGTGAACCCATTGTGGAGGTCTGTGGTGTCAGGACACATGATGGAACAATTTCTCCTGAACTGAGTTTGCCCGTTTACTCCAGGAAGGCAAGAGTAACACTAGATATTCAGGCAGGTGGATAAATGAGTGATAAACAAAATTCTTCAGTTTCCCCCGAAGAATCACTGATAATGTGATGTAATTATAAATGCCAGCTGATTGAAACAATAAGGAAAATCAAAGGATTGATGTGCACCTCCTTTGTGATTTGGAGCTCAAGTGTCCCCCCAGTAACCCATGGGCTGATGACATGGTTGCCAGCCTGTTCTGGCATCTCATTGGAGACAGTGAAATACTTAGGAGGTGGGATCTACTTGAATGTAGTTAGGTCACTGGGGCAGGCCCCTGAAGTGGATGTTGGGACCCTGGTCCTTCTTTATTTCTCCTTTTGCTTCCTGGCATCCATGAAGTGAGCAGCTTTGTTACATTGCATGCTGCCCATCATGATGCTCTTCCTTGCTTCAGACCCAAAAGCACTGGAGCCAATAAACCACAGACTGAAACCTCTGAAACCATGAGACAGAATAAACCTTTCCTCTTAAATTGTTGATCTTAATATTTTGTTGTAGCAATGGAGAACTATTACACACACACACACACACACACACACACACACACACACACACACACACACTTGGTCCTCTAATCTATCAGGAAGATAAATGGTTCACAGAAAATGGGCAGTGGGGATGTGGCTCAGGAATAAGTCCTGGAAAAATACAGAAATAAGTAAAGGAAGAGAGATTTGTATAGTTTCAAAGCCAGAAGAATTAAAGAATGTGCAAAAAAGAAGTTTCACTGGAACAGTGGGAAAAGAACAAATCTTTGCCATCACTAGCATGTATGAAAGTTCTAGGAAGGAGCAGTAGCCCCTTGTATTTGGAACAATAAAGAGAAGTTAGAGGTTCCTCCTGTCTATGGAAAGAGGTGATGTGTGGTTTTGACTCCCCGAGAGGCATTCATTGGTGGCCATGCTGACATAGTTTATGGAGTGGATTATTGTCTCTTTTGATGGTGAGCTCTATAGATCAGTCAACTGGCCAAGGCTGTGCTTCTTGTTGATTTGCATGGAAAACAGGAAAGCCATCAGAAGAAATCCAAATGTATCTCTACTAATTTAAAACACCTGAATTAAAAAAAATAAACTAAAGCACCTCTTTCTCTATACTGGACTTTCATGAGTCCATGATTTGGGAGAGGGAGCAGGAATCCTTGATCCTTTGGTGTCAAGGAGCAGGAGTAGGCTGTCTGGGCCCACATAAGCTCCAGGAATAAACTAAAGTGTAGCAAATGAAGATGCCAAGGAATGTGTTTGCCACTGACCTCTCTCCTACTCTTTCTCGCTAAGTTATCCCATCCATGGGTACCTCATTAATTCTCATAAAACATAATTTGGGTCAAGTTACTCCTGACCCAAAGACCTTGAGTGCCTTCCCATTCCAAATTGAATATGGTAGAAATGCCTCAGGTGGGCATTCAGGGCTTCCACTGCAGGACCTCCAGTCAGTCTTTGCAATTTGTCCCTCAGTCCGGCTCTCTATGCAGTCTACTTCAGCTGGAAGGACCAGCTATTATTCCACGGGTCCACTCATGTCATCTTCCCTTCTCCATTTCTTTTTCTCCGGCCCTCTACTTTCCTCAGCATATGCCATACACCCTCTCCAGAGACCGCTCAAACCCATCTCAAATACCTTCTCCTAGTTGTCCTTGTATGGCTTTTTATCTCTTAAAAAAAGGCACTAATCTTAGTTGACCTTGCACTTGAATTACTTCCAGTTTTTTCTCTCTAGTAGTTGTGAGCTCCACTGGGGCAAGGAATTAGGTCTGCTGTGGTTCTGTGGCTGTAGTGCAGCAGTACAGCAACGCCTTGAGCATAGAAGTGGCTCATGAGCAGATTGGATAGAATACACAGAGGCAGAGAAAAGTAGACTCATTTGTTAAAGAATACATACACCACTTGGAAATTATGAAATTACAGTATCTGGTACAGGGGAAGTGCTCAACATTTTTTAATGAGTGGATGTTGAACACATTCTGGATAAGGATGTGAAACTGCACAGGTAGTGTTTTTGACACTGTAAAGTGGGGGTGATAAAAGCTACCTCACAATTTGATGGTACAATCTGAATTATGAGTACATAAGGTCTAATAACCTTTAGTCTATGAGGTACACTAAGAATTTTGGGTACTTATATGGTTTAGGATGGATGGCGAGCTAGGTGGATAGATAAGCAGATGGACAGATGGATATAAACCATTTAAGTTACTGTCTTGCAAAAACAGACAAAGGCTTATCTTAATGATAGCACTGTCTTTCAGAAAAAGGAAATGGAAAAAACTGCTTCTATAGTGTTCATTGATTGTCACCAAAGAACAAGTTGGTGATGTGGAAAGAAAGAACCCCAAGAATTTGCTGTTGTGATAGAGGTTTGTCAAATTCCTGAGCCTCAGGATAGGAGCTGGCTAGTGGCTCAGAGTAGTACTTCTGGGGCTTAAAAAAGAAACAGCTCTAGAGAGATGGGAGAGTGTAGAAAGTAAATTCTGGACTCAGTAACGACTGGGGGAAAAGTGAGGGGCTTCAAACATTAATAACAGCATTTAGTGAGCCTTTATAGTGTGCCAGGACTATGCTAATGGCTCAACACTTATTTTCTCTTTCAAAATATTCCTGTGAACTCCCTTTGACTGAGCTCAGTTTGAAAGTGGTCATATGCAGAAGATGGGAAGAATTTAAAATTTTTCACAAAACTGTAACAATTAGCACAGAGAAACTAAAACCTAACTGAACCAAAGTTAGTGAGTCACACATAAAATGTTAAAAGGGATGCTTTTAGTTATGGAATGTTCAGAATAAGGAAGAAAAAGGTAGGAATAAATCTCCTGTCTAGGCTACGTGAGGCTGGATTAACAGATGATTGAGTTAAGTCATAGTTCTTTTGTGCCCATGAAAGGAAATGTTCTTCATCTGGTCAGGAATAGTTAAAAGAAAAAAAAAATCTAGATGAGTAGGAGAAAACTGTATTTCCAGTGAATTTAGCTGTTTAGATCTAAGTAAATTATATATTAGGGTGCTCAGAAAAGAAATTGATAGTGGAGCTCTTGTCAGTAACATTTAGGAATCATGGAGAACTGACCAGGGAAAGGCAAATGTTTTTCTTTTTATAAAAAGAAGAAAGATAGATACTGAAAGCTACAGACTTGTGAGCTTTAAGATAAACCACTAGAGGTTTGGATTATTATCCATGTATTTAAAGATTGCCCCTGGGAAAATAAGTCTGGGATTTTTGGAAGATAAGATGGGGTTACTACCTTAAGAATAAATTGCATTAAACTCTTTTTTTTCGGTGAAAGTTTCTAAGCTGGTGAACTTAAAAAGAAGCTGTAAATATAATATATCTCCACTTCAGAAAATAATTTCATGAACTCACACATACCTTTCTGAATAATATAAAAAAAGAATGAGCTACACAGTAGTACTGTGAGGAGTTGATATGTTATATCTAAGTATTTAGTGGATTTTTGACAAGGACTAGTTTTTAAAAATCTAGAGAAGATAGGAGCAGACAATCTTTCTATTGAGTTCAGTTGTCTAGATCCAACCAGAATATATCTTAGGGTGCACAGAAAATAAATGATAGTGGTACTGCTGTCAGGAACATTTAGGAATCACAGAGAACTGAATTTTCACTGAATTTTTCAACCTAGTGTCATAAATGAAGATTTTAACACATTTGTAACTGGCAAAAAGCTAGAAAGCTTAAGTTGTATGAAGCCCTCAGTATTTAGAAGTATTTAGAAGATGGTAAAGTGAACCATAGTCAATCAGATGAAATTTAAAAAGAATAAACATAAATCCATTGCTTAGAAGTGAAAAATAAATTGCAATAATACAAGATGTGAGAGATCTAACCTAAGGGTTCTAGCGAAAAGCACTAAGATTCAATCAGTGTTGAGCACAGAGTCAGATACATAGTGTCTGCTAAAAAATATTTACTGGATGAATGAACAGATGCTGTGATGCATGTTTTTTAAAAAACCACCTTAGATCTGGGGTTTTATTAATACATATTTGCAGCCCAGGGAACTAACAGTTCTGTGAAATCAAGAGACTACCTTGAGAAGAATCACCAAAATAAATAAATAAGACACATGTGTAAATACCAAATAGTTTCTCTGGTGTGAAAAACTAAATGTGCAAATAAGATCCAAATTGTATAACTGACAATGTGAAATGTGAAGAAAATGGCTGAGGGTGTGGGGGAAGTGGAAAGTGTAGGGGAAAGGAAATAAAGGAAAATAAAAAATATGAGAAAAGGAAAAAATGGAAACAAACTCATTTATAAATAGGGGAGGGGGAGGGGGTGAAGGTAGGACAGGGGTATGGGGAAAAAATGAGAACCAAGATCTGTCATGTAAAGGTACAAGATCCCAATGATAAATGTAACTGTACTGTATACTTAAAAATTACCAATAAACTCAATGAGAAAAAAAAAAAAAGAATCACCAAAATAGTACTCATCTGGACCTCATTGTTAAAATCATGTTCAAAGTGAAATGCTAAAAAAAGACCCCAAAAAACAAAGCAAAACAAACAAACAAACAAAAAACCCAATTGGGAAAATAAAGGAGTTGGACACAAGACAGGAGAGATATGAAAGTTACCTCAAAGTATTTGAAAAGTCATTTGAAATAAAGATCAGACTAAGTCTGTCTACAGCTCAGAGGAGTAAAATGAGAAATCATTTGTGAAAGTCAGAGGAAACTAGTATTGACTCTGTATTAGAAAGATATTGAAGTACTATTCCAAAACTGAAATGAGTTTCTCTTTAAAGTAATGAGCTCCTTGTAACTGGAAATGTGCTGGGAAAGGCTGAATTTTTATTGAAGACATTTGTGATTAAGCTGAATGACTTATAATGTTAATATTCTGAGTTTCCAGTAAGGCTAGAAAAGTTCCGTGGGCACTTAATACATTGCTTTGCAGCTCCTTCTATAACATGACCTTTGGATTCTGTGTACTTCCCAGCTTTTTCACCTACCAGATAGTTGCACACATGTATGATGTGTCTCGCAATTTTTTTAGAACATATGCCCTCTGCTGATGTTTAATATAATTGCTGGATTTTCTTTCACTGGGTAGTTTCTCTCTGTCTCTGTCTCTCTTTGTCTCTGTCTCTGTCTTTCTCTGTTGTGTAAACTCTACATTTCCTCAACCCATTATAACAACAGTTTGAATCAGGTGGCATATATTGCAGCTAGGAGTCACTCAGCGTACTTTAAAAAGCAATGTGATGGTTTACCTTTTGTATGTATTTCTGAAGTACTAGGGTTACCAACATCTAGTGCATAAGAATAACTAAACAAAAGAAAACAAGGATATTCATCCTAAAACACATTAGGCAGTTTTTAAACTTACACATATTTTCAAAGAAGAAAGCTTGACGGTGATGGCTTTCATTAGATATCTAAAGATGCCTAAGAGCAAAGCCATTTCCCAAACAAAGTAGAAAGCCCCAGACTACTTTTGTGACTTTCCACCTGCAGGCCAGGTCACTTTTCACTTCTTTTCTCAAGCATTTCCAGTTTTCAAAAGCTGGCACCCTGCTTTGCAACTTTGACATTCAATGTTTCATATTGTTTTTGGCTATCAGGCTCACTCTTTGAAAAGCACCTTTTGAAAAATTTTTCCTGAGATAGCAATATGGTAAATCGTTATTATTTGGTTTGCTTTTTCATTCCCTTGCAGTTACTGAGCTCATATTTAATCAAGCTGTAAGACTTGAATAGGCTAAAGTGACTCCATGCTAATAGGCCAGACTGTGCTTCTTCATATGCTAATTGCTACCTTGGTTAACAGCCCGCCCAGGGGCAAATGGTTTGACAAAAGGTGACCCTAGAACATTTCCTGCATAAGATGAGCAATGTGTTTGCAGTCTTGTTCTGTGAATTCCCTGACTCTTTGTTTAGAAAAACCTTATAAAAAGTACCTCAGCCCCTGAGTAGTTGCCTCTCTGAGCCATCTGGCTCCGGGAGTGCCATCTGGCCAGACTAATAAAGGTCTCTTTACCATCTAGCCTGGTGTGTTCCTTCCTGGGTTTCTCGGTTCTCTGTCGTGTTCCCGGAGCCTCGCTGGGTGTTAGGGCCCAGCATCGTGGAGGCCTTTCGGCTGTTCACACTCCGTGGAGTGGAAGTGAGACTTTAGGTCTTACAAAGCTCTACTATGTGGTTCCAGGCATGGAAATGTAGTTTTTGGAATGTGTCATAAAAATCAATGCCCCAAATTGTCAAGTGCACAAAGAGATTAAGTATAAAGGGAAAAGATTTATATTAATAATTAATAGAAAGCACCTCCACATTTAATAAGATATAATTCTGGGTAACAAAAACTAGAATGAATAAATGAATATTCTACTTTATTCAACCCTGAATTATTGCTGTACTGTATAGAAATACTTGAATTGTTGCTCTCAGCTGCCATGGTGTATGGTAAATTTAGTAATAAACACCCTGGGCAGTGTGGAGGGTAATAAAGTGGCAGGAAGATTGGGGCCAGTCCTGGGACAAGTAAAGAGATTAGACATTTTTTTTAAAATTCACTAGTTATCGAATTTCACTTGCTTGTTTGTGTGCTTGAGAAGGCAAAACTTGATTGGAACAGTCCTAGAAGAAGCTCAATCTATTAGACCCCCAAATCTGTGCAAAACAAGATCTACTGTGAGTCAGGAACCTATATATAGAGCAGTTCAGAGGTGGAGCACAGTGGAAGCAGAGACCATACTGCCACAGAAGTGCCTTTTGCCAATGGCCTTCTGCTTTGGTCCAGCGTAGCCCTGTTCTAAGTATGAGCCCTGCAAGATTTACACACCAGAATCACTGGCAGAACTGTTCAGGTGCTGGTAAGAGAAAAAGCATACTGAATGCACTGCGGCTGAGAAGCAGAACTGTCCTAGGGATAGTTTCTCTGCATATGGTAACTGAACAGAGGTATCACCAGGAGGTGTGATGGTTCCAGGGTTAGGGGGCTGAATCCTCACACCTTGCTGAGGTGTGGAATGATGGGATCATTTCCTCTGTGAATGACGGTATTGTTCTCTCTGCCCAAGTGTGTGTTAGGCTAAGAGAGGGCCAGGTGAACTTGGAAATAGGGGCTTAGGAGAGTCAGGAAACATGTCCTTTCTCTTTTCCCCATGATCCTGCCTGGGAGAAAGCTCCCCCTAGCAGACTGCTGCTCCCTAGCCAGTGTTCAGGTCTTTCCATACTCAGTATGACTGATGCAAACACAGTGAACTCTGAGCAGGTGTCTGCCTGTCCTCTGGGGTAGTCTTACTGCTCTAAGAATACCTGAGGATAAAGTGGACAGGCACAGAAGTGAGGAACTTGTAATGAAAAAGAAAAGTGAAAAATGGAAGCCATAAAAAATGAGAATTATTGGATCCAGTATGAAGAATGGTTAATGTCAAGGCACTTGACAATTTTTCTTCTGATGGACATTATGGAGGTGGTAGTTCATATGCACATAATAGAATCCCTTCTTTTGAGGAAGAAAAAAATTGATTACCCTGGCTGCAGCGATGCATAGAAACCTAATTATATCCACATTAGTAAATTGAAGGTAAGGGATTTTTTTGTTGTTTCTTTCGGGTTTCATTGAAAGGGTGAGGGGCAGGAAGAGATTCTTTTCAGTTTTGTATAAAAACAGAGTTTACTCATGGTTTCTCTTCTATTGTGACTGCAAGTGTTCTAAGTATGTGCAGCTGGACTTCTGTTGTTTATGCTCTAGGTAATGGAGGGTGGTGGTGAGTTTTATGGTGACTTGGACATGTCTTACTTACAACACAAAGCACAGCAACTTTCCTTCATTATACCAAGGCAAGCAGCCATTTTATGACTCCCTGAATACACTGCAGTGTGCCAGTTTACAGATGATTTTTCTCTCTTTTTTGAGTGATGGGGCAGTTCCAACCCATAGAGAATTCCTTATTTGTAAATTGGAGGTTTCTATTAAGCTTTGCAAAGCTTAAATTCAGAAGTTTGTGCCTCCTATCTGAAACAATGGGAAATAACATGCCCACCCAAAAGTCCATAAGTTCCCTAGAACTACATTCATGTTCACATATTTTCTATATATGTTGATACACATATATCTGTACATATGTACACACACACTTTTTTCTGAAGGACACTATGCTGACTTATAATTTTTATTTACCAAAATATTCCTTGTTTTGGGGGGGTTCTATTTTTGGATTTTGGGGGGTGTAAGACCTAAAGTCTCACTTCCACTCCATGGAGCGTGAACAGCCGAAAGGCCTCCACGATGCTGGGCCCTAACACCCAGCGAGGCTCCGGGAACACGACAGAGAACCGAGAAACCCAGGAAGGAACACACCAGGCTAGATGGTAAATGGACCTTTATTAGTCTGGCCAGATGGCACTCCCGGAGCCAGGTGGCTCAGAGAGGCAACTGCTCAGGGGCTGAGGTACTTTTTATAAGGTTTTTCTAAACAAAGAGTCAGGGAATTCACAGAACAAGACTGCAAACACATTGCTCATCTTATGCAGGAAATGTTCTAGGGTCACCTTTTGTCAAACCATTTGCCCCTGGGTGGGCTCTTAACCAAGGTAGCAATTAGCATATGAAGAAGCACAGTCTGGCCTATTAGCATGGAGTCACTTTAGCCTATTCAAGTCTTACAGGGGGCTCTATTATTTTTTTCTTAATATTGACACACACAGAGCTGTGTTCAATGGCATGTATAGACTGGAAACAAAATTTAGTAATCTGCATATGTTGTTTACTAACAGATGACATTTACAAAAGGTATTTGAAGAACATCTGAAATTTTTTTGGTAGATAAACTAGTAAGACCTAATGTTTAAGAAGGAAATTCAGTTAAAGGGCAGTTTACTTTTTGTACTTTAGACTATCTTGATTGTCAAGATGTATGAACTGTAATTTAAAAATTTATACTGCCACATGATTGTAAATTTTAGTTGTCTTAAGTTAGGAATTGGTAAAAAGCTGTTTATGCTGGATTTGGGTCAAAGTGACTTTATTATTTGCAAAAAAGTAAAAAACAATAATGGGAAGAATGGGCTGCATAATGAATATTGTGGGACTCAGATTTTGGTTGGAAATTCCCCTCAGATTCCCTTCAGATTACCCTCAATTTCCTTTTGTTTTCAGTTTATCAAAAAGAAAGAATTAAATGAAATATAGCAGAATGTTGACCCATATGAAAATAAAGTGTTCCCAAATACTGTAAGAAAAAGTAACTTCATATTCATAATATTTACTGTGTACCTGCTGTATACGAATTGCTCCACTTGATACTATTTATAAAGCTCTATTCTGCAATTTGGTTATGAAAATAAATCTGGCCCATGTGCCCCACAAGGTCCTGTTAAAAGCAGGCAGGGGTGAATGCACAGAAATCTTGGCTTGCGGAGAAGACTCAAGAGTACTTGCTTTAAGGACCTATGTACATCCTCACAAACTATTCTCATAAAGAACAGAAGTAGTGGCTGTAACTAGAATGAGGAGATATTGGACATGTGTGTGTATAATCTAGTTCCAGTTTGGTGGGGGAAGTGGTATTTTTATTGGTTTATAAAAATTGCAAGTATTTGTAAAACTATTCTAAATAGTAAAGTAGTTGCAGAGAAATAATTGAATTAGTCCTTTTTTCTGAGGTAGGTGGTGGAACCACTGAACTGAATCCCCAGCTAGTGCTTCTTTCTGGACTCAACTCTCTTTCTTTTGATTACTACTTGTATATCTAATTTGCAGTCATGCAGCTAAGATTACAAATTCTCAACATTTAGTCTTAAATGAGAAGGTAAAAATCTGTTATATCGCAGGTTAGAAATAGAAATTTCTTGTCATGTCTACTTTCCTTAATCAATTATTTTCTTTTTGTACTATATTGATTTAGTCTTGCTGATATGTCAGGAAATTTAGTACAATTTTACTACAATCATAGAAAATCCATGTTGCTATTCTGTATTGCTAATCTTTACCAATTCTTTGCTCTCAGGAGGTATTGGTGGTAACCAAACAGATGTTATAGAAGACCACTTTTCTGACTCTTCCAGGTGTCTATGCCACAGAGCCTGATGCCAACTAACTCCAGACCAAGGTTAAATCAAGATATGATTAGAAAGTTAGGGAAAAGGATGTAGAAAGTATAAGTGTAATGTATTTTCTTTGGTGATAGTGCAACACACACAGTATTCTTGGCTAGCTAGTCTATGCAGGAGCACCAAGTTGGCATTCACACTGTACAGAAAAGGTACTTGAGGAAAGACGGTCTGAGTTACTTGCTACAAATCATGCAAATCGACAGCAATATAGTCTGGATATATGTGTAATATGCTTTTTTTGTATTTAAGTGATCAGTGTTTCTTTAGAATAATTAGACAAGAAAGATGAGCAGGGAAAAATGCACATCCAAGAATCTAGCAATGACCATATTCATGTTCACATATTTTCTATATATGTTGATATATATATTGAAGGAAATGACACTGACTTATAATTTTTTATTTACCAAAAATTCCCTTTTAATTTAGCAAAATATTAAGATATTTTGTATTTTAATATGCAACTATTCCATAGTGTTCTTTTCATTTTGGTATTACACCATGATTTAAGTAGCCAACCCTCTTTTTAGATATATATATTGTACCAAAAATTTATTATAATAATTATTTCTGAAATTAACATGCATCCATACATCTTTTTTTGGTACTGGGGATCAAACTTGGGACCTTGCACTTCTGAGGCAGGTAGTGGAGCCACTGAACTAAATCCCGGGCCCTCATCCATACATTTTGATTCCCTGGCTCCTCATTACACTATTCCTCCTTCTTCTTTAATTTACTTAGTTTCAGTTCTTGTTGGTGGCCTTCCTGTGCCATAGGATCTGTATTGGTTTAAGGTTTACTAAACTTAGTGAACTGCTCTCAGGATCATCTGTAGTACCCCCATTTCATAGGATTGCTGCAAGGAGAAATCAAGTATTGAAAGCAACTAAAGACAGCACTTGGTTCCATGGTAGTATTCAGTGAACATTTGGTGAGTTAATGAATTCATGCCCCCAGGAGCTAAATTGGATCTGAGGTTACTTTCTGATGGAGTTCTTCTTGTTCATAACTGTATAAATGTACTTACCATTATCTAAAGTGTTATTTTCAAATTTGTTAATATTACATGTCCCTCCACTAGCACAAAATTTCCTTAGGAGAGTGGGCTCTCAGCACTGTGTTTTGCCATGTATTGTGGTTTATAGCTAGATGTTGCTCTAAAGCCTCATAGATGGGATTTTGAAGGTGACTGGATTATAGGGGCTCATAACTGACATGCTGTTCGGAGGTGAGGCCTGGTTAGAAGAGGCGGGTCACTGTAGGTGTTACCTAGAAGGTTTTATCTCCTTCCCTTGCTCTGTTTCTTGTCTGCTAGGCCATGAACAGCTCTACTCTGCCATGTCTCTCTGCCATGCCATCCTGCCTTGGAGCCAGCCAACAATGGACTGAAATGTGAGCCAAAATAAACCTCTCTCCCTTTAAGTCACATATCTAGGATGGTGCCTGGCACACAGATGTTGAATCAGTATTTGTGGTGATAGATTGCTTGCACTCTTTCCAGTGACCAGGGTGCTCAGTAAAGAACTGCCCCTTCCTCTTATCACACCGTTCATTTATCTGTACTTGTTTCTAGCCATTCTCCGTTATCTGAAAAATGATGGGAAGATACACTTGGTAGTTTTCAACAATCTACAGCTGGCCGATGGGAGGCGACACCGGATCCTCTTGAGGTTGACCAATTTGCAGCGGGGGGCTGGCTCTGTAGAGCTCTATGTGGACTGCAGCCAAGTGGATTCTGTTCACAATCTCCCCAGAGCCTTTTCTGGCCTCTCCCAGAATCCTGAGTCCATTGAGCTGAGGACTTTCCAGAGGAAGGCCCAGGTAGGAACCACCATTCTCCAAAGTGGAAGGATGAACTTCCTTGGCCTGAGGAGTACAGAGACATGTGCTATGGAAAATGTCAGCTTATTTCTGTTCTGTGTCAGGGGGCCTAATGCTGGCTGCATATTTGAATTAACCAGGGAATTTGCAAAACACCTGCCAGAGGGCCACCCTCAAGGCAAGTTAATCAGAATCGGTGGGATGAATGCCTAGGCACCAACATTTAAGAAATACTGTTTATAACATGAAGTCAAAATTGAGAGCTCTATTTTCAATGATAAGTAGACACTTTGGAGTTGACTGTTCCACTTTTAGCATTAGAAATTTACAGCTAAAATAAAAACAATTATCTTCATGTTGTATGATTAGCTATTATTGCTCTTTCTATAATGCTATGTGTTAGTTTTTAATGAAAATAAAAAAATGGTTGGGAACTGCCAAGTCCAAGGAACAACATTTTTTTTTTTTAACACCTACCGGTAGGTGTACTAACAAGAAGGAACTTATTCCAACTTAGTTCCATGTAGTCTTAAAAAGTTCCATCACCCCTGTCTTTTGTTTTAGGCTGTTGACAGGGTTACTATTATCATTGAACCTGCTATAGAACTTGCCACATACATTTTGTTTTATTTTTGTTTTTTGGTACCGGGAATCAAACTTGGAACCTTGTGCTTGCAAGGCAGGCAGCAGGCCACATACATTTATTTTATAATTTTTTTGTATTAGGAAATTCTTTGTTTCTTATAAATAACTGGCATCTTTTGTCCTTCCCAATAATTTATATCTTGTCATAGTTCTTATATTTTATCTGGTATAGAAGTCAATGTCAAAATCAATTAACTATACTCATCTGCTATGACCCATAATATTGTCTGCTATCTCCCAATCCTCATTTTCCACTTCTATTTTATCATTTAGTTATATATGTTTTGGTTACAAGCTGCTCTGTACTCTTGTACAAAGAGACAGGGAGTAAACATTAATTTCCATTGCAAGTACAAACTATGAATCTGATCCTAGAATTTTGTGCTTAAATAGTATGAAACATTTTAAAGTAGAAACTCCCATGAAAGCTAGAATCTAAGAGGGGTTTTTGGTTAGTTTTGTTTTGCAGAGCCATATATATATATAGTCCTTTATATGGAATTATTTATATGTAGGGAACATTAATACATAGGAAAATATATTAACCTTTATTTCTGAATTCTCAAACTAACCCAAGTAATCAGACTGAAAGTCAGAAATTGTAACATCAACCATTTCAGAAATTGGTGTTCACAGTCAAAAATATCATTTTATAAGTCTGGCCTCAACTATGACAAAGTCATGAGAAGCTACACTCAGGGAATCCTCTCCAAAGCTCTGCCTGCTTTGACTGTCAGCAGAGACAAGGGGCTTGTCTTTGTAGTCAACTACACATATAATCATCTAATGAGTCAACAAGTAGGCACATTCTAGGCATTTAGGATAGCATGGAGCTTAGAGTCTGATGTCTGTCCCATACAGCACCTGTCACAACATAGCATCTCTTGCATAAATCTTAACCTAGCTAAATTAAAAAGAATTCACTGAAAATTCTTAGCATGCTCATTTCTAAAACAGGGATGGTGGCTTTAATTAGTAATTAACACATACATTTTTTGTCATACATAAATATGATTAAATAAGTATGAGCAAAACTTAGAAGATGGAGAGACAAGGAAATCAACTTTGTGGGTGACTGTGATTGATATCAACTGGTAATGTAAAAATACAGTGCCAACTACTTAAATATCATAGAATACACTGTTTATTCATAGTTATAGCCCAAGGAAATCAGGGGCTTTGCAAAAACTTGAAGCCAAGACTTCCTAAAAATGATACTGTTTAGGTCTGAGGAGTTAGCTCAGAGGTGCCACTGCCTGCCTTGCAAGTACAAGGTTCTGAGTTTGATCCCTGTCACCCCCTCACCCCCAAAAAAGATACTGTTTAAAATTGAGATCTATATTTTATTATAGTTTCAACTTTATCAATGAGTTCCAGGCAGTTCTTATGGGGCTCATCCACAAATAACTCATCACAAAGGAAAATAGCCTTCCTCTCCTCAGCCACTTTGATGAACTTTCAGGCCAAGTTGGATGCCAGCATTTTCCTAAGTGGCTAGCTACTTTCATATTTCCTTAAGTCAGAAGGATAGGGCTGATGGGGTTTCAGAAAAATGAGAACCTACAAAATTATGCAAGATGTTGATATATAAGTACAGTATGCAGATAGGCCTATTCCACTGTGAAAACTGTGAGTCTGCAAGCATATTGGCTTTTGAATGGTGGCAGCAATCTGTGATATAAATGTGATTTCTTCCAGGACTTCTTGGAAGAGCTGAAGCTGGTAGTACGGGGATCACTGATCCAAGTGGCCAGCCTGCAAGACTGCTTCCTGCAACAGAGCGAGCCATTGGCTGCCACAAGCACAGGTGTCCTGTGGGCCCCAGGGAGGCTTGTATATCCTCAAAAAAAAACTCCAAGGTCCTCAAGGGGGCTGGGTCTCATCCCCAATAGGGGGGCTGTCAACAAAGCAGCCTGACATAGTGGATCTATGAAATAAGGCTTTTTTTTTTTCAAAGTCCAGGGCAAGGAATTTTTTCATTTCACTTTTATTTTTGTAATTTACATGAATTTGGACTAGCTTCACAGGGACTTAATTAGCATTATTTTGCTTGGTGAATTAGACAAATTGCTATAAGTTAAATGCAAACCCTAGGTTTTTTTTATCACCTTGTCATTATGACTTTGTGGGAAATCATTTGGTTTTGAGTCACTTAGAAATGACTGTCATGCGCCTTATACCTTTTGCTATTCCTACAGGGGATTTTAATCGACAGTTCTTGGGTCAAATGGCACAACTAAATCAGCTATTGGGAGAGGTCAAGGATCTTCTGAGACAACAGGTAACAAATGGGATGTATCATGAGAAAAGTCCAAGTCTTAGCAGAACAGCTCTGTGTACACAGTCGGAGCTGTGGGCCAGCACAGGCAGGGAGAAAAGTAGCCCTGAGCTACTGCTCAGGTGGCCCCACACAGCCTGCCATGCTGGGACTCAGCCAGTTCATCTCTGGAAATGGGGGGACATACTTGCATGAACAACCCCCCATCCCCGCCATGATTCTAGGCAGAGTGGGTGTTAACAAGAGCTTCTTGAGTACTTTGTGGTGTGATCAAGAAACACAGTGAATGATTAAATTTTTAAAATTTCATTACAGTATAAAAGACATTGCCATTAATTCCCCCTCAAAATACTCCCCTTCACTTTGAACAGATACATCCCATCATTTTTGCCATTTTCTGTCAATATCTTTAATTGCCCTGTCTCGGCTGCCTCCATGTCCTGAATCCATGCAAAACAGTAAAAAAAAAAAAAAAAAATGGTGATTTTAACATCAGGAAGAGCCACAAGTGGCATGATGTGCCACATCTGGTGAATACGGTGGTTGAGGGTGCACTAAAATATTTTTAGAAGCCCACCTTTCTGTTGGATGGAGCTCAGCAACAGCATTCATTGTATATGCCAAGAATAATAGAATAAGTGTGTTAGAATCTAAGGGGAGTATTTTGAGGGGGATTAGTGGCAATGTGTCTTTTACTATAATAATTTTTTTAATTTAAACCTTCACTTTATGTCTTGATCACACCTTATACTGTGAGAGTGTTTCTTAGATAAGTGCATCTGAATTCTTTCATTCCTGGATTATATCAAGTATTCTATTTGAATTTTATTTCTCTTTCCCATTTCTAAAGGTCAAGGAAACTTCATTTTTGAGAAACACCATCACCGAATGCCAGGCTTGTGGTAAGTGCTCATTCTGAGTTGGATGGTGCAGACTGGCAGAGGGGCTGAGCTGAGCCCATGTGATTGTGGTTTTGGCAGTTCTCCACAGGATTGGAGGGAAGGGAGAAAAAGCTTATTATGAAACCAGATTTTGTTTTGTATCCTAGATATTTTCATAATAGTGATGAAGCTTATGGATTATTGTTTTTCTCTAGGACCTCTCAGCTTTCAGTCTCCAACTCCAAACACACTGGTGCCCCCAGCACCCCCAGCACCGCCAACACGCCTGCCACGTCGCTGTGACTCCAACCCATGTTTCAGAGGTGTCCGATGTACGGACACCAGAGATGGATTCCAGTGTGGGCCCTGCCCTGAGGGCTACACAGGGAATGGGATCACCTGCTCTGATGTTGATGAGGTACAAGTTCTGTTATGGAGGCAGGGGCCTCCAAAGCAATTTCCATACCTAACAGCTTCTGGAAAAAGGAGCCACCCTGATGATTCATGAGTGACTCAAGTTGTCTTCCAGGCTCCATAAAAAAACTACTTACTCTGCATCCATGGAGACTCAGACACAGTGAGCAGTCGAGGACGAAAGCATGACACACAGTTGTGACCAAGTTTGTCACGTCTGTTTCCAGTTTTATAGCCCATATTGCTACAGTGCTATGATTTCTATTCTTCACTCTAACAGCTTCATCGATTAGTTTTCCTAAGCATTCTGTTTTAAGACTTGGCTTTCCTTAATGCTTTTGCAAATGTGGGGTAGCAGGATCTGTGTAAAAGTATATTTCAGGAGTTAAAATCAATAGTCACACCAACAAGATCTGTGGTGAGGCTTGTCACCTGAGTAACCCAAAGTGCCCAGGGATGAAGCCAGTGAGAGCACAATCAACCAACATAGGCTGTGTGACCAGCAGGCAGGTCCTTAAAAACAGTCTGTTTTAAGATCATGGTTAAGCCAGTCACAAATCTGATTGCAAAGCAGTGTCCATAGAGGGTAGCTAGGCTGCCACCAAAACATGCTGTTCCCTTCCCCTCAGCTAGAGCAAGGCTGGCAGGAGATGTGCAGCAAGAAGGGCATGCAGGGGGCTGAGACACTGGCATCACAGGGCCCTGAAGATGCCATTGATTACCTCCTACTGGTCTTAGTGACCCCTTGATTGGAGAACCATCTGCACACGTTTCACACAACTGCACCTGGTTTTTATCTGGAACTGGAATTTTCCTCCTTACTAAAAGGGTGGTCATGTTTTGTACATTAGTTGAAGTGATTTTAAAAGAAAAAGGATCAGAGCCAATCTCCTGGACTCCTGCCTTGGAATAGCCATGGGCTTGAGAAGTCAGGCATAGACCTAAAGGAACCCATCTTCCTGAAGAAGCTCTGGGCTTGCCTTCATCTTCTCCAGGTCTTTCCATTTGAGGATATAGTGCACTAATGCTTTGGGAGTCATCAACAACCAGCTGAAAAATGGCAAGGGACAAGTCCTTCCACAGAACTTTACAAATTCCAAGTTTTATCAGGAGCTTCTTCTATTGGAGGCTGGGAGTAGTCTGGCTGACAGGCAGGACATTTTGAACTTAGATGTGCCATTATCCTGTAGTGCTGCAAAGCTGCAGTAGTGTATAAGGCAGCCCCAGATCAGGTAGTTGAAGGCCTCGGTGGTTTACCATTAAGTTGTAAGCCTTAATTTCTTATCATTTTTCCACACAAAATATAGTTAAATGAATAAACAAGCATGCACTCATATGTGGGGGAGACTTTGAGTATGTTTTCTCCATGTGGCTAAAGACTCTGAATTTTATTTTCCTCCAGTGCAAATACCACCCCTGCTACCCAGGTGTGCGCTGTGTGAATTTAACTCCTGGCTTCAGATGTGATGCCTGCCCAGTGGGCTTCACGGGGCCCATGGTGCAGGGTGTTGGAATAAATTTTGCCAAGTCCAACAAACAGGTGGGCCAAAGTTAATGTTTTTATTTATTTTTCATCTAATCAAAACAATTTCTCTACTCTTCAGCATAACCCTTTTTCTCCTAGAGCAGCCTTTGCCACATGGGGTGTCCTGGTGCACAGTGAACAAACTGGGAGGTGTTTTGACTCTTTTCTGATGATATATGCTCATAAAGTCTAGAAGAGAAGAAGCTGTCAAAGTTGGGATAATAAAATTTCACTAGATAAACAGTGACTGGGGTAATTCTGGAAATGTGGCACAATGTCAGACTTACTTTGTTAATAGTCTGTGGACATTCTGTCCTGCAGAGTAACTTAAGACTCAGAGAGAAAAAATAAAAGTTTTGAAAATTTAAGTCCCTTTTATAGAGTCATTTTTGGCAATCAACAGTGTTTCAGAGATGAGAGGATTTCAAGAGTAGAAATAATCCCCTGAGGGAACCTACCCTTTTTCTTACATAAATTATAAATGGTCATAAACCATTGTAATACTTTGTGACAGTCTCCATTTATTTCCAAATGTTCTTCTACATTCTGGTCATTATTTAACTGGCTGACTGTGAAATTCCTTTTGATGTTTTAGCCCTTAAAAATGGTTGGCCTATAAATATATTTTACTACCTTAGGGAAATGATTAGCTCTGAAGAAGGGCAGGGGTTTCTTACTTCCTTTCTGCCTATCAAGAGATCCTAGAGGGTATCTGTTTTACCTAGACTAGAAGAAACAGGCAAGCTCAGTACAGAGCAAGCAATACAGACAAGGAGCCACTAGAAAAATGACCCCCATTTTTTTCCTTCTCCTGTAAAGACAAAAGTCTCTAAGATTAAGCAAAAGAAAATAGACAGAATGAAATATAGAGTGCTTGACATGAGCTACTAAGGCCATTTCTCAGCAGATTCCCAGAAATATGGTAGCTGAAACTGAAGTAGAAGGGAGCCACCTGGTGAAATTTTCATAATAAATTTTAATGCATTGTCAAGGGCAAAAGAAAGAAAATTCCACATTGTAGCTTCTAGAAACAAAGAAGAAAAGTCATATCTGTGAGTAGAAGCTGATGCTACAGCCACTCATGGGTGGGAGTCCTACGAGTGGCAAACAGAAATGGTTACTGAAAACATAGCTTGGAGTTTAGAAAGACCCAGAACCCCACATAAAGCAAAGCCCTTAGAGAACTGTCCTCCCCAGTACATGGAGATGGGAAAACTTTGTTAGTCTGAAGGAAAAACAAGGAAACTTGATTTCAACTTTGAGGCATGGTGGACAAAAATGAAAATTGTTCATCATAAAGCAAATCTCCAAACTTGTACATATTTACCACATATTTTTATAGGCTCCAAGTATGTGTTACACATCTGATGCAGAAACTAAGATTTCTCATAAAAACCAGCCATTGGAGCTGTCAAATCCAGGCCCTTGACTGAAGTTAAAGATATAACATGGTGTGGAGACGTTGCAAAATTTAAGAGACACTGAAATGTCTCCAGGCAAAATCAGGGCCCTACTAAGGATATGCTCATGAAATAGTAGTTTATGTGAAGGAACCACTATTAGAAGATACTAAAATAAATTTTAAAATTTATTTTTAAAAAGACAAAGAGCTAAAGAGATAAAAGAAAGAACAGATATCATTAAAAACAGAGCATTGTGAAAAAAGATGTTTGAAAAATAGCCAAATAAATTTTATCAATGAAAAATATAACCACCAAACTTAAAAACTCAATAGATGGGTGAAAAAGGAGACATAGCTAACTGGTAATTCATAGGCTGAGAGATGATTCTAAGAAGTAACTTCAAGAATGCAACACATTAAAATAAATGTATGAATAATATAGTTAAGGAGGTAAAGATAAAAAAGAGATTAACGAGAAAGCCCAATATTTCTCTACTAAGAGTTGTAAAGAAAGAATACAAATAATAAAAACTGGGAAAAAGCTGAATATTTTCTAGAATTGAAGAAAGACAGGACTCACATGTAGATGGAAGTACATTGAGTCCCAGGCGGAATTAAAAATAAAAAAACTTTCCTGCCTGAAAAGTGGAACAAATGAATTATAAAAGTTGTCTTTCTGAACAACTCTAAATATCATGAAGGTCATTATCATCTGCAATAAAATTTAATACAGACTGATACAAAGGCCCAGAAACAACAAATTTAACCTCCAGATGCTATTCTACCTGAAATTTTATGTCTTCACTTCACACAAATATGTCATAACAGAAGAAACTCTGGTTGCTATTTAGGCAGCAGACCTCTAACTTCCTTAAACTGTTCCTCCAGATGTGCACTGATGTTGATGAGTGTCTAAATGGAGCCTGTGTCCCCAACTCTATCTGTATCAACACTCTGGTAAGTACATCAGTTCCTGAAACATGTGTGTGCACAAGCACAGATAGAATGTATTAAATAATACATGATTGTCAGGATTAAGGCAAAAGTTTGTGCTGAATATGTGTTTACTATAAGAGTTATTTTACAAGTAATTATTTATATAAGTTCAACTTTATAACTACCAAGTTGGCTCTTTATTTTCTGTCAAAATTGCAGTATTAGTTATTTATTGGATATAATATTGCTATCCTTATATTTAAAAATGTGAAGAGACTGTTTATACTAGTAGTTCGGTCTTTTACTGATGACTATACAATCCCCAAATAGTATTATTTATTATCATAAAACTGGGTGTGGTGGCACATGCCTGTAATCTCTGTGCTCGAGAGGCTGCTGCAGGAAGATCCCCATGAATTTGAGGCTGGCCTGGGATACACAGTGAATTCAAGTCCAGCCTGAACTGTATAACGAGACAGACCCTGTCTCAACAAACCAAAGCCAAAACAAAACAACGCTTTCAAGAGTCATTTGTATTAAAATGCTGAGCACTAGCAAGGCCTATAATTTAAATGTTCACATATGGGTTTCATTTCTGAAAGTTCCCATCAACAGTGTCAAGATGAAAGATGTAGCAGAACAGACTATGGAGAGAAGAAGTATTGATTCCATGTGCAGCTATTTCTAACTTATTGTACAAACCTGCGGGAGTTTATTAATAGGTTCCTCACTTCTGGTACATGAAAGTGTTTTACAGATACCAAGTCATTACTTTATCCTTACAACAACCTATAAACAGACACATTGCAATCCCTACTTTACAGTTGGAGAAACTAAAAGGAATTTAGGGTCATTAAACTTCCAGTTTACCTACACAGCCTGAGTTCTTTTCCAAAATGCTACCCTGCTAAGGAATATGCCAAGATTTATTTGCTGCTTAGTTCTTTAGCAGGACAAAGCAAATCTGCAGAAATAGATTTGGGAAATCTTAGTATCAAGACAACAACAAAAGCCACCCAGAGAAGAAAATAGAATAGAACTCCAGGGAACCAACAGCCAGTGAAATAGTAGACAAAGGAAAAGAGCAGAAGACAAGAAAAAGAGTTAGCTGATAGCATGTGCAGTGAGGCTAGAAGATCAAGAAAATCTTTCAAAAGTATCCTTTGAACTTGCCAATTAATAGGTCCCAAGTGACTAAAATCATCAACTGTACTTTTTAGTGGGTCTTTCATGATATATAATTTTATCTCAATAAAGCTTTATAGTATGAGTAAATTTTGAGACATGATGACTATCATTAATAAAATTGTATTATATAATGACTGTCCTAAAGTAGACCTTAAGTATTCTCACCAAAGTGGAAAAAAAGGTAATCACATGAGATATGCTAATTAGCTAGCAGTGAATTACTGTGCAATGCATTTAGCACATTGCATACATTATATACAACTTTGTCAATTATACCTCAAAAGAGATGAAAAATTAATATTTAAAAAACACTTTGAAAGAATATATGTACACATTTATAGTTATTAAAAAAAAAGAGGTCTTGCCTGGTCCCTAAGTGCCATTGCAGAGGAACTTTGTAAAATTGTCAGGTTTCTTCTTTCATACCAGCCTCCACCTCAGGAGTTCTCCATGCAAGCCACCAACATTGCTGTGTGGCCATGTCCTCGTCATTTAATTATAAAAGGTCCAAGGAACAGTAAAAAGATTCAAACCATCTCTGTAGCCTCTCACCCTACCTCCCAGGATATCAGTGAGCCTTGAACCTTTCCTCCCTTGCCTTCTGTGGTGAAGCTGTGAGTCAGAGTGTGGCTGGCTCAATGCCAGCCCTTTCTGTCTTCAGTCTCAGCTCTTCAACTCTGCATGGCCAGTGGCAGCTTTCATTGTGACAGTGGTCTCACCAACAGTCACACGATCACATAAGACTCGCATATAAACTGAGAGACAGCACAGGATGCTCTTAGTCCTGGCCTCACTGAGATTATAGAAAGTAACACAACACTGGTACCCAGGTCCACAGGGTTGATCATCATCTCATCTTTGTCACTTGCAGGGATCTTACCGCTGCGGGCCTTGCAAGCCAGGGTACACTGGTGATCAGATGAGGGGTTGCAAAACAGAAAGAAATTGCAAAAGTCCAGAACTAAACCCTTGCAGCGTGAATGCAGTATGCATTGAAGAGAGGCAGGGGGATGTGATGTGTGTGGTAAGTTGTATGTTTACTTGTGGTATTGTTTTCCCTCTTTTGTTTCCAATATCACCCCTCCAGTTTCTACTTGCATCAGGGTAGAAGAGCTCTAAAATAGAAATAGTGTAATCAAGATAAGCACAGAATGTAATAGTAACAGGGTCAGCTGGGTATGTTGGGACAGAGGCCTGTCTAACCTCCAATTGCCTTTTTCCTCCCCTTGGCCAAGGGGTGACACCACCCTCTTGGGCAGCTGCAGGGTGGAGCATCAGGTCTCAAATACCTTCTGTGGAAAGGCCCATGGCAAGGCAGTGAAAGTCTCTTTTCATCTCCTTCTTCTGTGCTGTCAACCTGTTTGTATACTTTATAAGCATATTTTGTCATTCCTAACTGTCCTCACCTTCAATCTGGCTGGGAGAGAGGCAAGTGGATGGTGGCAGTGCAAGGGTGGGGGTTGTTGTCGACCCTCAGAGGGAAACCTTTCATCTCCTGCTGGTCACCATTCTTGGGGTCCTCTCCAACCTAGTCCAGGGACAGCTCAGTGAGTAGTCATTCTTATGGTCCATTCCTTGGCCCTGGAGGTACGCTGAACAGAAGGTGGCTGGACAGAGGGCAGAGCAGCTGCATGTGACATGGGGCTCTTTATAAAGAGGAAATATTCCCACTATCATACCGTTGCACTGGCAAGTCAGCACTTTGCCTGGTTAGAGTAACATGTAGCTCACTTCCTGGAGTGTCAGGCCCTCAGCAGGTGGCCCCGGACAGTTTCTCGTAATTACCTCTGAGCGGTAGCCTGGATCCCAGCAGAATGCCCCTTCTTTACACCTGAAATCAAGACTTGTCTTCATGCTTTGACATTTCTCTAGAATGAGCACATCCCTCTCCAAGCAGGAAAAATAAGAAGAGTCAAAAATAAGTAAAAGAAGTAAGTATGATAGTCAGGCCTCCCTGGCAGTACAGATATTCTGGAACAAGGTCAGGGTAAAGGAATGTGCTTTGTCAGAGAGGGGAAAACAACAATTCCCCAATTTCTGTTGCTTATGCATTTTTTTAACCAAAAAGTCACTAAGGTGCAAATGTGTAACTTTTCTGTGAACAAGTGGATGACTCCCCTTGGATGGTGGGTGAGGGGACTCTTTAATATGTTTTTGAATTTGTAATAAGGCACAATGACAGATGGTAAAAGATTAATAAACTTGGTGTGACTACTAAAATAATTTAATCTGCCAGGAAAGGGCTCATTAAAAATGCATTTGTTCCTGAAGAAAATTTTTTTCCTCATTAAAATGAATCAAGGACCAGAGTCCCATGGCTAAACTTCCCAGGCCTCCTGAAGGCAATGCTGGAGCCACTGAGTGGGGACAGGGGCATTCTGGGAAGGGATTCTTTGGAACCTGCCTTTTAGGTCCCTCTCTGAGTAAGGGGGAGTGCAGATGATGAAAGGGTGGCTGCAGTAGAGGAGCCGCTGTTCTGGATGAACTTCATATTGATCAGACAGGCCAAGAAATTCCACAGTTCTTGTGTAGCTTGTCTCCTTTCCTTTGGTGCTTTCCCTGACCCTTTCCTTTCATTCTCAGGTTCTTTCCCTCATCTTTCCTTTTACTTTCTGTTGCAGGTCTACTTTTCTTCTCTTTGACCTTCTGGCTCTGTCTTTTCCCTTCTTCTTCCTTCCTAGGGAGCTTATCCTGGTCTTGGACTGATTCCTAGGCACCACTTCATACCCAAGACCCTTCTGGAATGGATATTGATTATCAGAGAAAAAAACACAAGAGGGCACATTGACCACATATAAATGATAAAAGTCACTGGACTGGGACAGGAATGAGTTCAAGTTTCACAGCTTTGAGAGCCTAGGAAGAGACTGAACCACCTCAAACTTACATGAGTCTTTGGTTAAAAAAAAAAAAAAAAGATGACAAAGCCAGGCATGCTGGTGTGTGCCTGTAATCTTAGCAATCTGAGAGGCAGAGGCAAGAGGATCCCATCTGAGCCCAGCCTGGGAAACTTAGCAACTTAGTGAGACTCTGTCAAGAAGAGAATGGATGCTGGGGATGAAGACATAGCTCAGTGTGAATGCCCTGCATTCAATCTCCAGTACAGAAACAAACAAGCAAACAAACTAGAATTCTGACTAACAGCATCATTGATCAGCGTAAGGATAGGAGGAAAGGTTCACACAGAGACTAGTACAGAATAACTGTTATTTTCATGCCTCTTCTGCTAACAGTGAAAAGCTGCTTTTGGGTGCCAGTAGTAGCAGGACTCCCAGGAAGGCATCTGCAGGGAGGTAGAGACACATAATCCCAGCATTGCACTGGTGGGAAGCTTCTTCTATTAAAATAAAAAGAAAGAGATAAAGCACCTTGGACAGGTCGTCCTTTGGTGGAAATTGATCCATAAGGCTATTATGTTCAGAGAGATCACTGTGGCTCCAAAACTGATAAGAAAAATGTTACAGATAGTAAAGGCCTACCCACAAAACATGTACCTGCTCATTCAAGATGAGCAGTTCACTCAATTCATTTCCAGGGGAAAAGAAATTGAACAATCATGTGTAGAACATTTTAACCATAACTCAAATTATAAATACAGATACCTTTTGAATCAGGAGTTCCATGCAGTGAAATATGCATGCATAAATGACAAATACATCAGAATTATTTGTGACATCATTATTAGAAAAAGGAAAGCCATTAGAAACCTGACATTGACAGGTGGAAAACTGGTTGAATTAATTGAGGCACATCCGCATAACCTTATGTGTGATATATCTACTGCCATTAAACAAATGGCATGAATCTACCTAGAGTGGAATGGAAAAAGTTCCAAAACAGAATATTAGGCTTAAAAATAAATCAAGGAACAGAACAATGTATAATTGGTGTGCTACCAAGTATGTAAAAGGACACAACAAAACAAAGCTTGTCTTGTACTTGTTTGTCTGTGCATAGACTGTTCCTAACAGTACATATAAGAACAGATTGCCTCGCTGGGGATTTAGTTCAGTGGTTCCACCACCTGCCTTGCAAGTGCAAGGACCGAGTTCATCCCTGGTACCAAAAAACAAATAAACAAACAAACAAAAAAACAAAGAAAAGAGAATAGATTGCCTCAACTGAACTTTGGGGCAGGGGTGTGAAGGAGTTTTCAGTATCCATCTCCTTATGTGCATTTTGAATTTTGAACCATTAGACTATTCAAATTCAATGAAATATTCGAGAGATGAAGATGAAAACAACACTGAGATTCCACCTCGCCCCACAAAGAATGGCTGCTATCAAGAAATCAAACAATAACAAATGTTGGCGGGGTTGTGGGGAGAAAGGAACCCATCTCCATTGTTGGTGGAAGTGCAGACTGATACAACCACTATGGAAATACCACTATGGAGATACCTCAGAGAGCTAGGACTAGAGGTTCCATTTGACCCAGCCATCCCTCTGCTGGGTATCTTTCCAAAAGAACTAAAAGAATCATATCACAGTGATGTATGCACACCCATGTTTATAGCAGCATAGTTTGTAATAGCTAAAACTTGGAAACAGCCCATTTGCCCATCAGTTGGAAACTGGATAAAGAAGATGTAGTTTTTCTATAAAATGGAATACTACTCAGCCATAAAGAATGAGAAATTAGATTCATTCATAGGAAAATGGATACATATTGAGGATATACATCTCAGTGAAATACATAAGTCACACATGTGTAAATACCGAATAATTTCTCTGGTGTGAATAAACTGTAATAGTACATAAGATCCTAATGAGATAAATGACATTGTGAAATGGGAAGAAAAGGGCTAAAGGTATAGGGAAGGTGGGATGGGTAGGGGAAGGGTAATGAGGGAAAAGAAAAAAATGTGAGAAAATGAAAAGATGGAAATAAAGTGTTTGTAGATGGGGAGGGGAGGAGGGGGTGAAAGAAGGGCAGGGACAAGGGGTAAAAATGAGAACCAAGACCTGTCATGTAGAGGTACAAGATCCCAACAATGAATGTAACTGTATTGTATCCCTAAAATGTACCAATAAACTCAATTAAAAAAAAAGAAAACCTGATTAAAAGTATTAAAAAACTTTTTAAAAAATTCAATGAAATAGCTTTTAAATCTCACCCAGCTGTTGGGCTCTAGGCCTTTTCATGAGCATACATTCACAGGAGAAGAGACCTTGTTGGCCAGCTGCCTCAGGCTCAGCTTTCTAGGCCTCTAATGTGCTTTCCCTTCACAGTGTGGAGTCGGGTGGGCTGGTGATGGCTTTGTCTGTGGAAGAGATGTGGACATTGACAGTTATCCTGATGAAGAACTTCCATGCTCTTCTAGAAACTGCAAAAAAGTAAGGGGGGGCCAGGTGTGTGTATGGGGGTGGAGGGAATACATATACACAGACACTGTGGCTTTCCAAAGCCACATCTTCTATGGGGAAGAGTTCTTCGATTCCCATTAAAATTACATCAAAGTAGCTGAATCTCAAGTGAAGCAAAACAGCAAGCAACAACAAAGCCTGGAGGCTACTTCTATTGAGATCAGAAATAATTTTTGACATAAGACAGATGTAGGATATCATTCTGATCGGTTTTTCTCCTTAGGACAACTGCAAATATGTGCCAAATTCTGGCCAAGAAGATGCAGATGGAGATGACGTTGGAGATGCCTGTGATGAAGATGGTGATGGAGATGGAATCTTGAATGAGCAGGTACCTGCTTTGTGGGGAAGGCCTGTGAACTGCCACCTACCAGGGACAATGCAAGAAAGCCCATGAAAGCAACTATATATTAATCATCCCAAGTGTTAGTTTCCACAGGACTGAAACTTGTTCTTCTATAGGATTTACAAATGTTTAAAATATGCCCACTCATAACAGGCTAAGTATATTCAATGAAAATCTGAACAAGTGTCCCATCTTTTAGGATAACTGTGTCCTAACTCACAACGTGGACCAGAGAAACAGTGACAAAGACATCTTTGGGGATGCCTGTGACAACTGCCAAACTGTCTTAAATAATGACCAGAGAGACACTGATGGAGATGGAAGAGGAGATGCCTGTGATGATGACATGGATGGAGATGGTGAATTTTCTTTTCTCTCTCTTTGAGAGCCATTTATCCTTTTGCCCTTTTCCTCTGTTGAGAAACAGAATTGCTGACTCAGATATAACCTCCATCTGGTAGTTCTCCTCAACTAGATATCTGGAGACCCAAGGCTGGCTTGCTTGTGTGGAGGGAGACTCTATAGCCCTCTTTCCCATTCACTGACCCAGGATGTTTCTGAGCCTCTGTGTCATTACCAGAAACATCATGTGAATTTATTCCAGCCGTGCTGATAGGACCTTGTCTTTGTAGGGTGTCTCCCATTTCAAGTTATACTCTGTCCACTTCCCAGCATCTGTTTTATGTGTGAGCTACCTGGATGCAAAACTTTCAGACACACCTAGATACACTCCCTCCATCCGGAATATCTATATATTCCTAAAGCATGATCTTACCTTCTATGAGGCTGCTGATGAGCCCACTATCCAGTGGTGTCCTGGTAAACTAGCCAATAAGACCCCCAGATATCCCTGATTCATAGCGTTTGTCAATTTTCATGATGTTACTACTATCACCATTTATTTCAAACTATCAGTATGATATTATTGAATGCAAAATTGAGAAAAGAAGGACTCAGTGTGCCTGGCTGCAGAATACTAGTGCCAGAGCCCTTGGATCCATCATAGCTCAAACAGCATCCTGGTCCTCACTTTCCAGGGTCTTCCATTTAGCCCCTTCTCTGGTTGCTGTCACAGCCCTTGACATCCTATACAAATAAGACTTCAGCGGAAAATGTTTCAGAGAGTTGTTCATTTTTAAATCTCCCAGAACCCTTTCTTAGAAGTTACCTCCAGAGACTACTGAGAAGGGGCGTGACTATGTACAATGACCCAGCAGGAGTAACTGACTGCAGGCTCAACCTGTACAGCACCTCGAAGTCAGCCTGTCCCATTTCCACCTGTGATGTTCCCCTGACCCATGGTAGCATTCTTTTCTTGCAGGAATAAAAAACATTTTGGACAATTGCCCAAAAGTCTCTAATCGTGACCAGCAGGACAAGGATGGTGATGGTGTGGGGGATGCTTGTGACAGTTGTCCTGACGTTAGCAACCCTAACCAGGTTAGTGGAAAATCCAGTCTATAGGCTGAAATACCTTATGCAGAGACCCTTTAAAGACCAGTGCCTTTGAAAAACATGGCGGAGCCTGTTGGCCAATTCTTTGCTGCTGCCACTATGTAACAGAGCACAGGTGGAGAAATGACACACATTAGGCTGATGGGACAAATGCATAAGAGTCTGAGTGGG
Organism: Fukomys damarensis; assembly: GCF_012274545.1. Classification (NCBI taxonomy): domain Eukaryota; kingdom Metazoa; phylum Chordata; class Mammalia; order Rodentia; family Bathyergidae; genus Fukomys; species Fukomys damarensis. Next base: position 62,142,405 of record NW_022900913.1, read on the forward strand.
GACGCCTGAGGCACTAAGGACTAATCTCACAGCTGCAGAGTGCAGATTACTTTAGTAACATAAGCTTAATGAGGCTCAAAACAAGAATTTTGTTTTTTTCTGGTGAAAGGAAAATGAAACTTACATTTGAGGCCCAATCACATGTGCTTTTAATCCCCAAACTGCTACACAGCCTATGTATGGATATTTCAGATTAAACTCACTCAATGATGTGTAGAGTTTCTCTCCATACCCCTCCCTATCTGGCAATGGAGCAGGATGTACCATTTTTTTCTGAATCCATGAGAGAGGGGAGTCATTGTTTTAACTCAATTCTGAAATGCAGAAGCAGAGCAAAGTCAATTTGCTTTGTCCCTTGCCTAGGGCTGGCTCTCTTCCAACCCATACCAGAGCCCCATGTCTCCACCTCCCATCATGCTGCCCTGGCACCCTTTTGGAATGAGCTAGTATGGTGTGTAGGCAGTCCATCCATATAGCTTGATATTTTATATGACTCTTTTGAAAATTCAACATTGTGCCTACACCAATATAATGTTGTCTTGCAGTTTTGTGCCACCCCAGTTTGAGAGAAATAATTCCTAAAATCCAGGTCTATCTTGTCTGGAACATTCTGTACATGCAAGCTGTGAGCTAAATAATACATTCTGTTCTCTTCACAGTCTGATGTGGATAATGATCTGGTTGGGGACTCCTGTGATACTAATCAAGACAGGTATGGCATACCCAGCTGCAGAGAGGCAAATAGAGAGTGTTAATTTTCAGTGTTTTCTGCTGATACCATGATTTGGGGTTCTCTGGGTGGGTTGGGCTTCTGGTGGGAAAATAATTGTCTCTAGTTAGAGCTACCCTACCCTTCTAACAATTCTGGTTACCCAGTGATGGGGTTGGAATAGGCTATTAGACACCCCAGCAAATAAGCTCTATTGTGGGAGATTGTGCCTCATATTTTACAGAAGGGCTCTGAAAATGAGACAGCCAGATACAAATGCCAGCTCCTTCTCTTAAATCTGGCAAACTATAGCTTAGTTACTCAGTATCCCTATACCTCAATTTTCTTATCTGTGACTTATCTGTGATGCTGGGAGATCAAGATCAGCGGGCTATTGTGAATAAGACTGAGTTAATCCACTGAAATTACTTATTCTGGTTTCTGTTGTACACAGTACCACTGTAAAACACTAGACAGATACTAGCTTTTGTGGTTATAGTCTTTCAAGTTAGAAAAACTTTGCCATCATCCCCAAATAGAAGGCTGTCAGTTTGCTGAGGGATCATTGTCATTGAAAATGTTTCATTCATGTTTCATTTAGTGGAATTATTCTATGTGGGTGCATTTCACCAACTTTCCTAGCCCAACACAATGAAATTCTGTATTAAGATCAGTTCTGGCTAAGACTATGGCTCAGTGGTAGAATGATGCAAGGCCCTGGGTACAGTCTCCAGAACTTACAAAATAAACCAGGCTTGGTCAGATGCTTGAGGAACTGAATCACAAAAACAAAAACATAACTATATGCCACTCATCCCTGGAGCCACCTACAGTCCACAGGTCTAACCTTCAGACTCCTTGAACAGCTCTTGAAGAGGCAGTCAGAACAGAGATGGGAGAGCAGGATCCCAAAAGCAAACCAAGAAGAGACATGGCTTCTCTTCTAGTACCTGGATCTAGAAGAGGGAGGCTACCGACAGACTCGGTTCTCCATCCAAATTTCACTTAAGACAGCTCTCTGAGTCCCATTTCCTTCGTTGTGTTCCACAGCCTTGCTTCCAAGTGCAGACCTGCTGAGTGAACTTAAATATATTCCCCAGTTATGATTTCTTCATCTCCCAAGTGGAGATAATGAAATGCATCTCACAGGTTATGATGAAAGTTCAAGATAATGAGGGTAAAGCTCCTGGTGCAGCACAGGCCTCAGTGTCACGTGGTGAATGTGGCTGTGTTATTACTGGTATAACAGCATAGGAGGGGCGAATCAGTAACAGAGTCTGCTATGACTGTCCATCTCCATTTCAGAGTGGAGGCTGGAACTGGTACTTCCACAGCTACTCTTGAATGATTTACTAGAAGAATGTGCCCAGTTGTGGGCCGTCTTGTATCTGATACCACTTAGAGTAGTTTCTAAAACATTCTATCCCACCAACCTCTATATATTTGCCTAAAAATTGACTAATTCTTTCATTTTTAATTCCTACAAACTTGAACCTTGGGAAGAGGACGGGAACTGCTTGTTTTTGCATACAGATGTTTAGAACTCTACAGCATGACCACTAACAGAAACAGCTTCATCCTGTGCTTGAAAAAGCAACCGTGCTGTGGGAATTCTGCTATTTAAGCCATAATCTTCATAAGCTTGTCCAGGTTGTCCTCACTTTCACTGGGACCCTCTGCCCCTCATAGCTATCTAGAAAATGTGGCCCTAAGTAAGGGCTGGTCCCTGGCTTTCCTCCTCTGTCCCCTCCTGGAGGGTTTAGGTGCAGTACCTACACCACAAAAGAGAAGAAATCAAGAGAGGGGTAAAAGGAAAATTCAGCCATAAAGTGTGTTGCGTGCCTGTAATCCCAGCCACCAGAGAGGCTGAGGCTGAGGCATGAGGACCACAAGATTGAGGTCAACCTGGGTAACTTAGTGAAACTCTATTTTTAAATAAATGGTGGGGGATGTGGCTCAGTGATAGAGCAACCCTGTGTTTGACTCCCAGTACTGGGGGAAAAAAAATCTCTCATTCTGAGTAATCACGGGAGGCCTCAACAAGCTCAGGGAACCTGTGGGGAACAACACAGACTCATCTTCAGGTTGAAAGAAGAAAAGTGAAATGGACAGAGAATAAGCCTTCGAAAAAGTTCTTTAGACATACCTTGGGACCAGCTTACGTGTTCATGTCTCAGGTAGAGGTAGCCCTCTTCTCTGATACCCACCCTATGGCATTCAGCTCTGAATCCTAGGTGGGTCTGCTGGCCAGGGACTGTAGACAACAGAGATGAACAGAAAGCCTTGTAGACTTCTTCCTAGGAGTCAGGAACTTAGGAAGTGCCTTTTCACATAATTGTGAAGAATTCTAATTGTTAATCTTCATTGCAACACTCTGAGGCGGTTTTGCTATTATCCCTGACAGATGAGGACACTGAGAATAGAGGTCATGAACATGCCTGGGGTCACCACTCATGGGTGGCTGAGCCAGGATTCACACTAAACTGGCTGCACTGCCTCTCACTCTGCACCCTTCACATGTCCTCTGAGTCAGCTATCATCTATGTTCCCCTGGGATGGACAGGAGCCTCTGGTCACAGGTCACAGAAATAGACTCTTATCTTCTTGAGGAAGAAATGGATAGATTGTTTCAAGAGGTTGGGAAGTACAATGATTGCCTCTGAGGCCTATAGGGAGCCTTGTCAAAGGAACAACTTCTTGTGGGTTGATAAAAACAAGCCTGGTTAAAAACAAACAACCCCTGCACCCCGCCGCCCAAAAAACCTCCAAACAACAACAGGTTTTCTTTCTTGAGAATGGATACCCCTATTCCCTGCTGAACCATGATCCTTTCTCTGCAGTGATGGAGACGGCCATCAGGACAGCACAGACAACTGCCCCACTGTCATCAACAGTGCCCAACTGGACACAGATAAGGATGGAGTTGGTGATGAGTGTGATGATGATGATGACAATGACGGCATCCCGGACCTGGTGCCGCCTGGACCAGACAACTGCCGGCTGGTCCCCAACCCAGCCCAGGAAGACAGTAACAGTAAGCAAGCTCCTTCCAGGCTGGGTACATGTCTCTCCCCAGCACTGGTGACTCAGCAAACCCGGTTTGCCTCTTCTCAGTGGCTGCTGCTTCAAAGTGGCTTCTCCATGTAGCTACAGCTTTGTGGAGAGCGCACAGGTAGCAGAGACAGCAGTTTCCAGCTTGGTCAGAGCTGATTGATTGTGTATCTTCTTGAACAACCTCAAACTGAGATCATACAGAGCAAGGCAGCAGCCACATGCTATATGCAGTTAAGTCCCCAAGGGACTTAGAGAGACAGTCCACTGCCTTGCTTGCTCCTTCAATTGGTATTTCCAAGAGAGGAGAGGATAGAAACAAGGACACAGCAGAAGTGGTGAAGGCAAGGGCCTCAAACTGAGATGCCTGTAGGAGCCATGCAGGTAAGGAAATGTACACACTGAGATGACAGAGCTAGTAAGAGGGACTGTGGTCACTTGTAGAGGACTCATTAAGGTGATACAAATTTAGGTGCTTCAAATGCTATGTCAGCTGAGCAAAACATATACATGGACCAGATGCAGCCTAGGGGCCACCAGAAGTTAGTCTCAGAGAAATTCTGAAGACAATGGCAATTCGTCTGGTTTGTGTACAGACTAGTCCAGAAAATGCTGTAGATTTTTGCTTCTGTAAGATCAGGCTTAAAATCCTCCAGGCAGTGAATGCAACTGTACATGATAGGAACTTCTGGTGCTGGGTTGGAAGGCAGCTGTTCAAACTAATCTTATGACAAAGCCTGAGCTTCTGGGTGCCTGGTCACCCACCATGAAGGCTCCAGGATGAGGGCCTGGTGCCATCTCAGTCTCCTTTCCTGCCACTGCTGCAAATCATCACCCTCAGGGTGGGAGCTTGGGCTTTGCTTCTCTGCCCTGTTTAGCCTCCTGGCTCTGTTGAGGACTGATGGGAATGGGAGTTATTGAGTCCTACTCCTTTTCTTCCCCAACTCAGGGGATGGGGTAGGAGACATCTGTGAGACTGACTTTGACCAGGATCAGGTCATTGACCGGATTGACGTCTGCCCGGAGAACGCAGAGATCACCCTGACTGACTTCAGGGCCTACCAGACAGTGGTCCTAGATCCTGAAGGCGATGCCCAAATTGACCCTAACTGGGTGGTCCTGAACCAGGTCAGTGTCACATTGTTGGAAACAACTCAAATCTACCTCTCAACAGAGGCCCTTCTGACAGCAGCAGGCAAATTTTAGAGGAAACTGGCTATGCCAGGCATGAATTCCTCATAGCAGCCTGAATTAGAGTACTATAGTTTCATCATGCCCATTTTACAGATGATGAAGTTGAGTCTTGCAACACCTCCCTGATTTGTCATAGTAGCACTGGGGTACATCACTGAGATGGTTGAAGTTGGAACCTAGGCAGTCTGGCCTTGGAGCCACAGTCCTGACCTCTCCAGCAAACTTCACCTGTGTGTCCTCACAGTGTAACTAAGGCTTTCCAGAGTAAAAGAGAAAGTCATATTCATCGGAAACATATGTTGTATGTTTGCAGTTAAGGGTGGATTGAATCAGCTTAAGTGAAAGTCTTAGCACAATTATTTCTATTCAACATTGAGTCTTCGTTAAACCTTCTTTACCAGTTCACGCTTTCTCTGAGTTCATGATGAAATATAGCAACTACCTAGATAATTTTTTTACATGGAAATCAGGCATGACTGGAGATTACTCATAGTGCCTGAGGTTCTGGGGCTCCCCACATTCATTCAGCTTCCTTGAGGATTTCTCTAAACTCCCTCACCTTTCTCACCAGGGCATGGAAATTGTGCAGACCATGAACAGCGATCCTGGCCTGGCTGTGGGTAGGTTCAGGGCCCCAGTTACCATTCATATAGAATCCTTTCAGCTGTAAAGTGTCTTTTCTGTTTTTCTAATCATATCTGGTCTCTATAGGGTACACGGCTTTTAATGGAGTTGACTTCGAAGGGACCTTCCATGTAAACACCCAGACAGATGATGACTATGCAGGCTTTATCTTTGGTTATCAAGATAGCTCCAGTTTCTACGTGGTCATGTGGAAGCAGACAGAGCAGACTTATTGGCAAGCCACACCTTTCAGAGCTGTGGCAGAGCCCGGCATTCAGCTCAAGGTAAGGGAACTCAATTGAAGCCCCTCATCTTCCTGTCTTGTAGGCCTTCCACCCTCCCTTTACATTCTAAATTCTTCTAAATGGCATGTAGTTGATCTAAGAAATTGGTGGAACCGATGCTCTTGTTCAGCTCAGAGAAGAATGAACCGACAATAAGGCCTTGCCTTCATTCTTGACTGTCAGGACAGCAGCCTGAGTGGGGTCAAAGAGACAGGGAAGGTTGAGATGCATCTTTAGGCATGCCGTGTTGGAAGCTGGCTAATCACTTTGTCACTGAGGCCAACTGTTTTCTCTGTCAGTCCTGCTGGGACAGAAGGCAGGCTTCAGTATCCAGACATTTGGTGGGATCCAGCAAGTGTGGGGAGGACTGGATATATAGAAGGAAAAGGGGAATGAGTCCTGAGTGGAGTATTATTTACTGCTTAGTACTAAGGGGCTGTGGTCACCTTATTAGAACTGACATTTAAGTGTTTATGCTTTTGTCTGAGTCCAAGGCAGTCTGATTGTAACCATGAATTCACCACTATTCATCATTTCTGACACAGGAAGCAAGAAAGAAGCTTGTATGTCCCATTCTAATACCTTGATTATGTCTTTATCCAGGCTGTGAAGTCCAATACAGGTCCTGGGGAACATCTCCGGAACTCTCTGTGGCACACAGGGGATACTAGTGACCAAGTCAGACTGCTGTGGAAGGACTCCCGGAATGTGGGCTGGAAGGACAAGGTGTCCTACCGCTGGTTCCTGCAGCACAGGCCCCAGGTGGGCTATATCAGGTAGGCAGAGATTCTTTCTTCATCCCTAGCACCAGAAACAAAGTGCCATTCAGTTTTGCATCTGAAGTGGTTTCCCTGAGTATCCCTGACCTGGATAGTTCTTCAGGACTTGCCAATGCTCCCAGAAAAGAGTGGTAAAGCACCCAGACCTACACTGACACCTAGACAGGAGGAGAAGTTGGGGATGGAAGGAGTGTTGCGGGGAGGCCTCAGCTGTGGGAGAATGATTGTACGTTCACAGCAGTGCCTTTGTGCCTTGTTCATGGGACAGGAGCAGAGCCTGGCTGCTAATGGTCATGAAATAAAAGGTCTGGCTGAAGCACCAGCACACTCTCCTGAGACCCCCTCAGACCTTGTGTGATTTACACAGAATGCCCTGAGCCCTTGAGTTGTCTTCCCTGATGGATTGTAAACTCCGGGTGGGCAGCACCTGTGTCCTTTCCATGTTATTTTTGCCAGTGCCCAGCCGAGCTCCTGACACAAGCTGTTCATCAGGGAGGTCAGCATGATTTGTTTCGTTGCTTTTAAGGTCTGTGTTTTTTAATTAGTTGCAAGAATTATGATGGCTTAGGGCTCTATCTTTGAAATTTAGATAATGTACTTAGTTTTTCATTCCTCTAACTCACAGATCAGATTGTGTAGTACATCTACAAAGGAATATGAATTGCATATTCCTGACCAGGGCAGGAAATCAGTCTGGTGGGAAAATTAATGTCAGATTCATATTTTATTCTTCTTTGTGACAGTATGTCAAATGTACTCAGTTGGTCTCACAGTAATACTGACTATGCCTGATCACATTCTTAACCCTTTAAACCCACACTCCTCTTTTTATGAGAAATATTTTGAAATGATCCCTTTTGGTCCCAAATGAAATTGTACAAAACCACCTAGCTGGGCGTGGTGGTGTGCACCTGTATTCCTTTCCAGCCTCTGAGAGGCTGAGGCAGAAGGATTGAAAAATTGAGCCCAGCCTAGGCAACTTAGTGATTTAGTGAGGCCCTGGCTCCAAAAAAGCTAATGTAGCTCAGTGCAAAGACTCTAGGTTCAATCCTTAGTACCACAAGAAAAAAGAAAAAAGAAAATGTAACCTACTTACACATATAATCTTTGAAAAATCAATCTGAACTATATAACAAAATCATGTAAGTGCTTGGGCACAACCACACTAAAAGTCAAAATGAGGTAGGATTGCATCCATTCCTGAATCATTGTGGAGGTGACATTCAAATTTCAGATTGATGTATATATAAATTAAATATTACAGTAGTACTGACAACACTGGTATGAAGTCGTAAAATCATGACAACTCTTAAATTTTAGACAAAGCAAAATACTCAGTATTTTCTCAGTTTATCCTGGAAAATTCAGTTTACATTAAAATCAATGCAAAATATACTTGATGTTCATAAGTAAAAGAGAGTGATGTTCTTGGTCCCAGTAATTATAAACAGTCTGTTCACATTTCTATATGCCTACAAGAACACTTCAAAGGGGTCCAGGGTGAAGGAAAACTTTGACTGTGCTCTCCAGGATGTTGTAAACATCCCATTGTGCCTAGTTTCTGTCACTCACTGCCAACTCACTGACAACCCAAAGTACCCCCACAGAGATTTGACCCAGACAGAGGTCTGACTCTGAGGGAGTGTTGTCTCCTGCTGAGAATGATGGCTCTGAGAGTCACTAAATGCTATAATCCAGACCATAGGCAGAGCAGATATCCAGGTTAGGGACTGTTGTAACGCAGACCGCAAAACTCTTGTCCGTGATGTCAGACAGTTTATTTTCTACTCCTCAGTGAGTACCTATCAAGTTTGCTTTGTGCCCAACATCATGTTGGGCTGAGTTGGGAAGATGTAGACACAGGTCCTGTCCTCAAGGAGCTTCCAACCTGGTAGGAAAGAAGGACCAGTTAGAGCACAATCCAAAGAGGTGGAAAACAGAGTGTCAGAGTGAAGAGGCAGGTGTATAAATAAAAAAGACTCTGAGTCTCACTTGGGCATTTCACCCTGGCATGGGTACCATGGAGATCTGCTTTGCCTGTGTTTCCCGCAGGGTGCGATTTTATGAAGGCTCTGAGTTGGTGGCTGACTCGGGAGTCACCATAGACACCACCATGCGGGGAGGCCGACTTGGCGTTTTCTGCTTCTCTCAAGAAAACATCATCTGGTCCAACCTCAAGTACCGCTGCAATGGTAATACACATTCTCATTACTGTACAGTATTATTACAATTAATCAAGTAATGCCGTCTTCGTTTTATAGCACACTTTTCCAAAAAAATCCAAAGCTCATGCCACACATTTATTAAAAACTGATAGTCCCTGTGTAATAGAAGCGAAAAGTAGACCTAATTTTTTGTATTTTATAGATATGAACACTGAGACCCATACAATTTAAGTGCATAGTTAAGGGTTTGGGATTCAGTGAGAGAAATTCAGTCAGGTTTAATTCACAAGCAGCCTTTATTTTCATGTGGCTCAAACATAATCACAGTCTGAAGAGCCACTCTGCTAATTTTCTTTAGGTCTGAATGAGCACTGCTAGGCTTTAAACCAAAAGTGTGCCAAGAGCTAGAAAATGGCTGCAGGAACTCGCAAGGCTTCTTGGACGGGCCGAGAGCTCCCCTTACAGGTGGTTGGTGCAGCTGCAGAAAGCACAAATCAGGATTCCAGGGTGGGAGGAGCCCAACTAACCAACTCCTATGATCTTGTTGCAGACACCATTCCTGAGGACTTCCAAGAGTTTCAAACCCAGCATTTTTATCGCTTGGATAACTAAACGGAGGAAGAAATCTGTTACTGCTTTTCCAAAGAAAACTATGTATTTTTAAATTTCCTATAATTTCTTTATATACAGTGTGACTTTCTTTTACCAGCCCGAACATATCAGAACCTTTTATATGAATGTGTAAAGAAAGAATCATTTCTAATAACTGTGTTGCTGCCCAGAAGTTGCTTGTGCATGGCTGGGGCTTGATGGCAGATGTTATTCTCTGTGGGATTCACATTAAATCTGCAAGATGATCTTGTTGGCTCAAGCTGGATAGTATACAAAGTTAAACTTGTGCATATATCAGAAGGCCCAGGCACAACACCTCATCTGAGGTCACCCTAATTAACTTCACATGAAATGCCTCACCTCAGCAGACCTCTGGTAGAGACTCCCAGAAACATGAACCCAGGGGCACCTTTCCTTCCCTGTGAAGACTCTTTCCAGCAAGAGGTTATGGAGGAGATCTTGTCTGCAGAGCAGGAGGATAAAAAATTAGAGAAACCCTCCACTTCAAATGAGATTAGGGAGATGTATAAAAATATGGGAAACTGAAAATTTTTGTAGAAAAACACCACCCAAATAAGACTATAGCGGTCCGAGCTATGAATGTTTGACAATGAAAGGTCACATTTCTGTGAAATCCTTAAAAGGAGGCAAAAGCAAGTGTCATTGCGTAGATTCCTTGTTAAAGTTGCACAAAAGGAAAGATTCCACTGAGCCAAGAGATAGCAGTGATTTTGTTAGTGATAATGTAAGTCACACAATAACCCTCCTCTCTCTTGTATCCCTCACACCAGCCACAAAGCTATTCAAAGTAAGTGCAGGTTAATCTGTCCATTTTTTCTTTATATTTTGTATTTTCTTTGTTTTTTAGATTATATTACACTATTGTAATAATTTTTCTATAAGTATTTGGGGGTTGTGGAATGAATCATCTAAATTTCCCTTATTTCTTATCAGAAAATATACAAGTACTTTGGATTACCAAGATGTTTCTGGAATGAATTATACTCATAAACCAAGGTTTTATGGTAAGATTTTTGAAAATAAAGGATTTTGTCATTATTACAATCAGTATCTCATAGTATGAATAAGCCATTCAGTAAACATTTGTTGGATAAATAAATGAAAATGAAAATGAATGCTTCTTCAGTGACAGTGATGGGATAGTGTAGATGGATAGTGTACTTTCTCCTATAGTTCAAAAAGCTGCTCACAGCATGTATTCTATGGTAGTAACAGGAGTTATTTGTACAAGGTAGAAACTTGACTAATTTGTACATTTGCCTTTCTTTTTTTCTATTTGTAAGCCAAAGGTCTAGGGAAATAAAATTTAGTTCAAAGAATATTGCTAGATAGTTATTTTCAAGACTTCCCATAAATAACTTAAATTATAAGGGATAAGCATTCTTAACACAGTGCTACCATGATTTTAGTAGTCAGAATATATAAGTGTATGAATAAACAATATGAGACCTGGAGGACACCTTTATCCTTACATGTAAACTTACATGTATGTGTTGCCTTGTATAGAATTCAGGATGTTGATTTATATCAAGATCTTTAATGGATAGAGAGAACTGAAGCCTGTCCACTGACTATTACCACTGTTGACTACCTAGTCACCCAGGGGAACCTGCTACAGGAGTAGTCTTCCACGGATCCTTGGGTCATATTTCTGCCACAGCCTCTTCTTAATCTGTGGTCAAAAGGTCCACATCCACAAATGTTTCCCATTCCAAAACCATAGGAAGAAGTGAATTGGAGGTGAATTTTCCTTTTCCTCACCTTTACATTTCACAGAAAGATAATATCTTGAGCACTCTGGCCCATTTAGTCTTATACCTATTCTACAGTGCAGACTAACTATACTTTTGCATCTATTTTAGATTACTTTATGTGAAGCTTTTGACATTTTTCAAAGCAGTCTCTAGGAAGGTTGCAAATGCTTTTCTTGAATAATTGTCATTCTTATCACTAAAGTATATCAAATTCTGTATGCAAAATATTCTCATGTTAGAGCAAAACATTTGCTATATGTGCAAGGCAATCAAAATTTCTCCTGCCAGATCAATTAATCCACTGCCATTAATCTCAGACTCAGACAAAGTCTCTAGACAGTAGTAAAATGCAGACAAGCTTGGTGCTAATTAACTTCACATTGTCTTGTGTCCAGCAGCCAGTGCAGTTCTTCTTCCCAGCAGAAACCTCCTGAGTTTGGTCTTTGCTGGATTTCTGTTCTTCTGAGCTCTGACCAGAATCTCCCATATAGCACAGCCTAAGGTGTTCCAACTCTACTTTTTCAGTGGGCATCTCCAAATCATTCCTACTCTTCCCTTTCCCACAAGCCAGTTCCAAAGGCTGTTGAGTCACATGGCCAAGCAATGTTACAGCCACAACCCCTCTCCTGATGCCAAATTCTATCTTAGTTACTTTTCTCTTATCGCTGAGACAAAATACCCAACACCCAAAATTAAAGGGGAAAGGGTTTATTGACCTCACAGTGTATAGAGGTTTTAGTCTGTAATCTGCTTGGCTCCAAGGCAGGTTGGCACATAGCAGAAGGGCAACAATTCAGTGGCAGGTGGAAGGTAGTGAAAGCAACAATGGGATTAACAAATGTCTTCCTGCCCCTTTTATCTTTTTCAGAGCATGTAGAACCAGTAACACTCACACTCTTAATCCTATGCCTTTGATCCTAGCGTTACAACATGAATCAATTACATGCTCTAGACTCAGCTACATCTGAAAAAGAAGCCCCACCTCATTCACATGAGGCTTTCCAGGTCCATCTAAGCACAATCCATAACACTCATGTATTTTGGTACCGAACAAGTCATAACAAACTCAAGAAGGTTAGAATTATACCAAAATATATCAATAAATTTAAGAAAAGTGAAATTAGCATTCCCAACCCAAATAGAATGAAACTAGATATCAATAACAGCAAGAAAATGGGAAAATTCACAAATAAATAAAAAGTAAATATCATATTCCTGAACAAATCCCTGGACAAAGAGGAATTAAAAAGGTATTTTACAACTATCTTAATATGAGCACCACCAAACCAGAAGTTACCAGAACTCATGGGATGCAGCAAAAGAAGTACTGCAAATGCCCACATTAAAAAAGAAGAAATCTCAAACAACCAACTTTGAAACTTAGGGAGAATGAAAGAAATGAACAGACTAAACTTGAGGTTAGCAAAAGGAGAAAAATAAAAGACCAAAGTAAAAATAAATGTACTAAAGAATAGAAAATTATAGAACAAAAATTAAAATGAGGTAGTTTAAAAATGAAACCAACAAAGTGTAAACTGATGAATAAACATTAAACAATCAGAAATCAAAGCAGGCACATTACAATAGAAACATGAAAAGCAAAAAAAAAAATCAAAAGGCCTATCATACACAAATATATGCAAAAAAGTGGATAATGTAGAGAAAAATAACATTAAAATAAACATGAAAAGCAAAAAAAAAAATCAAAAGGCCTATCATACACAAATATATGCAAAAAAGTGGATAATGTAGAGAAAAATAGCTTAACTGCTAGAAATATACAACCTACTAAGATAAGAGTGAGTCAAGAAAAAAATATGAAGGCCAATAGCAAATGAATTCATTGATATAAATTTAAAAAAATTCTCCCAAGAGAGAAAAGAACAGGACCAGAAGGATTCACAGTCCTTTGAATTCTATCAAATACCCCCAAGAAGTCTTAATACTAACATTCTTAAACTATTCCAAAAATAATAGAAGTAGTTGAAATAATCCAATATTATCTTACAAGACCAGGTAGCCTGATATCAAAGCCAGCTACTTCAAGGAAAGATGACTACATGCTAATGTCTCTGATGGACAAAAATTTCCAATTCAAACAAAATTTTACAACACATCAAAATGAGTTTTATTTTGCATAGGACATGCTCAGCTTCTAAACCCAAGGGCTACTTGTGCCAAGAGTGGCAGGTGGGCCATTTTAGTAGCACTAAAGATGGGCTGGAGCAAGGAAGCAATAGACAACAATGAAGACTAGCTGGAATTTTCCATTTCTGGTGACCAGAAGAGTTCCCAAGGTCTGTAGTTAGCTGTTCCTTTGAACAGCAATGAGGTCTGGTAATACTAAAAGAGCTAATACCCTCTTGCATCCAAAGCCCAGAACTTTGAGCACAAAAAGAGCCAGTAGCCAGCAGCACGTGGTGATGCACATGTATAATTCCAGAACTAAAGAAGATTATAGCATGAGGATTGTGAATTAGAGTCCTGGCAGAGCAAGTTGAGAGAGAGAGAGAGAGAGAGAGAGAGAGAGAAGAAAGAAAGGAGGAAAGAAAGAAAGCTGGGTAAGATGTAGCTCAGTGGTAGAGCACTCTTGGAATCCATCTGTAGTCCTGCAAAACAAAAACAATATCAAAAGACAACACTAAAAGAGCTACATATTGGTAGTTTGTGACTTTGATATAAATTGAACAAGAGAGCTTACTTCATTGGCAGGATTCTGGAATTACCATAAGAGACCACCCCTTGTGGGCCCTAAAGAGGAGTGTAGACAACAGTGATGTTTGTCGGCAGTTACAAGAATCAGCCCATGTTTGATTTCCATCTTACATGCAGCTAAGATTGCATGCTAGTCAATGACAAAAGCATACAAATTGGAAAGAAGAAGTAAAATTATCTCAGTTTTGCAGATGATACAATCCTTTATGTAGATGATGCTAAAATTATGCAAAAAAGCTCTAGAAATGAGATAAGTCTAATAAAGTAAAAGGGTACAAAATCAACACACCAAGAATCAGCTGCATTTTTTACACCAACTACAGAATATCCAAAAATATTTAAAAACATTTTCTTAATATATGTTGCACAGCATGGTGAATATAGTAGTAGTATAATGTAAATTTCATTATTGTTAAGAGAGATGACCTTAAATATTAACACTACATAAGAGGATACATATGTGATATGATGGTTATTTTCATTTGCTTGACTCATTTATTCCATAATGTGTATATATGTATCACACTTTCCCCACAAATACATACAACTATACAATATTGAGACAAAATACCCAGCAGCCAAAGTTAGAGGGGAAGGGGTTTATTGGGCTTACAGTTTACAGAGGTTTCAGTCCATAATCAGCTGGCTCCAAGGCAGAGTGGCAGAGGGTCAGCAGTTCATGGCAGAGAAGACAGCAAAAGAAACACTGACCGCATAGCTTTCTGCCCCTTTTGTCGTATTCAGATTCCTTAAAGCAGGTAGCACTCACACCCTTAATCCTAGTGCCCTCAGGCCTACCTCCACCATGAATCAATCACACATTGTAGATTCAGACACCTCCAAAATATGACTACATGAGGCTTCGGGGGCCACCTAGACACAAGCCATAATGTTAAAGGGCCAGGAAAGTTGGAACTACAAAGATGAGCCACACTCTGAATTAAACAGAGTCTTTCATTATCATAGCCATCATTCCTTAGTAGCTCTGATAGAACTTCTATAAATAGTCTGAAACCTACAAAATATTAAAGAAAATATAGGATAACCACTGTCTTTTGATTCTGTAATTTGTTTTGATTTGCTTGTTTAGCAAAAACACCCAAGGTTTCACCATTGAAGCTTAAAGGCACTGTAGCCCAGTTTAAAATTAACAGACATCTGAGGTGCTAAGCTGCATCTCAGGATGAGACCAAATGTTCAAACTGAGATAACAGTCCCTGAGCTATAAAACTTTCTGTAAATGAAATGGTTATAGAGGTGATAAGAAAAAAAGAAATGTCATCAGTCCTGCTTTCCTAACTCTGACCCTCATCCTTGTGAGTTTAAATAGCTAAAGATAAACATCCTGAAAGAAAATGCTACATTTGGGTTAA
This sequence comes from Fukomys damarensis, assembly GCF_012274545.1. Taxonomy (NCBI): domain Eukaryota; kingdom Metazoa; phylum Chordata; class Mammalia; order Rodentia; family Bathyergidae; genus Fukomys; species Fukomys damarensis. The sequence goes on from NW_022900913.1 coordinate 62,157,686, forward strand.
CATTGTACTGTCCTGTGACCATGATTTGTGATGGGAACTGTGGGAATTAGAATGTGTTATCACCTAAAATGAGGTCATGATTGTAGAACTCTTATAAAAGGCAGATTGTCACCCAGTCCAGGGTCAGTCATTTGGCACAGCTCTTGGTGCAGACCGAACCTTTGCTAACAAAGTAAAAATTTTTTTTGTTTTACCCACTCCTTGCATCTCTGCATGTCATACTAGTTCCTTCCATAACAGCTCATGCTTCCAAAAACTCTGGACAAAGGAAAAAAAGTTTGCAGAGTCCTTTTAAGAGCTTTTCTATTTGAGGAGGGCTGGAGGGGGGAGCACAAACAGAATTTCACAGGAGCAAAACTTTGCTAAGTCAGTGGGGGTCAGGGGCAGTTTCACACAGTTTAATTAAAACGAAGTATCGCACAGGTTCTGGAGTCTTTTGTTTACAAAGTAATAAAGATGATACAGTTGTAGACTGCTCTACCAGAAGGCCAAATATATAATATATATTTTCAGACTCACACAATACTTGGTGGTCTGTTATGTATTAACTGAGGAGACTCCGCGGTGTGGAGAAGGAGAAGATGGCTGGACAGAATCACTTGACCTTATTCTAATGGAGTCAGGCACACAAATGGAGTCAGGTTGGCTCCTGACTCCTATCACATCCCCAACTCCTCAAGTGCGATTTCAATGCTTTGACTCATCTTGAGCCCCTGAGTGGGGAGAATTCTGTAGTAGGTTTCCATGTACAATAGTTTGACAGGGGCTATCTGCTGTTTTATAAAGTTAATTATCTAATTAAGAACACCAGGCCCAGTTAGGTGTCTGAGAAAAAGCAGGATGAGGATGACAATGTATGATCCCTCTCATGGCGGGGTGAGTCTCTCTGGGAGGCCTTGATGAGAATGGTGTCTCCTGGCTGGAATGGGAGGCAGGGCACAGAGGTGGGTGAGGGTAGAGTAGTGCGTAGGCTGGTGTGGACAGAGCTGACCTGTTGAAGAGACTGAAGGTACTTTAACAGAGACTGGTTAGAAATTCCTCTAGCACCTCACCTTTTGGGGGGGAACAGAGAAGGGAGTCTTTTAAACATAATCTCATAGGGTGTAAACCCTGTTAGGGAACTGATCATATTAAAGTATGCTGTGATGCCACCATCACAGGCTACATTCTCTTGGTACCTCTTGTCTCCTAAAATGACCTCATGCCCTTATCTCTGGTTTCCCTCCCAGCAAGGCCACAGTGGTACACAGAAGTTGAAACCTGCGTCTGCAGGGCTGGACCCATAAAACAACCTGGCCTGTGATAGGTTAGAAGTAGCTCACCCCTCATTAATAATCAATAGCTTAGCCCAAAACTAATAAAAGGAGCTTCCTTTCTTTGCTCTTTCTTCTGCCCCTTCTCCCTCTCTGCTCCTGCTCCCTGAATAAAGTCTCCTGTTGGACCTCTCGGTGTGTGTGTGTGGCCTAGTTGTTGAGTGTCACTTTTCCCATTCAAACCCTATCTTGTAAGAGGTACACCTCATTCGAAGGATGGCCAGGGCAGTAGATTGGCCCACCTTTCACCAGTTTCTAAAATCAACTTGGTCAAAGTAGATTTTAGGGTCCAATTTATTCATTCCACTTTGCTCTGAGCTTTGAGGTCAGTAGGCAAAGTGGAATTTCCAATTTAGCTAGTGCCCTGCTGACCAAGTTATGGAGGACATAAAGGCCTGGCCATTGTCATTTCCAATGGACACTGGTAACCCAAACCTGGCGATCAATTCCTGGAGCAACTTTTTCCACAACAGTGGCAGTTTCCCACTGAGCAGCATAGACCTTTGCCCAACCTGAGAAGGTATCTATGAATACCAGAAGTATCAATTGCTGTCAACCTGCAATTTGATCTCTGTGAAGTGCATTTCCCAGTGTTCTCCCAGAGTCATTCCCCTGAATCAAATTCCGAGGGGTGTAGAAGGGCCCTGGTGAGGACTTACCCACACACAGGCTGGGCACCTAAGAGAGGCCTAGTGAGCCAGTTCTTGTAATCTTGGGAAATGGTGTCTTAGAGCTAGAATCAGCCATCTTGGAGGCCCCTAGGTGCATGACTGAATGTAGCTGTGAAGGAATTGTCACCCTAGTGCCTGGGGGAGGTGGACTTACAGCAGGCAGGATGATTAAAGGGCTTACTTGGTCTTAGGGCTGCCTCCCTGGTAGCCCAGTTGGCAAGCTGGTTTCCTTTTGTTTCTGGAGCATCATGTCTTGGGGATGAATGGAATAAAATGGAGGCTTGATGATATCAGGCAAAGCTAGAGCTGGGGCTAATACCAGTGCTTGTTTCAGATCCTGGAATTCCTTTTCCTTTTCTGATCCCCATTCTAGGGGTTAGTCTCCTCCCATGGCAGAATGGAGGGACTACCCTAGCTCAGCAAACCTGGGTATCCACAGGCAACAGTATCCAGTTACTTTCAGGAATTCTTGTACCTATTTTTTGGAAGTTGGTCTGCGTATCTGGAGGATGGCCCATTACCCTGGCTTGAGACAGAATTCTTTTTCTCTCTGCATTCTCATACCCCAGGTATGACATCTGGAGGCACAGATTTGTGCCCTTTTGGCTGAGAGGCACTAGCCTAACTCGTCTAGTAATTGGAGAAGTTCCTGTGTTCCCTGTAGACATTCTGAAAGACTGGAAGCAGCTAGCAACAAATCATTCACATATTGAAGTAAAGTGAGGTTGAATGGTGGGATAAAAAGCTTACAAAGTCCTTCTGGGGGGGGTCTCAGTGAACAGAGTGGGTGAGTTTTTGAATCCTTGAGGCAGTCGGGTCCAGGTGAGTTTACAAGAATCATTGGAAGGTGGGTCAGTCCATTAGAAGCTGAAGATGGGCTGGCTAGGTGGAGCAAGAGGCAGACTAAAAAAGACATCTTTTAAATATAGCACAGCATTCACTTCGTGCTCAAGAGACAGTAAATTCAAGTGCATATATGGGTTAGGGACAGTGAGCTACAGAGTTATCACTCACCGGTTAATTTGGTTAACTTCCTTCACTTCCTGGACTGGCCTGTAATCTTATGTCTCTGGTTCTGTATGGGTAGGAATGGGGTGATCTATGGAGGCTGACCAGGAGTCAATATTCCAAAGTCTAGAAATCTCTTAATGTGAGGGGCTATCCCCTGCCTGGCTTTCTGAGAGATGGGATATTGTCAAACTCTCACAGGCATGGCTGTCGACAAGAGTTCAACTACCAATGGAGCATGCTAGGCAGTCAAACCCAGTAGATTAGTTTCCATCCTCACCTTTGGGAACTCAGCCTGGAGTCTGTCCAACAAGCCCAAAGGGCTTGTTTCTTCTGGGATTTATTTTCCCAAGAGGAGATATTTCTCTGGTAGAGTAGTGGTTAAGAATAGAGTGACATCTGAGCCTTACTTAGAGCGAAACAAGTGGTGGCCCTTAGTTTATAAAGGAGGTCTCACCCCAGCAAGGGTAATGGACAATTTGCTATCACCAGAAAAGAGTGAGTAACTTGATTTGGTCCCAAGCTTACTGTTCATTTGCTTGTGAGCGGGGCAATTCTGGACTGCTTCCGTGGCCCCATGGATGGGAGCAGTTTGTGAAGAAAGCTTGCTAGGGGGTTTTCACATTATTGACCTCTCAGTGCCAGGGTCCACCAGGAAGTGAATCAGTTGGTCTCCTATTTTAGCATTTACCATGGGCTTTCAGGGGGCCAAGAAAGAAGGAGCCCTCAAGTCTGAATCTTCCTTTTCTCCAGATGTGGGGAGGGATAGTACCTTGACATAGTGTCTATGGGGGCTCCCATATTCATTTTTCCAGTGTCCTTTCTCCTTGCAGTAGACCCATTGATTTATGTCCAATAGTGGGTGTCCTCCTGATTTTTAGGTATCTTCCCTTTGGGTTTCCCGGAGTTGGGTCTCTCTGCTGCTGCCAAGATCTTTGTTGATCTTAAGGGGCCAGGGCCAAAATATTATCTGTTTTTTTAGCCCAGTAACCTTTTAGTTTTGGTCTTTAAACTTTAGTTACTAAACACCCAAAGAGAAGGTCATTATTGTAATTTTATTGGACATTAAACACGTTTGAAATATGAAGTATAGTTAGAGGACTGTTTTTTGTTGTTTTTTTTTTTGTCAACCATGGATGTCTTAGTAGTTGAATCCCTGTAGAAAGTTAACAGACAACGGTTACACATAATATAGAAAAGCTTAAGATCAAGAATCACACATAATATTTTATTATGACAATCATGATGACATTATCCTTGTAACACATTTAACGTCTATCTTAGCATGGAGTAGCTTTTAGTCAAACACCTCTATTTGATTACAAGACATTAAATATCACATAGAAAAAACCTTACTTGTCATCCTTTAATAGGATGTCATCTAAAGGGGACATAGCCTATAAATGTACCTTAGAAGTTTGTAATGTCTAGCCCTTAATTTTATATGTGACATCATTTGGACTGCTCAGTGCCTGAGCATCCCAAGTATGGTGATACATAACAGAAATTTTAAATATTATTATTTGATTGATTATCTCATAATGGCTTAATATATACATCTTACTATAAGTCTCGAACACAAGAGAAAGGCAAACACCTGGATCATAAGGAGGTTATTATCATAAACAAAATATGGGAAAACCTGCACAGTCAGAAGACATGAACACATTCTGTACACAGAAAAGTAGAAATAGTAATTATTACAATTATATGAATCCTTATGTCCTGTAATGTAGCTTGGTACCAAAAGCATCCTTTAAAAACACCTTGTTTTTTTCCACTGAAAATTTTGTTTTAGAAAGTGACCAATATAAGAATATTACAATAACATATTTAGAATTTAACTCTTTGATGATAATAAATACAAACATTTTGTAATAACATAGTTAAGTGATGTTTACTAGGTGTATGTCTTCCCATAAGGCTATGAAAATTATTGGGGCTCCCATTAGTGAACAAAGACAAGATATAATTGTTTGTTTTTTTAACCTGTAAAAACAAGATTGTAACAATTAAAAATTATCTATAACCAAAGAGAATACATATATTGAGTTATTGAAAGTAGACAGCAATATGCATTTCAATCAAAATTCACTTTTGATGTCATTTTGATCAGTTAGCAACCTAGAGAAAAGCTAAGTATGTCTTTAATAATATTTGTCTATAAGACAGACAAAAAATATAAGACAATTTATAGAACTAGAGTGCACTCAAATATATTTGGCCAATTTGAATTATAACATTCCTTTTAATTAAGACTAGTCAAAACTTATGTAGGTCAATTAATAGAGATCTCTTGCAATTAGAATAAAAAAGAATAAAAGCATTTTATGCCTGTAAATGCGGATCTTTTACAATAAAGTTGGAACCAGCAAGCAAACCTATGTATTTCCTTGATAATTACTTTTGTATGTCTTCTCTACTCATGTGGGTCTTCTAGTCTTATATATCTCCCTTTATCCTTCTAAGAAGACAAACATACAAAATCTATTTATATCAAAAGAATATCTCTTTTATTTTATAACCTTTATAATATTTATCTTTCATCTTATTTATTATAAACCTTTTATAATTTGTTTTAGCTGTTAAAATTTTAAAGTGTTTCTCACCATCATAGCAATTGGACTTTCCCCAACTGACAGTCACTGGGGACGGGGCCGATGAGATCTGCTGAGCCCACTTCCTGTTCTTTGAGGCCCTGGCAGATGGCACCATCACTCCCAGGCACAGGCAAGAAGAAGCAGTAGCCCAGGCCTCAGATGTTTGAGCCTCCTGAGTTGGCAGCAGAAAAGCCCCTCACCAGGAAGCCAGCAGCCATCAAGTTTGGTTTTATTTGTTTATTTTTTTTGTAATCTGTGGCAAATGTTCCTTCCAAGGTCCCCTGGAAAGGGGACAGGTAGAAGGGTAGAAAGGATGGAGAAGGCCAGAGAAATTGCGGCTGCAGGTCCTTTTTCCCCCTGGTGCCTGGGATTCCTCTTTTCCTCTAGTGCAGTGTGGAGTGCATGGGCAACCAAGTCCCATGAGCCCGGCTTGTACGGGCCAGAGCCAGTCACTCCTGTGAGACCAAGGTGCAGGGAGGAGGGGTGACTGTTCCCATTCCCCATCTTTCCCACATCCCTGCATTATGCTTAAAATGAGTGACTCAGTGCTGAGGTTGCTTGGCTTCACTTGGGCCCATGCAGTTTGGTGGCTGTGGAAGTGAGCCAGGAGAGCCTCAGCTGTGAGTTTGTGGAGGGAGAAGGGAAATGGGCTAGTAAGGGCCAAATTCCAGATGGGCCGAGAGGGCCAGGAAGGGGGCAAAACGCTAATTAGAGAAATGATGACAACAACTTGGGAGGAAAACAACAGGGCCCTGATGAAACCATGTAGGATGTAGGAGACAACAACTTGGGAGGAAAACAACAGGGCCCTGATGAAACCATGTAGGGCTGGAAGATGAGGCAAAAGAAGGGGCACAGAAAGGTCACTCAGAGGGAGAATAAGAGACAAAAGAGTTGAACTGGAATTCCCAGCCCAGGAGAGTCAGCAGAGATTTTAGAAAGAAGAGGGGACCTGCCACTGATGGACAAGTGGTGAGAAAACAGTCCAGAAAGTCCTGGTGGCAAGAGATCAGCCACAAATTGGAGGAAGAAGATAGGTCTGAGTGTTTGGGGACAATGGGGATGTCTGGACATAGAGAAAATTCTCAGTGTTTAAGTGGTGCATCCTTGAATGATGCAGCCACAGACAAAGGGAGGGGGTGCTCCTCTGTGGGAGGCACAACTCAGTTGGCCAACAGGCCTCTCAGGCACTTTAAGAACTTATTTGGTGGTCTGTTACACACTAACTGAGGGAACTCCCAAGGTTGGGAGGCTTGAAGTAAGGGGAAGGTGACCTCCTGGAATCACTCGACTTTACACTAATGGAGTCAGGCAAGGGACAACTATAGGTCTTTCTATTTCTTATACCTCATCCAGGCTACTTAGGGCAGGTAGCACTCACTCCCTTAATCCTAGTGCCCTTGATCCTAGCATTGCACTATGAGTCCATCCCAGTGTGACACATTTTAGATCCAGCCATTTATTAAAAAGCCCCACCTATGACTGCACAAGGCTTTGGGGGACATCTAGACACAATCCATGGAAGAATTTGTGCAATAGGAAGTATTCCTTCATTGCTGGAAGCAGATCTCCTTAATTTTCTTCTAATGTCTGTGGGGTCCCCAGTTCTCTTATTTGATTCCTGGTTTTTTGAATTCATGTTTCTCAATTCCTCCCCCTATTTAGCTACAACTTTCTTGTCTTTAGTTATTTTTCTTATTGCTGAGACAAAATACCAAATACCCAAAGTTAAAGGAGGGAGGGTTTATTGTAGTTCACACTTTGTAAGGTTTCAATGCATAATTGGCTGGTTGGTCAAGGCAGGTTGGCATGACAGAGGAGAAACAGTTTAAGGCAGGGAGGGGGCAGCAAAGCAGCAAACAGTGAGGCAGTGAAAAGGCAAGCAACCATCTTTGAGAGCAGCCCTGTTTCTGTTCCTCCCATCTTCTCCAGACTACATGCCCATAGGGCAGGAAGCACTCACACCCAGGGCAGGTCTTTCCATTCTCCACACCCAGGCCTATGCCAAACCAATCAGTGCACTAGCCTAGTGATCACACGCCCTTAATCTCAGCTTCACAAACAGAATTCCAGCTTCACACACTCTGGGTCCAGCCACCTCTGAAAAGACCCACCTATGATGATCTGAGGCTTGGCAGGGAGATCGAGATAGAAGCCAGAACATCACCTCAGTTTCGCCAAATAACATCACACTTGGGCCCAAAATCCATACACACCTTGTTAAAGATGTAAATTAGATAAGGGCATTCACTGTCATCATTATCAAATATCTTACTGAAAGTACTGGCTAATGCAACTAGATTGGAAAAGTAGAGGTAGAAAACTTGGCAAGAAGTGCTTGGTAAAACTCTCGCTATTTCATGCATGTTATAGTGCTCATAGAAACTAACTATGGCAGGGTAGTAAGGCAATGAATTGAAAGAGTAGTATGCAGAAAAGGACCCTTCCCTGTATAAATCATCTAGCAGGGATAATACAGTCTCTCAGATTATCCAGTCACAGGCCACTGCCCAAAGACAGGCTGGCTATAAACTTGGCAAAGTGCTTGGTAAAACTCTCGCTATTTCATGCATGTTATAGTGCTCATAGAAACTAACTATGGCAGGGTAGTAAGGCAATGAATTGAAAGAGTAGTATGCAGAAAAGGACCCTTCCCTGTATAAATCATCTCTA
>NW_022900913.1:62168196-62179871 GCF_012274545.1 Fukomys damarensis
ATACACACATAGAGAGAGAGAGAGAGAGAGAGAGAGAGAGAGCAAAGAAGCCACCAATTGTACTTATGGCCTATAGTGGCCTCAGTAAGGTTGCCAGAAGGCTCCCCTAAACACCAAGCAGGTCAATGTTCATGTCACCCTTCCTTGAGCTACAAGTGAAGGCATCTTGTTACATTTTTCTTTTCTTCTTCTTCTTCTTTTTCTTTTTTTCTTTTTTTTTTTGGTACCGGGGATTTGAACTCTTGTCTTTGCGCTTGCAAGGCAGGTGGCAGAACCACTGAGCTAAATCCCCGGCCCCATTGTTACATTTTTCAACACATAGTGGAATCAAACAAACAAACAAACTAGCTTTTCAGGAGGCCTAGTGTTGATAGTGGTCATAGTACAGCTGGAAACAGGGAAGTTGAGGGAGCCATTTTCTTTTCCTTCATGCACCTATAAACACAACACCACCCTACTGATTATGTTTAAATTTATGAAGTCCTGATGCCCAAGGATGCAAATCATTGACATCAGTTAGAGACAAAATAGGAGACACCTGGAGTCAGAAGTGTCTCCCCACAGTCTCTCAGATTATCCAGTCACAGGCCACTGCCCAAAGACAGGCTGGCTATGCAGAGTTGGATTCTGACGCATTTGAGTGCATCTCTCAAAGCGGCCTTTTTCTGACTTCAACCATCCCTCCCGGACGGCCTCCTATTCAGCTCTCTTTGGAGCAGCTAAACCTGAGCTGCTTCTGACACAGTGTGAAGTAGAGGAGTCCTGCTAGGTGGGCTTGCCTGTAATCCGAGCACCCTGGAGGCTGAGGCAGAAGGATCACTACAAGATTGTGGCCAGCCTGGAGAACATAGGGAGACAAACACATAAATAAACAAGAAAGAAGAAATTTAGAAGTAGCAAAACAGAACCTTTCTTTAAATATATGGAAAAGACAAGCAGTGTGATAATTAACTGATTCTGTCAACTTGAGTGTGACATGCCCAAGTCAACTGGATCAACATAGGGTGGCGAAACCCTCCCTAGACCTTCCCTAGGGTGGATTGTTGCCTGAATGATATAAATGGGAAATGAAGCAGGAAGGTCACTTCTGTTTCTTTAAAGAAGCTCCAGGTTTCACTTGCACCTGGACATCTCTCCTGGCTCCAGGAGAGTCTTCAGCCTCCAACTTTTTATGATAATGTGCTCCTTTCACCAGTGGACTCCAGAGTGACGGAATGTGTGTATTGCACCCTACTTGTGTGATGACCAAAGAACTTCTTGTCCAAGTTTTGTAGTATGTAGACAATATCAATGTCAAGATAGTACATATAAGTAATCTTTCTCCCCACTGAGATAGATGTGCGATCAAGAATTCAAAGACCACAGCCTTAGCCTCATTTTCATTTGTGTTAAGACTCATCGCAGGAAAGGTACTTGGATTTCAAGTCTGACTTTTAAGACGTGAATGACAACAATCACACTGTTGGTGATGACAGCTGACTGATCCATATGAAAAAGTGCCTGACATCCTCATAACAGATTTATGAAGTAAATGCTATAGTGGCAGATGGGATAAAAGTGCGCTGGCAAGGAAAGGGATAAGGGTGGCGAAACCCTCCCTAGACCTTCCCTAGGGTGGATTGTTGCCTGAATGATATAAATGGGAAATGAAGCAGGAAGGTCACTTCTGTTTCTTTAAAGAAGCTCCAGGTTTCACTTGCACCTGGACATCTCTCCTGGCTCCAGGAGAGTCTTCAGCCTCCCACGCAGACTCTAATGTGGATTCACACAGGACAAAACACTGAGTTTCTGGCCTTTAACAGGACCTTTGGTTCTCTGGCATGAGACAGCCCTTTTGTGCTCTCCCACACGTGATTTTGTGGGCAGCCATTTTAAGTCAATCTTGTAAATTCTTATATATTTTATATCTTGCATTAAATCTGTTTCTCTAGTAAGCACTAACTGATGCAGGTAGGGATGTTTCAAGTTCAGAACTTTGGCCTATAAGAAACGGAATCCCCATGGCTGACTTAGAAAGATAAGTGAGTTACTGAATCCTTGTATGAGTAGCACTGTTTTAGCTCATTTAATCTTCATGGCATTTCTATTAGAAAACAATGAGGTTGCCTATCAGTATCTCTGTGGATGTTCAGATAGAGGGTGAGCTACAGGTTTGGGATGATGTCACCAAGGACATCTGTCTGAATCTCTCATGTCCTCCACACCAGTTTTTTTTTTTCCCTTGTTCTGGGTAAGCTTGCTCTGTATTTAGCTGGGCTGGAACTTGTAGTCCTCCTGCCTAAGCCTCCAAGAATGCTGGGATTAGAGGAAGGTGTCACCATTCTAGGCTCAGTCAACACATTCTCTAGCAACACCTGCCCATTGCTATTAAGATTCCAAAACAGTCCAAGGCTATGACATTGGTAACTAAGTATGCTTCAGAGAAATGGAGCCCACTGAAAATTGGAAATGGAGGTCCTTGTGATCTGGTTCTTCTTAAGCTCATTTTTACAGCTCTTAGTCTACAGCAGCATACACTTCCCCACAAGGAGCTTGGAGTGTGAAGGGGTTTAAAGCTTGCTGAGGATGTGAGACAGAGTAAGTGACTGTCTTTTTTATCCCTAGTCTGGCCTTAGGAAGTTGTGACTTGGCCAATGACTTATTATGTTTATTATTTTTAAGCGTGTTGAAGTATACAGAAGTTATCATTTTGACCATTTTTTAGGTGTGCAATTTGGTGCCATTATGTAGATTCACATTGTTATGCAACTATCACCACCATCCATCACCAGAATACTTTTAATTTCCTCAAAGGGGAACTCTGTACTCATTCAGCAATGAATCTCTGTTCTTCCTTCTTTCCAGCCCCTAGCAACTACTATTCTCTTTTCTGTCTCCATGCATTGGATTAATTCAGATATCTCTAAAACTGGAGTCATAAAGTATTTATCATGTTGTGTCTGGTCTATTTCATTTAATTTAAAGGCTTCAAAGTTCATTCACTTTGTAGCATGTGTCAACATCTCCTTCATTTTATTTTTTATTTTTATTTATTTATTTTTTGGTACCACGGATTGAACTCGGGTCCTTGTGCTTGCGAGGCAGGCAGCAGCACCACTGAGCTAAATCCCTGGCTTCCTTCATTTTAAAGATTGACTGATATTCTGTTGCAGTTCATACTGCATTTGTTTATCCATTGTTTATTCGATAGATATTTGGATTGTTACCCTCTTTTGGCTCTATTGACCAGCACTGCAATGAGCATTGGTATAAAATACCTGTTTTAGTTCCTGCTTTTATATATATATATATATGAAATTGCTGGATCATAGAGAACTCTTTTAATTGTGGGGGAAATTCTTATGTCCTTCAGTGTCCTTTTATATTTACATAATATATGATATTTAAATGAATCATGTCACTGAGGTGTGTACTGTCACAATTATCTTTCTACAAATATAAATTAAAAGAGCCATTTTCTAGTTAAAGGGAGACATTTGAGTTTTAATTTATTATTTCTATTTATTTAAACTTCAGACTAAAAGATTTACCTGGATTGTTTCCCAAGACCTAAATGCCTTTATGATCCAGGTTCTCATTTTCTTCTCCCTAATGCTTTCAGTGTTTTTTTCTTTCTTTTGGTAGCACTTTCTCATTAGACTCTAAAATGGAGCCGACTTTTTAAACCTGTACATTTTGCTCTGTGTATGAGGAATCCAGAATCTGTGGGCTGCTGTGGTATCATAGTGCTCCTGCAGTTGGATTCTGCAGCAGTTACTCTGGTTTGCTGAAACTGCTGCCTCTTCTGACAGGCAAGTTTACCTTCCCCAGTGCGGACATAGTCACGTCATTAAATAGTCAAGTGGGAAATGACTGTTAGTAAATCTTAGGACTATATCTTTTTCCACTATTCTCCTAGTGTTGGAACTATTAAGTTTTGGTTACGGGGATTCCTCTTAATAAGTGTGGCCCTTCTGGGATTACAGAGAAACATTGAAAGACATGTTCAATGTGGCCTAAGCAGAATTTAAAATACTAAATTCTCTTGCTAAATGCCCTCTACTGGAAACAGAACAGCTGAGCTCAGAGGACAAAGAACACAGGTTTTCTTGGGGTCCACTCTCTCTAGTTCCCTTTCTTTCCAGTTGTCATACCTTTCAAAGGTTACCAGTCACTGTTACAGCTCATCTCAATTATAAACAGCAAGTGTGTTATCAGCAGAGTTGGGAGGAACAAGTGTGTTAATGTTCCTCACCCTCTGTTCTGGTCTCTCACTTGATAGTTTGTTTTCTTGTGGTCTTGGGGGCTCTTGACACCTTGTTGCATTTGCCATTGTCCAGGTCCCAACATGGATCTGGATGCTTTGGATCACTTGGAAGCTTGGCATCACGCAGATTCTTGTGTGACTTCCTGAACACCCAGTAAATAGTAAGATTACACAAATGCTAAGCCCCTAACTTTTCCAGATTATGCCCCAGCTTTGTGAGGGAGACAAAATACAATGGAATTAATAAGCCCCTTTCCTTTCATCAGATCTACCTGTGCTACAAAGTGATTGAATTTTTGTGTACCTTGGGATCCCTTTCGTGTTCATATGTAAAATCATAGTATGAGCTGTCCAATAGTATTTGGGCCTCAGGCCTTTGAGGTATAAGTTGTAAAACTATTAAATTTATTTCCACTACTGAGGAGTGAACCTGGTGATACTCTACCATGGAGTGATAGTACCAGACCTTTATTTATGTAATTGTTCTTTGATACAAGGTCTGGGGAAGTTACCTGTGTTGGCCTCAAAGTTGCATTGTTCCTGTCTCCATCTCTGAAGTGCCTGTGAGCACAGGCATGCATGTGCCTGAATCCACCCAAACTGTTGAATTTTATATAAATACTGCACATGCCAACTTTGAAATAATTTCTTTCTTTCTGTAAATATGTGGCATGAAGTATCTTGATTCTAACTCCTTATGTGTATTTCTAAACATCACCATACAGTAAAACTTTTTTTTACTTAGTGTGAGGCAGTCTGAGTGGTAACTCCTTCAGAGTGGTGTAATCTTCTGCAATCAGGATACAGAAAGTTGCCACTCTCAGTCTCCTTGGAGTTCTTTCCATGGTCACATCCCAGTAAGCGAAACCGAAAAGTAAACACATTTTGTGCTTTTGATCTTGGAAAACAGCAAAGTTGTGTCCCTATTTTTCCTCCTTACTGATGTTTTATCTAAATGTGATGGTAATATCAATGCAGTGTCTTCATGTTTTTCCCAGCAAATCATAAAACTGATTAGATAGGGAAGGGAGGAAGGGGTGAAGGGAGGGCAGGGACAAGGGAAAAAAATGAGAACCAAGACATGTCAGGTAAAGGTACAAGATACCAATGATGAGTGTAACTGTACTGTATGCCTAAGATGTACCAATAAACTCAATGAGAAAAAAAAATAAAATAAAATGGTGAAGCTGGAAAAAGTGATTAGAAACAAAAACATGTTGTTAGCGATATGTTCCAGCAGGGGGCAGTGTTGTGCTAGCATAGGACGTCAGTAAAGTCTGGCTTCTTGTCAGCTGGAATATTATTGATGTGTTTTCTCTTTTTTTAAGTATGGGGGATCAAACTCAGGCACAGTGCCACTGAGCTAAATCCCTGGCCCCCAATTGCTGTTTTTATGTCAGAAAAATAAGACCGGAATTGACATTTAAACTCTATCTAGTTTTTAGATCTATTTTAAAATATACCCAATTTTTATCATGTTACTAGCAAAACACTCTGTGAGTAAAAAGTATTCCTTTATAAAGATGTGTTTTTTAATGGGTTTACATGTTTATGGTCAGAATAACTAGTGCTTTGGTTAAATATGGGAGTCACAGAATCTGCTCAGATGTTTTTTGTTTCAGATGTTTTTATGCCAGGCTTCTTTACAATGCCTTCTATAGCATCTCTGGCACCTGGCAGGATTAATCAGCACATGGAACACGTGCCCCCTCAGCTGCCAGTGTCCTGAGTTAAAGTATAAATGGAGAATTTAGTGGGAAATGATGGAGTAGAGCTTGTGAGACATTCACACTCACATGACTTACAGATTGCAAACCTGACCATCTAGGAAAGGGATTCCCTTTTCTTTACACTGTACACAACTTATGTCTGGCAGCTTGTACTTCCCCAGGGACAGGACTGTCATGTACCCAAGTGTGGGTGTGAGTTATCTGGTGATATGTTTGTGACCTCTCAACATTTTCTCAATTCTGCCTACTAAATGTTAGCAAGTGCGGTCATTTCATTACTACTTCTACCATTCTACCCAAACTATGACTTTTCATTTGGATACTGATGTGTTTTCAATTTATACACCAAATGTTTTATATCTTGTTTTTTTCCACACATAGCTGAACTATACTGATAGGGAAGACTTATAAATAGCAAAAACCTATAAAGTGTTACAATGTAAAATGGCTTCTGCTGTCTCTAATAGCAGTTTGTTTTGTTTAGCTCAGGACTAATAGGCACCAAAGGCACTAACTGCTGAATGAGGCAGTTGGTCTTACCCTGAGATAACAGGGCTCATCAAGACCTTGAGCTCCAAAGACACTGGAGCCACATGATCTTAAAAGTGTCAAGGTGAAACAACCCATTGATAGCATTTGCTTCCCTGACCCTAAATACCTGCCTTCCTGTGGACTAGAATAGATAACTAGGCAAATCTTAAAGGTAAACGCCCCTAGATACAAAGAATTATATCTGGGTTGAAAGTTAACTATCCTGTGACTGTGACTTGAACTGTGAGAATGAAATGTAACCACCCAAATGAAGTCAAGGCTGCAAGACCCTATAAAAGGAGGAGTTGTAACCCAGGGCATGGTCGATCCGGGCACTGTTTATGTGTGATCGAACCTTGTTGATGAGTACATTTGTTATTTTACTTCCGTTCTGCTGCCCCTCTGTGTGTCACTTGCCAATTCCTTCTATAACAATACAACATCTGACCATATCACTCTCTTGCTTGAAATTCTTCTATTACTTACCTTATACTTAGAATAAACTCAGATATTTCATCTGACCCACAGCATCCCTCCATCCTAGCCTCGTGACCTCCCTCTGCTTGCTATTCCACCTTATTTTGTGCCACTTTCCATTATTTACAGTGTTCCAGCCGCTGTGGTATCTTCTGTGTTCCTTGATTGGAGGGGATGGGGACAATAGGTATACAGAGGCCCATCTGTAAGGCAACATACATTTCAGGAAGTGAAAAATGCTTATTAATAATTAAAGTTTGTAGCCCATAGGGACATTTTCATAGCTTTCTGGAACATATTGTGTGGTCAGTTTTCAGCTCCAACTGAATCTAAGGTGAGTACACATTTGATAGGAGAAACTTTGTAAATATTGTAAAATCTTACAAATGTTAGGAAAGTGTAAAGTGACTTTTGCTGTCTCTAACAGCATTGTGCTTTGTTTAGTTCAAAATTAACAGACACTGTAGGCACTGACCATGAAATGGAACAGCTGGCCTCATCCCTGACCTTGAACAATGCCTTCCTGTGCACTAGAATAGACAGCTAGGGAAATCGAAGGTGAACTCTCCACCTGCAAGGAACTGTTACCTTGGGTTAAAGTTAAATATCTTGTGACCATGATGTAAACTGAGGAATTAAATGTAACCACCTCAATGAGATCATGGCTGTAAAATCCTATAAAAGAAGAAGCTGTAACCCTATAGGTCATCAGTCACCAGCACTGCCTACTTGAGTGATCTACCTTTGCCTGGAAAAATAAACTTTTTATTTTACTTCCATTCTGCTCATCTCTATGTGTGTGTCACTTGCCAACTCCTTCCCTAACACACTGAGTACAGATTCTGTGTGGGGGAAAAATTGGGTCTAAGAGCTCCACTAACATCAGATGACAAGTAAGAGCAGACCATGCTGACACTGGGATGTGCATCTCTGGGAACTGAGGCAGGAGCACTTAGGAGATAAGCATCGGACCTAATCAGTAACTTGTAAGTGTGTTCTGATGCTCTCCCTGCTGGTAATAGTGAATTACTCTAAAATAAATAGTGAGAAGTTTATGTGTATAGTATACTCCACATACATCCAAGATGCACACTATGTATCTAATGAAGAAGGCAACCACTCCAGACTGGGGAGGGCTGTGAGTCAAGCCACAGACCTGCTGAGAGCAGTAATGTCCAAGCTGCTTCCTGTCACTATTCTGTCTTTAACCTGAGGATCAAATTCCCTGGTGAGTTGGAACTGGCTTCCAACCTGTTCTTAGCTTTTCTTGACTGCCTGCTAAGGGGTCTCTCTGCTCTATCCTTATCCTCTGATGTCTGGCTGCATGAGCATTCTTGGCTCAGTTCTCAGATTTTGCCCTGAGTGACTCTGAAGTCCTTGTCATGGTGAACTTACAAACAAGAAACACACAGTAGCACCCTGCTCTCCTGCCAGTCACCCACCCTGCCGTGCATTCCGCAGCACCAATGTACAGTATCCTACTGGACACACTGACCGCTCCACCTGTGTGTTTTCCAGGACTGGGGCCCTCACTTACTGTTCCAGACAGGAAATGTGTTAACTTTCTGAGAGGCTGAACTTGCACTGTCACACAGAGGATTGCTTCAGAGTTTTCCCTATACTTCTCCATGCTGCCTACATTTAGAAGGACACCACTGACTTTGTATGTCTTGGCTTCTGTTTTCTGTTCAGTTTTTCCAAACTAAAAATGTATTACTTAGGGCTGCAAATATTCTGACATAGTAGAGGGAAAATTAATAGGTAAAGCAAGGAAATTATCAGCACAAATCAACATAATAACCTCAGCAGAAGGAGGATGGCAGAATTAGGGAGTCTCTAAGATTCTGATAAATGTGTTTTAAGGGGTGGATACATGGTGTTTATTGTATTAATTCTTCATAGTCACATATCTTTTCTATGTGTATTAGATACATATAAAAGCACAAAGTCTTTTCCTTTTCTTTTTCTTTTTTCTTTTTTTTTTTGGTACTGGGGATCAAACTCAGGTCCTTGCACTCGAGAGGCAGGCAATGGAATCACTGAGCTAACCCTCTGTCAAAGTACAAAACGTTAAAAAAAAATTTTTAGGCCTAAGCTTCAGTTCCAATGGATCAGAAATGCTATAGATAATGACCAGGCATCTTACTCTATGATAGGAATCACTACTGCTGTCTAGTTGATCATTCTCATTAATCTTGTTACCCAGGGTTTGTGATGTGATCTGTTTAGTATATAATAAAGTGGGAACATTTCCTCTCTACATCTAGTTTTCCTGCTCTCTGAATGCGAGGACTTTATTTTTTCTGCCTGAGGTGCCTCATACTGATCCTTTGGCTTTTTGTGAACCTACAGTGCCTCAATTTTTGTTTCAAAAACCACCCTGCAAGTTTGTGCTGTCACTGCATTGAGATGGTGAATATTGTGGGGGGTGAATATTGCAAATGCTCTAACATGTATTAAAGGTCTGACATCTTCTCTAAACATAATTGAAGAACAATGCGACATATGCAGTATGGTTTTAAAAGGTGGCTCTCTGGGCAGAAATGTCAAAAGGTGCCCACATGGCTTAACTGCATTTGATACCATTGAAACCCTGGCAGCTCCTTGGCTGTTGTTTTAGAGTCACTCGTCATTACTGTGGTGGAAAATCTAGTCTTTTGGCTTGGTTGTTAAAATACATATTATGGATATTAGCACTTTGTTGTTGTGGAAAGGACTTAGCACCTGAGTTTCTGGGGAAGGGTTTAAATCCAGTACTTTGTGACTCTGGGCTAGTAATTTAAACTTTTCCAGTCTAATTTTTTTTCATTTGTAGTTCTGGTCTGTAATAATACCTGTTGAAGTTGTGAGGCTGATGTGAGAACATTTGTGTTAAGCACTTACAACACTGCCTAGTTGTCAAAGAAATATATTTCCTGTTTATGAGCATCCTTTTGCTCAAGTCTGATGTGTAGGAATTATCTGTGAATTTTTCTGTCTTTTATTTGAAAACCCTTTGGCAAGTTCATCTCCTCAGAGCTCTAGGATGACAGGAGGTGTGACTCACATTTTATAACAACCAGGCTATCCCCAGGCAGTAATTCAATCTGTTAGGACATCCAGTTCTCCTGTACCTTTATTGCAGGAATTACTATTAGTTTCTAGAGCTCTAAATAGATGGTAACAATTCTCATTTTCTACTGCTGCTTAGTCTTGACCGCCTGATAACTATCCCATCATCACTTCTACTGTTGGACTCTGTTCCCCAAATGTCATGTGTTGGAAACTTATCCCCCATGCAGCAGTGTTCAGAGGTGGAACCTTTAAGAGTTGATTGGGTCAGCTGCCCTCCTCAGGGACTGAGTCTGTTATTGTGAGAGTGAGTTTGTTATGAAAGTGAAATGGTGGACCTCTCTTGCTTTCCTATTCATGCTTTCTTTCCCTTAAGCCTTTGGACATGAGATGATGCAGCAGGAAGGAAGGTCCTTGATCAGGGGGTCTCCAGAACTGTAAGAAATAAATCAGCATTCTTAAAATTACCAGTCTCAGGTATTGTGTTGTGGAATGCAAAATGGACTAAGACAACTGGCAGTGTTAATCAACTTAATATTCCCTGCAGTGAGTCAAATAGGCTGGAGGCAGCTCAATGGCAGTGCGCTTGCCTAGCACATGTGAGGCCCCGGGTTCCACCTCCTGCACTGTAAAATGTGAGAACAAATCAAATCACCTAACCTCCCATACTTGAATAGGTATTAAAATAATACCTTATTTTTACTTTTATGCTTATGTTTTTTAGGCTCAATATTTTTATACGTGAAAGTTTAATCTTGCAGGATTTTGTAGAGAAAGAAAGTACACTTTGCATAAAGACATCGCTGGGTTTCATATCTAGGCCCTATGTTCTTTTGACCACAGGCAAGTGATGTACTTTTTCTAAGCTTGTTTTCCACATTTTTTGTTTTTGAGCACAGAGTCTCGCTGTGTAGTTCAGGCTTCCTTGAACTCACTATGCAGCCCAGGTTGGCTTCAAACTTGAGTCAATATCCTGCCTCAGCTTCTCCAGTGCTGGTATTACAACTGTGCACCATACCTGTTCAATTTGGCAATTACCAGGTGTTTAATCTGGCAATTACCAGGTGTTTAAAGTGAATGAATAACATTTAGTCACAGAGCTGTCAAATAAACATTAAATAAATTTATATAAAATTGTGAAAAGCCCAGACAGTCTTCAGGGACAAAATGGAACAATATGTTTTATCAGAGAGCAAAATTTACAAAAGTAAATTAATAAAAATACTCTTGCTGCAAGGATATATTGTACTACCATCTTGGTTCAGTAGGCCAGGAGAACAGGCTACAATGATCTCATTTGTCTAGACCAAAAAACAAAACGAAATAAAACAAAACAACAACAACAAAAACCTCTCCTCAAACCACAACAATAACAACAAAAATAAACTGGACTGCAGCAGAGTAAGTTAAAAGTTTTAATCCAAACTCTTGCAAGAGTGGCAGCCATACAGAGACAGGCACACTCCATGTGAGAAGCTGTCTACTTTTTTTGCTAACTCACAGAAATCCTCACCCCCATCTCCAGGACCTGGGATCTGGGGTTCACAGTCTGTCTGGAGTAATCTATTTCATCCCACACCTGTTGCTCCTCCCCCTTCTCTGTATTTCTCTCTGTAGTTTTTTTTTTTTTTTTTTTTTTT
>NW_022900913.1:62180039-62203326 GCF_012274545.1 Fukomys damarensis
TGGCACCGGGGATCAAACTCGGGTCCTTGCACTTGCAAGGCAGGCCACCGAACTGCTGAGCTAAATCCCCAGCCCCTCTCTGTAGTTATTTTTAGCCTGTTGGCTTCCCAGGATTCTAGAAGTCTCTTATCCCTGGGGTGAGTCTTTGTGCAGCCTGCATGTTCTTGTCTGCTAGTTTACTGAGCTGAGTCTAAGAAAAAGGGCTTATTAAAGTGGTTGATGAAACATGGACCAATTTACAATAATTTTACCTCTTACATTATATATAATTATGTATTTGTTTATTTATTGTGTGGGACTGGGGATTGAACGTGAGGCCTTGTGCACTAAAGTATATTCCCAGCCCATTTTTGTTTGCTTTTTTCCTGACAGGTTCTCAGTAAGACACTCAATTGCCCACTCTGGGTTTGAATTCACCATTCTCTTATCTCAGCTTCCTAGAGTGTGGGGATTATAGGTGTGTAGCACTATACCTGGTTTACATAGTTCGCTCATGAAGTCAGAGGGAAGAAGAACAGTGGAGATCCTGTGAATGGTGGTGGATTGTTGTGTAGGTAACCAAGTGAACCAAGACTTCTATCTTATACCATAGCCAAGTTAAACTCACAGTGGATTTGTGAAAGGAAAAACATAATACGTTTTTAGTGATCTTTACTGGTTTTCTCTGTAGCTTGCTTTCTTTTGTAGGATGAAAACAGATATGATAGCTAGGATTTACCAACGTACACTCATCACTGCTGTTGACTAAGTCATATGCTAGTGCATGGCATCTCCGTGAGTCACAGGACCCCTTCTGGGTTGTCAGTGCCCCACGAAGTACCTTCTTCTTCACAGAGTACATAGTAGGGTTCTGTTTGCTTGGGGGTACAAAGGCCAATTTTGCTGTGGTTTCATTGTTGTTAACTCACTACATTTATAAACTGAATTTTTGCAACTTCTACTCCCTTTTCCTCTCATTTGATTGTTGTGAAAAATGCTGCAAGGTCAGTGTGTTGAGTGTTAAACTATAAATGTAGGCCTTTGCCCTTTCTATGTAGATGGGTACTCATGGACTTTTATAAAGTTGATCAGGGCTTTCATGCCAGTTCTTTCTGTGACATTACCAGAAACTAGATCTCAAACCTCATGCCAGAATGAGTCAGGATTTGTTATTACATAGACTAGTGTTGGTGACCAAGAATCTCTACTATCTAGTTATCCCAAATGTTTTCCTGTTTTGGACCCCTTTATTTAAAATATTTAACATTGAGCAAGTTCTAGTGAATTCAGCCAAGGTTATCAATTGAGTTGAACTGAGTTGCAAGCTGCATCTGGCCCTTGGTGGTCTCACTGGAAGTGGTAGACTCTGACCTCTGGGTTTGGGTGTGGTGGGTGGTGTCACTTCAGTGCAGGTCATCAGAAACCAACACCTGAGACACCTCCCCATGGTGTGTCCCATGCTGTCACACAGGCAGCTGAAACTCATGACCCATCTTGTTTTAGGTTTACTAGGCTTGCAGCTCACCAGCACCTCTGCCTGCTACATGTACCTCCTGGTGCTGCGTGCTTTATGCCCCCCCACCACTCCCCCGTCATCTTCTGGGTGTGTAGAGGTCCCACCTGCTGTGTTAGGAAGAGCACCTGACAGAGGCACAAGCGTGGTGTCTCCACCATTTCCAGTCCCCAGCAGTGTCTGCTGAGTGTCTTCCAGGCTTTCCCAAACCAGTGGGCAAACTCTGCGACTTTATCCTGGCCCAAGACACAGCCCGTGCCGCCTGAGCCCGGTCCATCTAAGGTCCCCACAGCACCTGCAGCCCGCCAGGTCCTCACAGCCCCAGGTGCACAGCTTGCTGCTTTTGGTCAGGGCCACAGTGACCATGGACCAGGTCACCCTGGAAAACTTTTCTCTTCCACCCTGACGCGGCCTTCTTTGCTACTGAACTATGCTTTGTTTTTCATAGTAGGCACAATACATTAAAAACATCAGCCTGATTGTTTGGGTCACCTGTGCTTCAAGGTGATTAAATTGAATTGACAAGGCATTTGCAAGACAGCGCTGAGGCGCATGCATGAGGGAGGGGGCGCGCGCCAGAGAAGGAGAACTCGGAATTTGACTGCGGGTGGGGCTCGCTCAGCCGTTCGGCCCCCTCCCCCTAGCGGTGGCCCTGAAGGGTGGCCTTAAGGGAGGCTGGAGAGGAGAGAGGCTGTACCAGGGAGTGAGCCACAGCCCGCGACAGGACGTGGTAAAGCGCGGGAGGAAGAAGCGCAGAGAGGCGCATCAGGAACCCGTCCTGACCCCCAAGCCTGGGGAGCCGGAGCTGGAGAGCAGCCGCGCTTGGACGAGGCCTCCCGTAACCCGGCCGGCCTCGCGGGGCTCGAGAAGGCGCGCGCCCTCCAGCAGCCCTGGACCCGCCGCGGTGCCGCGCAGGGCCTCTTGAGCGAGCTGGAGGGCAAGAGGCCTGCAGGGGCCGCTGCAGCCTGCATGGAGAAGAGGCAGAAGGGGCCTGGCGAGCAGGCAGGAGGATGTCGGGGCTGGAGGGGATGCTGCAGCCTGGAAGGAGATGGGCCGGATGAGGAGCCATAGCTGGAGGAGCTGAGGCCGCATCTAGGATCCGGATCTCAGCGCTCAGCCCTGTGTCTACAAAAGTTACCTTAGTCGGAACAGCCAGCGTCAGACTTTGTAAAAATGACTGGCTGCCTCTCGTGTACAGACATGTTGTTGCTCTGCGTTTGGACCAGACAGAATGCTCCTGGGCATTGATACATTTACTTCCATCTTGCTGGAGAGTTTTAATATCTAAAATTGTAGGCTTTTTAAATGGTAAGCACTGGGACGCTTTTCCTTCCCCATTTACAGGCCTTGTTTTCTGTACCTTGAGAGAGAACTCAAATGCTGCTGTCTCGGTGACACCAACTGTGAGCCAGGCCCTTGGTCAGGGGGCTGTTGATATGATTGGGGATGTAGATGGATGTCTCAATGCGAGTTATTGCCACTGCTTTCCACCACCTGTTGTCTGGCTGGGGGCATTGTGTGAAAACACGTCAGCACGTGTGGTGTGGAAACTTTACGAGCTGAGTTTATGTCCACAGACACTAGCACAGTCAGAATCAGCAGGGCTTGGGCATCATTTTCCCAAATCCAAGCTCCAACACGCTGGGTCTGTCACAGGGAAGATAACTGATGAGGGTGGAAGTGATAAGATTGTCAAGGTCTATCATTATGGAGAGAAAAGTGGCAAAGGTAAATATACTTTGGGGAACTTTTAAACGTTTTTTGTTTGTTTTTTGGTACCAGGCTTCAAATTCAGGACCTCATGCAGCAGCACCATGAAGCTAAATCCCTGGCCCATATACTTTTAAACTTTAAGAGATGAAAGGAAGGAAAAATCAGAGTAAGTGGGGAATATGTGAGTATTTAGGAAAAGGAATCCAGGAGAGTTGGTATGACAGAAGATTAGAGAGAAAAATACAAGAATCTGATCAAATACTGTAGGAAGATAGAAAAGCTTAAAAGTTGAGGGAGGCTATTGATTTTGATTTTGGTAATGGAAATGTTGTTGGTCACGTAAGAGAAGTATGGAAACTTTTAAGAAAGAAGTAGGCCAAAACATTTGTCATTAAATGAGAGAGAGAGAGAGAGAGAGAGAGAGAGAGAGAAAAAGAAGTAGGCCAAAACATTTGTCAATAAATGAGAGAGAGAGAGAGAGAGAGAGAGAGAGAGAAGGGCTGTTGGCTCATGGGGAGAGTTTCAGGTTGTAGAAGGAAAGACTGAAGGGAAAGCAGCTCAGGGGACGGAGTGAGATGGAGGATCCAACAAAGGGTAGACTTGAAGGAGTAAAGATTGCAATATTTGGCAAGGGAAAATGAAGGCACAACTTGAGAAGCTAACTGTGGAAAGAGTGACTCTCTTCTGAGGTGGTGAATACAAAAGCAAGAATTACTGTATAGACAAGTGGTAGGATAAATGTAAAAGTGGCTCTAAAAGAAGTTAAGAGAGCATTCCCCCCCAATTTTATTTTAGTAATGTAAGAAACTGGATCACCTTCTGCCATGAGCTGCTGCAGATGGGAGCAGGGTAGAGGGTGAGGAGCTTGAGAGAGAGGTAAGGGTGGAGAGTGTGGTGCTGAGGATTAAAAAAAGGGGTCCAGAGCATTTGCTTTCAACATAAAAGGACTTGTTATAAATACTTCATGCATTTGGAATACTAGCATAATCTCTCTCTCTCTCTCTCTCTCTCTCTCTCTCTCTCTCTCTCTCTCATGTGAGGGGTTGTGAGGGTCAGACAATTTTTGAAGGTCATAGAGAAGATAGATGGATGTGGTAGTATATTGATATAAGAATTTTGCCAGTATATATAATTTTCAAAAAATATTGCATACTAGCATGGTTACATGAAACAGTTTCCAGTTGCTGGTACTGTTTTTTGTTTGTTTGTTTTGTTTTGTTTTTTTTAGACTTAATGAAGCCTTAGCAGAGACACATCTGTCTGGAGTTCAGAGATTTTAACTTCAATTTCAGAGTGGTTCCAAGTGTATTATAAAGTCTCATCCTAGGGCCAGCAGCACTTGCCTAGCATGCACCAAGCCCTGAGGTTCCAACACCACCAAAAATAATATATATTTTTTGTTTGATGATCCAGTGAGTAAACTGTGTAAATTTACAAGCCACACATTCTTTCTTCACTTTCTTTTCTTTATTGTCACAACCTCTTAAGAACAAGAAAGATCATCTTTAGCTTACAGGCAGTGAAATAACAGACCGTGGACTATCGTTTGCCCAGCCTTATCTAAAATACATATAACTTCTGAGAAGTGTTTGAAATAAGCCCAGGATCCGAAGTCATATGGGGAAAGAGCTGGAGATGCAAGACTGGGAATTTCAGCATTGCAATTGAATAATTTTTGAATTTTTAAAAAGGTTAAAGTTGATAGTTTTAAAATGACTTCATATAACCATAAGAAATACTGTTACACAATCTTGGAAGGGAAGGAGGCAAGATATCTTAAAAACTTAAGTAAATTCATTTCTTCATAACAATAAGGAGAGGATACTTGGAAAATTAGCAAAATCAGTGCATTCACAGCTCTGGAAATAAACCCAAAGCTTACAGCAAGCGAAGAAACAATAATTTAAGAAAAGATGCTGGAACTTCCATAAAAACAGTGACCTTTGTGCTGCTTTATCTTGTTCTACCTCTGTTTCCTTTTGCCAGCCCCATGCCATCCTTGGAAACATCCTCTTTCCAGTGCTAGTGGGCTGACTGCGCTTGCAGCTCTTCACAAAAACCCATACTGAGAGCAGCGTTTCTGAAGATCTGTCTCGTGACTCGGTACAGCCGTGGTCACGGGCATTTCCGGTGCCTGGGTCTGGGAGCTATGAGCAGCGTGAGGGACAGGGTTCTAGAGTGGCTCCTATTGGCTAGAGTTTTTCCTAAAAGAATTTCACTGAGCATAGTGTATACATTTGCTCCTCTTGAAAATTTTGTACAAAGGAACACAAAAAGATCAAAATCATACCCTTAATCCCTCTTTAACAGATGACCTCAGGGGTAGGGACGTACCTTCCCAGTCTCCCTTGATCGAGTGGCCAGTCCCCCTTAGCATGAGCAGAGATTAGATAGATTCACAGTGTGCTCCAGGTCCTGGAATTGTCCCTATGTTCCTAGGACAGAAGCAGTTGGCCACCTGGCCTTGTGTGCTCTCTCTAGACTTGGAAGCGAGTGCATTTGAAACACTTGGTTTAAAGGAATTTGTAAAGCAGTTTCTAATAACTTTATTTCTTTTTCTCTTTTTCCAGCTGCCTTTGTGGAAATTTTGCATTGGTAAGATTTAGTTTCAGTTTGAAATAGAAAACAATTAGATTAAAATTTGCCATTACTATTTACATATAGTAAAACAGTTTCTGGCTCTGTGTATATAGAACATCTATATATCTATGTGTAGCAGTTTATTTACATGTATTACTTTTTAATCTTATAAATCTCATGTGAAGCAGCCTTTAAAAATAGATGCATTAATGAAATAATAACTTGTGAATTAAAATATTTTTGCTTTTCCAAAGAGTTCACCACTGCATTAGTTGAAATACTAGCTTTTCTAGTTCATTTTGCAGTTGATTTAATCACTTCTTTCTGTTCTAGTAACTGTGTTAGTGACATAAATACAAAGTTTTGAGCAATGGTTGCAACTGGAAAGCAGTAGGAGTGAAGAGAACATTTCTACTGAGTGAGGCAGAATTAAATGTGTGAGTCTTCAGCGTGTATGCACAGACACTATAGTAAAACAGTGATCCATGTGTGACACTCATATGTGAAGTGAGGATATTTACCCTCTGGAATGCTCTCATTTGCCTCTGAGCTTGGGGGCTTCTACTCCTGGGAAGGGTTGGGTCTGCCCCATGTTCTGTTGGCACAGTGCTGCTGGGGCTGCAGAGGGTTCCTGCTGCCGGCCCTAAGGCAGGTATGGTAGGAGGTGGACACCAGCAGCTGTAGCTGAACTTGACCCTCATGGAATAGGGTGAAGGGGAACTGGAGTTTTGCACTTCATTGCAAAGCACTAGATAAGTGAAGGATAGCACAACTGCTGTCTACAATTCCCTTGTTGTATACAGTCCTTTTGTCTTTGCCTGCTCCTGATGAGTTGCACTGCTAACATGACTTCCATGTTCAGTCTTGTGTTCTTTAGCATTTAAGGATAAAGTTGATCCTTTAGGCAATGTTATATTTATTTAAAAATTGATTTAATCTAAGATGATTTTACTTAAAATTATTCTGAGCACTTTTCAACAGGTATAGAGCTACTGGTACATTTGAGACCCTTGTTAAACACCTGCCTGTGTTCTCATTTACAGATCTGGGATAAAAGGGAGGGAAGAGCCAGGGGGATTTTAGAGATACATACAGTAAGGTTAAGAACAGGATTAAGATATTTCACTTGTGTGCTATGCTGGATTAAAATGCCCCAGCCGGGTGTGGTGGCACACGCCTGTAATCCCAGGACTCAGGAGGCTGAGGCAGGAGGATCACTGTGAGAGCGAGACCAGCCTGGGCTACACAGTGAGTTCCAGGTCAGTCTCACTACATAGTGAGACCCTGTCTCAAAGTGAGTTCGACCAGCCTGGGCTACACAGTGAGTTCCAGGTCAGTCTCACTACATAGTGAGACCCTGTCTCAAAAAACAATTGTGCAAATTCATAAGCAAATTTAGCATTGACTCCACATTTATTATAAAACTTTTTTCTTTTCTATGACTTTTGTATTTTGCTCATCTGTGACTCTGTTATGTCTGTACTAATTCTGAACCCTGCTGTTAGTATGATACAGTATTTCATTTTTTTCCTATTGTGCATTTAAGCCTTTAGAGAATGACCATCATTTTTTTAACTTCTCCACTTTGGAACAGATGTCTTTTCATAATGAAGTGGTTAGGTCTTTCTTCTAATGAGTTAATTTGTGCATGAAGAAGAGTAAGACTGTGAAGTAGAAATTTATTCAGAATGGAAATGGGTTTCTTCTGATGGTGTTGTTCCTCCTTTGTGTCTATATGAATTTTCCAGAACATTAGGTGCTTACCACTGCTTTTGACTTCCATCTGTAAAATACATGCATTGCTTGAAGAACTGGACATGCTAACAGTGTATGGAACTTGAATATTTTAGAAGTATCATTTCCAGTGACAGGATATAAAGTTTTATTAAATAAAGAGGACACCTGTGGCAGAGTCTGGGCCTCAGAGACAGATCCCTGGGGTCCCTATAGCATTTCCGGGCTTCTTTGTATGAGGACTGGTCAATTACCTATCTGCTTCTGAGTTCTCTCTTCTGTTAATTAGAAAGAGTGCCAATTACACAGAGTTTCAGCGAAACTGAGGGATGTAAGGAACAGAGGCACAAATCACTGTTCCTGTTATTAAACAATATCTTATTATTAAAAACAGCCTTCATGTATGGGAAATATTTAATATTTAAATTTTTTAAATTTTTGAAAACTGTATTACAATATACTCCTGCAAACTCTCAGCTCAAGGTTTTCACACCAAATAATTTGGGGATTTTTCCTTATAAACTAACTAATGATTATTTGTAGCTGATTGGATAGTTCCCTAACCCATCTCTAGAATTCACCAGAATTTCCACATCATAACAGGATAACCACATGTAGCTATTTCGACTCTTTTTTTTTTTTGCTCTGTGTTCCTGAGATATATGCATAAAAACAAAAATAAATAAATATATACAGTCTCCTCTTTTTTGCCATCCTTTTTAGGATGGCACTGCAGGTTGAAGACTGGAAGAGTGAAGAGAGTTTGAGGCTCCTACAGAAAGTTTTAGTAGGATGTTATCTCCATGTGAATAATTTTCAGCTTTGCATATACAGTGCTAGTATTTATGGCTTCTCCTATTTATTTTAGGTGATTTTCACTATGTCCTTATCTTTTGCTGAAAGAATCATTCGTAGTTATAACAGATTCAGTCATATAACACTTCTATATGATAGTCCTTATGTTACACTTTCCCCTTTTGCTTATCCTCTGCATACCCTATGACAGTTTTACTATTTGTAGTTGTCCTGCAATGAGGTAGGCAAACTAGAGAAGGGAGAACAGAAAGGGGTTGGATGAGGAGTGTCAGACACTAAGGGGGAGGTATGAAAGGGGATAGTGATGGATGAGAAGAAAAGTTGGGTGTGGGGTCTGATTCTATTGGAGTAATTTTAGTTAAGTTGAAGAGTTAGGAATGAGAGTTTTCAGAGGATATTTGTGGGGGCAAGAGCAAGATATGGGAGGGAGGAGGTTTACTTTGTGATTGAAGAAAACTATGTGGTTGTCAGAACCTGCTGTTGGGGAAGACAGTAGGCTCAGTAAGATACAGAAGAGCCAAAGGCTTAGGATGGGGAGAATTGATGGTTAATAAGAGAGAAGATAGGAGGGATTGTCAGGGAGCTAAGTATGGGGAATTAAAAACTCAGGAGGAGTTTATATATTTGGAAAAATAATAAAGAAATGGCAGTAATATTGCTTCAAAGGTTCAAGGTGAAGAAAACAGGGAGCTTAGAAGAGACATACTTATTAAATCAGAGCCAGTGGAAGAAAAACACCAAAAAGCAGAAACACAATATACACATCAAGAAACCATAAAATAATATAACATAGCCCCACATTAGTAAGTAAATCAAGAAACAAACCAAGTAAGTTCAAATCAGTAAGATATCCAGTGGGAACTCAGATTAAATATTCCAGTGAGACAGGACCTATATAATTCCCAAGTAGCTTCTTTGCCAGAGAATCTGAGTAGTCACACTTGCAAAATTCTTCTGATCCTTCAGACTCAGGACTTCTTTCTGCAAGTTTGCATGTATTCTTACAAACATCGATCCAGTCTGAGTTCTTGTGTTAGGAACTCTTGTGGCCCTCTCTCTGAGTGTGCTGTTGGAATCAGTGGACAGATTCATTGCACAAAAGTTTTGACTGGGCCAGAGTATTCCTATATACAATCAAATCAGCTAGAGTAGCAACAGGCTAATCAGTTACAGTGGTATCTATCAGAGCAAACTGACAAATAGCATACCATGAGATCCAAGGATCTCCTTTAGCCTAGGGAAAAAATATACAGTTGCAGTGGTAAGCATCGTAACAGCCTAAGTACTGACCCACAGGTAATGTGCACTAAATGCAATAGCTATGTTGCCTTTAATGCTGAAAAAAATCATTCAGCAGTAGTTTTATAGAATCACTTATCTAAAGCCCAGCAGGTTGGGGACCAGATAATGCTGGAGTTGGGAGGGTAAAGATAAAAATAGTTTTTTAAAAAAGTTTTGTGCTGTGTGGTATGGGAAGGAGGAAATAGGAAGGGAGAAAAGGATCCTGATGGTGATAGAGATATGTTTAATATTTAGATGGGGATAAAAGAGAAAATGGTGTAAAGTCACTAGTGAGAAATGGGAATGAGAAAGGAATCTATGACTAATATAAATATCAGAGGAAAAGTCAAAGGGAGACAAAAAGGGGAAGAAGCAAGAAAAGAAAAACTAGAGAAAGTAACAAACAAGAAAAATAATTCAGGTAAAAAGATATGGACACAAATAGAAAGAATAATAAGAAACAGGAGAATTAGCTTTCCCTCTATAAACTCTATAGCAAGAAAAAGGAAAGAAGAAGATAAGTACACACATAAAGGGGAAATAATGGAACAAAAACGAGGAAATAAACAGAGGGAAATGGCAAGAAGGAAAATTAGATTTGTATTGTTTTGGATGTGTCACTATTTTCCACAGCCTAGCATTAAGAAGCAGAGCTGAAGCCTCTGTTCACACTGGAAGTCTAAGGTGACAGTCTGCCCCTGAAATGGTGCTGGATGTTGGAACAGGGTGCTAGTGTGACCTTCTAGTCAAGTGTAACTCAGGTTGAACCTGGCCTCCAACTGCAGGAGCCAGATCCCTGTTCACCAGCTCCAGCCTGCTCTCCAACCACCAGCTATTTCCTATAGCTGGCCTTCCTTTATCCACTCTGGGAACTTGACAGTGTGCAGAATGGTTTAGAGGCAAGGGTCTGCTCTGGAACCCAGGTTCAAACACTGATCTCTTCCCTCCAATGGAATTCCTGCCAGATCTCATTCTGCAATTGTGCTGTGGCTGCTGTACCAAGGTTACTCAGCAACTGTTGACCCTGGGAGGCCACTGTGGAAGCAGTACCCTGTGATTTTCTTGCTGGTTCCGACTAGCACTGATTCTGCCAGCCCCAGTGCAATTCTCTGTGAGTGAAAAATTTTTAGTTCAACTTCATCTGCAGGGAAATAGCTGGCCAGCTGCTCAGCTGCATGGTTTATAAAGAGTGGCACTCTCCTTCTGTATCATGTAATCCTTTTTTTCTCTGTTTTGTCTGTACTCTCTTGGTTCCCAGGTAACCTCTTCTCACTTTGATTCCTGTCCAAGCTACTGTTTTCTAAACTCCAGGTGAGTGATGGAAAACCTGTTATAGATTGAAGCCGTGGCACCTGTGCCACTGCGGCTCTAGATACTTTGTCCTGGAGAAGCTGAGTTGCTGGCACTCACTGCTCTGCCATTATTTTTCTTCCAAGAACATTTGTAAAGGAGTCTTTGGGAGCCTCTTTCCACATTGTGACATGTGAGGACACAACTAAAAGTCACCATCTATGAAGAGTGGAGACTCAGCATACATGGGTATGTGCCATTGCCTTGATTTGAAAAATTCCAGGCTCCAGAAATGTAGACTATGAATTTCTAAGAAATTTTAAAGGCACTGTGTGAGGATGGGGAAACTGATTTATGATATAGGGTGTGGTAAAGGACAGACATGAAATTTAATGAGGAACAGAGAGAGGTCCAGGAGGTTTCCCTGAGCAGGAGCCTCTGCCCCCATGTACTCACTGGGTACCACCTTTACAAGGATTTCCTCATTGACTCCCTAAACTATACATTCTAGGGGTTTTGATGATGATTTAATCATATATGTGTCACTGATTATTTAATCCATCTTTATCCTTTTTCTACCAGAGGATGTGGTATGGGTTGAAAGTGCCAAACATGTCTCTCACTGCTGAGACACTCCAACACCCACAAATTATAGAAGGAAAGGTTTATTTTACTCACAGTTTGTAGAAGTTTCAGGCCATAGTCACTGGCTGTAGAACAGGGTGGCATGGAAGAGAAATAGTATGCCTGGTATGTCAGGCAAAAGGCAGCAAAGCAGCCACATTGAGCCTTCCTTTCTCTTTTATTCCATTCAGGCTACAAGCCTATTGGATGGTGCCACACCTAGAGTGAGCCTTCCCATAATCCACACCCAGAACTATGCCAAAGCAATCAGTGGACTAATTTATTTATCATGTATCCTGAATCCATATGCACCCACCATAAATCCATCCACCTACAAAAAGTCCCACCTATGAGCATATAAAGGTTAGGGGGGATTTAGATACAAGCCATAATGTATTTATGTTTACTTACTATTTCCATCCAGAGTCCCTGGGAGAATAAAAGGCATTCTTATAATCCAGGAGGTTGCAGATTATTTAGGAGTTTGTGAAAAGAACTATGATCAAAGACCAAGCACAAAAATGGAAGATGCTTTTAACACACAACGATTCAAGAAATTATGACAATAATTTCTCTCATAGGACCCAAGGGTAGATACCAAATATACATTTCATTTTGGATAACAACCTATAATGTGGAATAACAATGAATTTGTTGGTTAAGTGATGCATTATAAAAGTGACATGTGGCAAGGCCCAATTTTGTCACAGTTAAAAGTTACCAATAGGGCCAGGGATTTAACTCAGTGGCATAGTGCGTGCCTGGTAAGCTTGAGGTCCTGAGTTCAATTCCTGGTACAGAAAACAATTACAGACAACCAAATAGAGAAGTCTGATCATGGCTACAGTGTTTAAGCCATGTCTGAAATATTTTCCTTTGGAAGCATTAGTAAAATAATACACTATTTTATTTTGTTGGACTATGCTTTAATATTTACTCTAAGGTTTTTTCAAATGAATATTTAATTTACCAAAATATATTGGAATATATTTATAAATAAAATGTAAGGAATTTTGAGGGGAATTGTTTGATTTATCAACTTTCACCATAACACTAACCTACCCACTAAGCCCAAATCTCAACTAGAAAACTATCCCTAAACCCTAACTTGAACATGCATGCTCACCCCAATTCTCATACTGTAACATTGTAACCCTCACCCTAATCTGGAGTCTAACACTAATTTCTAACTTTACCCTAAAACCCTAACCCTAACCCTAACTCTGATTCGTAACCCTAACACTAACTCTAACCCTGTACCTAACCTCAATCTGGTCTAACTCTAAGTGTAACCTTAACCTGAAATTAATTCTAACCCCTCCCTCATCCTAGCATTAAACTTACCCCCAAGCCTAACTCAAATATTAAGGAACTACCATTGTATTGTGGAAACTCAGCCCATTTGAACCCTTTCCAGACACCAGGGCTGGGATCTAGCCAATAGCATAGGTTTTACACTTCCTACAGTCCAGTTCCTTTCTTGTTTTGGTTCTCCAGTTCTGTGGATGGCTGTGCTATTAATTTGGTATAGATTTCATATCTTTTCAGTAAAGTGTTCATATAGTTCAGTTCTTTGTCGCAGAGGCCTTGCTACTTTGAAACTGTTGTTATTATATTCTCTATTTTCTCAGTTCAGTCTTTCCTTTCTGTACTGTAGCCACGTTTTCTCTGTTCTGGACTAATTTCCAAAATTCACTACGTCTTATGTTTTACTCTGTAGCTCAAGAATTTCTTTTGAGAAATAAGGTCCTACAGAGCATAAATACACAACTTATGACCTGCTTGACAGATTCATCCTACTTTGTATTTCTCTGTGGCTGATGAGTACCATTTTTCTTATTATTTTGAATTTTTTGGTCATCTCTCTATCCTCCTCACTCTCAAAAACAGATTAACGAAAAAACAGAAGGAAACCAAACCAAAAAATAGATCAACTAGACAAAAAAAATCAACAAAAATATCAGTAAACTAAATCTTCAAACAAACAGAGATGATAAATATCTACAGTGTCCTACTCAACAATCACAGAATACATATTCTTCTCAGCAGCACATAGAACTTTCTCTAAAGTAGATCATATGCTCTCCTATAAAGCATGACTAAGTAAATGCAAAAGAATCAAAATTATATCATGCATATTTTCAGATCAAAGTGCAATGAAACTAGAAATCAGTGGCAAAACATCACAGAAATTATTAAAACATATAAAAATTGAATAATATCCTCTTGGATAATAAATTCATCAGAGAAGAAATCAAGAAAAAAATTAGTTCACAGAATTCAACAATGAAGCCAGTATAACATACCATAATCTATGTGAAAGTCAGTCATGAGAGAGGTGTATAGCTGTGAATGCTTACATCAGAAACAAGGTGATCCCAAATAAAAAACCCCATAATATGTTCCATGTAGCCTAGAAAAACAAGAACAATCCAAATCCAGTGGTAAATTAGGAAGGAAATTATAAAGATTAAAGCAGAAATTCATGAAATTGAGTCTAAAAAATACAATTAATCAATGAATCAAATACCTGGTTCTTTAAAAGAATAAATAAAATAGATAAAGATCTAGCCAGTCTTGCCAAAAAGAGGAAAGCAAAGACCCAAACTACAGCCATTAGAATTGAAAAAGGCAAAATCACAGCAGGCTCTGCTGAACTCAAAAGACCATAAGTAACTAATGGTCTCTAATAAAATGGAGAATTCAGAAGAAATAGATAGATTCCTAAATATATATGAACTACCAAAGCTGAACCAAGAATATATAAAAATTCTGAATCATCCAATATCAGACAATAAAATTGAAGAATTAAAAAATCCACCAAAAAAAGCACAGGTCCTGATGGGAGTGATCTAATGCCAGTACTTGGCAAACACTTTAATGAAAGTAAAGGGGATTCCCAAAGACATTCCTGTGAGCTGGAATTACCATGATTCCAAATAAAGAAGGCCCCACCCTAAAACCAGACTTATGGGCCAATCTCTTTAATGATCATTGACACGAATATCTCAACAAAATACTGGCAAACAGAATACAAGAAATTCTCAAAAATGTACATCATGTACAAGTAAAGCTCATTCCAGGGATACAGGGATTGTTGAACATATACAAAGCAATAAATGTAATAAACCACATAAACAAAAATAAGGACAAATCACATAATCATCTCAATGGATGGAGAAAAAGCATTTGACAAAAAACAACATCCATTTGTGATATTAAAAAAAAATCACTGAAGCAAATTGTTGTAGAAGGACCTCTTCTCAAACTGACAAAAGCCAGTTAGGACAAACCAACAACCACCATCATATTAAGTGGGAAGTAGCAGAAAGCTTTGCCTCTAAAATAGCAATAAGATAAGGATGTCCACTATCACCACTCCTTCTCACTATAGTTCTTGGTACATTATCCAGAGAATTCAGGCAAGAGAAAGAAATAAAAATAATACATAGGAAAGGAAGAAGCCAAATTATCATTACTTGCAGATGACATGATCCTCTAAAAAAATTCCACCAAACTTGGGAGAAAGTGTTCAAATGGGAAGGGGAACAAATGAGGAGAGAAGGAGGAAGGAAAAAAGGGATAAGAAAAAAAAAAGTAAAAATGGAAGTAAAAGTAGGAAATGAAGCTTTTGTACATAAAGAGAGGAGGGGGCTTAAACAGATGAGATAAAATAAAATTTATTTTAAAAATGTAGAGATAGCTGTACTGAATCAGTATATATTTTGCTGGGTAAAGATATTATAGTAGGCATCCAAATTTAAATTCAGGAGTAGTGGTTATGCTTTCCAGAATAAAAAGAGGAAGTGTTTCTGTTAAAAAAAAATTCACCAAAAGACTACTAAAATTAATAACCAAATTTAGAAGTGTAGCAGGATATGATGTCAAGACAAGAAAATCAAGAGTGTTTGTGTACATGAATAACAACCTTACCTCAAAAGAAGTCAGAGAAACAATACCTTTCACAATAGCATCAAGAAGCAAAGTTAAATATTAGGAATTCACCTAAGCAAAGAAGTGAAAGACCTCTATAATGAAAACTGAAAAAGGAGATAAAAATGGACATCAGAAAATGAAAATATATCCATTTTTCTGAATAGGTAGAACTAATATTGTCAAATTGCCCATACTTCCAAAACTATTACACAGACTTAATACAATCCAAATCAATTTATTTATTTATTTTTTTCCATTTAAATTGAGTTTATTGGTACATTTTAGGAATAAAGTACAGTTACATTCATTGTTGGGATCTTGTACCTCTACGTGACAGGTCTTGGTTCTCATTTTTTCCCCTTGTCCCTGCCCTCCCTTCATTCCCACTTCCCAAATCAATTTATCAGTTGCATTCTTCACAGAGCTAGAGAACACAATTCTAAAATTCACATGGAACCAGAGGAGACCTAGAATAGCAAAAGCAATCCTGAACAACAAAAGCAAGGCAGGAGATGTCACAAGCCTGGACTTCAAGTTATACAAAGAGCTACACTGATTTTTTTTTAAAGCTTAGTTTTGGCATGTGGATCAATGGAACATAACAGAGGATGCAGAAAAAACTCCAGGCACATTCAGCTACCTGATCTTTGACAATGGTACCAAATATTTACACTGAAGGAAAAATGGCCTCTTTAACAAATGGTACTGGGAACACTGGCTATCCACATGAAGCAGATTGATGCTAGACCCATGTCTCCCCCCATGTACTAAACTAAAATACAAATAGATTAAATATCTAAATATTAAAACAGAAACAATCTGCTGGAAGGTAAAATAGGTAAAGCTCTGAGGACATAAGTATTGGCAAGGACTTTCTGAACAGAACCCCAACAATACACAAAACAATACCAAGAATATACAAATGTTATTGTAGCACATTTAAAAGCCTTTGTATAGCAAAGGAAACTACCAACAGAGTGAAGAGATGACCTACACAATGGGGAAGTGTTGCTAGCTATTCCTCAGACAAAAGATTAATATCTAGCATACATAAAGAATTAAAAATAATTAGACCTCTCAGAATAAAAGACCCAGTCAAAAAATGGGCACCTGAAATTAACAACACTTCTCAGAAGAAAAACTGTAAATATCCATTAAGTATGTGAAAATTTGTTCAACATGTTTGGCAATTAGAGAAATGCAAACTAAAAGAAGAATGAATTTCCACCTTACTTGGAAGAGAATGGCTACCATCAAGGAATCAAATAATAAGAAATGCTGGCAAGGCTGCAGAAAAAATAGAAACCTTCTATATTTTTGGTAGAAATGTAAACTAGTACTGCCACTGCGGAAGTCAGTATGAAAATTCCTCAAAAAACTAAAGCTAGAGGTTGTGTTTGACCCAGTCCATCCTCTTCTGGAATCTTCCCTAAAGAGTTAATGACATCGTCTTCTAGTGATACATGCATACCCATGCTGTAGTAGCACAATTTACAACAGCTAAATCTTGGAGGAGGACTACATATCCATATACAGATGAATGGATAAAAAAACCAACATGGTATTTATACACAATGGGGTACTACTCTGTCATAAAGAAGGAAAAACAAGTCATTTGTAGGAGACTAGATGCATCTTGAGACTATAATGTTAAGTGAAATAAATCAAACACAATCCTAACATTGTTTTCCATTTTCTTTCCCTAATTCAATGCAGTAAACATAAGACTTCATGGGTAATTATTATTTTGCATATAGTTATCATAAGTAAGTGTATAATAGCTATCTTTTTTTCAGCTTTAATTGAGTTTATTGGTACATTTTAGGGATACAGTACAATTGCATTCATTGTTGGGATCTTGTACCTCTACATGACAAGTCTTGATTCTCATTTTTTCCCCTTACCTCTGCCCTCCCTTCACCCACTCCTCCCTTCCCCATAGGAAAATGGATACATATTGAAGATATACTCCTAAGTGAAATAAATAAGTCACACATGTGTAAATACTGAATAGCTTCTCTGGTGTGAATAATCTGCAGTAATACAGAAGATCCTAATAAGATCACTAACATTGTGAAATGGGAAGAAAGGAGCTAAAGGTGTAGGGAAGGTGGGATGGGTAGGGGAAGAGTAAAAAGGGAAAAGAAAAAAATGTGAGATAATGAAAAGATATAATAGTTATCTTATACCATATTATTAGTGTTTAACTCAGTACTATTTAATCTATTTATTAGTTATATTATTGAAGCAATTTAGTACAGTCATACCCTGTATGTGGAGTTTTTTGTTGACAACATAAGATCTATATTGGTGTGCTTCTGATAGCCTAGGTTTGTAGTAGACCTTACCATCTAGGTTTGTGTGATTGCATCCTGGGACAATATACATGACAAAATCACCTGGGAAGAAACTTCTCAGAATGTGTTTCCATTGTTCAGTGATATGTAACTGTACCTAGGGTAAGATGGGCTGCCATCTGTAATCCAAGAACATGGACCTCATGCTGAACTGAATCATCTGGCACCTTGATCTTGGACTTCCAAACATACAGAAGTGTGAAAAACTTTCTGTTATTTAAGCCACCAGTCTTTGGTGTGTGTTATGGTTGACCAGGTTGACTAATAAAGAGATGCAACACTGGCAGGGGTGTTACCCACCACATGCTGACAGTTGTTTATTGTTTTATTTTCCATATGAATGTTTCACACACACTCTCTCTCTCTCTCTCTCTCTCTCTCTCTCTCTCTCTCTCTCTCACACACACACACACACACACACACAAAATAGTTGACTGAACAGAAACTTCATGAAAACATTACTCTTCCTATGTAAGATACATTCAACTCTTTTTTACTTCTAAAAAAGCCTTTCATGTAAAAAAAGTATCTACCAAGTTGATTTTAAAACCAGTAATTTAAAAAAATTCTGGATGTGGAACCCTGGTTATCTAAGAGGCACAGAAGCTAATAAGGAATTTAAAAGATGAACCTGTAATCTAACTAGGAGGTGATTTAAGGGAGAATATTCACAAAATATCAGAAAAGTGAAGACTGCTCCAAGGTAATTGCAAATAAATGCTAATTTTGACCATATTCAGGGATTTAGTTCAGTGGCACTGCACCTGCCTTGAAGGCATAAGGTCCTGAGTTCAATCTCTGGTACAAGAACAATACAAAACACCACAAAAACCTGCCCTCCAAACCGCAAAAGAATTCATTCTTAAAGCAAATATGTGTATGATACTCTATATAATTATATACATATACATTTATAAGATTCTCATCTTCCAGGGGTTCACAGAAAA
The DNA here is from genome assembly GCF_012274545.1 of Fukomys damarensis. Lineage (NCBI taxonomy): Eukaryota > Metazoa > Chordata > Mammalia > Rodentia > Bathyergidae > Fukomys > Fukomys damarensis. The sequence continues at coordinate 62,198,810 of NW_022900913.1, forward strand.
GTGGCCAGACATTACAGGCCATTGTTCTGGGGCCTGTGACTGAGAGTTTGTGGGCTCCTGTGGGTCCAGAGCAGTGGCCCTTCTCTCAAAAGGGGAAGGCATTAGTGACTCCTGGGGGAGCCTGCAAGTGGTGAGAACCTCTCTGAATCAAGGAAGTCACAGTGAGAGAACATGGACTTTGCAGATATTTATAGGATCCCATGTGAGCAGCCTTTGTGGCTAGCAAGGAGGTGCAGATGGGGCAATGGCCAAAGGGACTAGAGAGCTTGAGTGATCTCCCAGAGGGAATTCAAGGGAATCCATTGTGAAGTTCTAAGGAGGGAAATGGGTCACTAGGTATCTGGTTTTAGAAGATTATGAAAAATGTCATCTGAGTGAGAAGTCTGGCTGAAGCAGGCTAGGGGGCTGAAGTCCAAAACCAACAGAAAAATAGTAAAACAGCCTGGACTCAGGCACTGGTGGTGGGAGTGGGGAAGAGGGGGCCTTTGAGAGGCATTAAGGACACAGTAGCAAGTGTGCTGAAGTGTGCAGGGTCATGTTTGGGATGAATCTCCACTTTCCAGCAGTCTCAGCTAGAGTGGTGTTTGTGTCATCCACTCAGATGGGGAACAGTTGGGCTATATTGATTTTGGAGTGGCCATGAGTGATACAGCACTTGGATCTGGTACTTTGGGAGCAGGCTTGCTTGTTGTTAAGTGAAAACCATACAGAAAAAATATGAGTGCTAGACATATAGCTCAGTGGTAGAGCACTTGCCTAGCATACAAGGCCCTGAGTTCCATCCCCAGTACTGCAGGGGAACAAATGAAAGATATATGAAGTGCAACCAGCTAAAGATTGTGGGTAAGTCCCTGAGAAGACCCCAAGACACTCATTTTTCAGGAGTAGGCTGAGGCAGGCAGGTTCTGACCTCAATGCCTGCCACCTTGAAGCACTGATCCTGGTTCCGCATCCTCCCCCAAGGATTATGACCATGGTCCTCAGCCCTCTGTTGTAGTGAGCAGCTCTGCATGCTGCCAAGCTCCACTCTGCCCATACCACTTTGGAGCACAGCAGCCTGCAGGACACATGTGGACAAGTGCACCTGTGTACTGAGAAGGCCTCGTGAGCCTGCGCCACATGTGCAGACGCAGTTAGGCCTGGTGAGCATGCGCCACAGGCCCAGAAGCAGTTAGGCCCATTGCTTGGTAACAGAGATTCCACCCAGTTGGAAGCCAGCAGCAGAGCCTAGAAGTTGGAGCAGGACACAGTATTGGCTAAATTTGGAGGTGGAGAAAAGCTGAAGGGGAGGGCCAGCCTCTAGTATGCTGGTAGCCTCAACCATGAGGAGGCTCTTAGACCTCAGCAGTAGGGGCCAGGTGCGGTCAGGCCCCAAAGGCCAGCAGGGTAGTTGCGGGGGTCCTCAGCAAAGTGCCTGTCCCAGGGCCATGGGAAAGTTACACAAGGCCACCAGTGTAGATAACAAGGTCAGAGGAGAGGAGCGCCTCATTCTGAGGAAAACAGGTGTAAATGACAGAAACAAAAAGCACAGGTAATGGGGCTTCAGGGGAGGGGGTGCAGGTGGGGCTGGGAAGGTGCAAGAGCAGTGGCATGTCAAAGGGTTGAGGACAGGACAGAGTGAGGAAGGGGAGAGGCAGGCAAGGGGAGGGCCAGAGAGGTGGCAGAGTACACCCATGCGCACATGCCTGGAGCAAAATTAGGGGAGCACAAGAAAAAGATGTCCAGGTTTCAGAGAAGGGGAAGGAAAAGAGGAAAGCATTTTGGCAGAACCAGTTTGTGTGTTCCACCGGTATGGGTGTTGAGAGAAACATGTCCTGGACCTTGCCACTGTCCTAAAACTCGGACGTTTGTGAGAATGCATCTACCATGTGCCGTGTCAGAAGGGCTCCCTTACTGCTTGAGAGAGCAGAACTCCCCCTTTTATCCTCTCTTGAAAAGTGAAGAGCAAAGGGAATGGGGATGAGGCTATTCCATCCAGCAGGCGAGTGTTCGAATGGTCGTGGCTTTTGCGAAATCTCAATGGGTACTGAACACTAGGAAAAAGAATTCGCCTAGAATTCATATGTCTTGACAAGAACTAGGCTTTTAGATATGGTAGAAAATGTGTGGTGGCATTTCCCCCTCTGATTGTATCTCTCACCCCCTCCGTGTTCGCCTTTTGTTAAAAACAGGTAGAGAAACGAAAACACCAAACAAAAGCAGAAAGAAGGGCAGAAAAGGGAAACTTTACAGTCGTGTGGAGCCAAACTCTCACAACCCAGATCGCTCAGCTGTCCATAACTGACTTCACAACTGTGTAGGAGGAGCCATCCAATGTACATATGAAGACCTCTTCTTCCTTCAGGGGCCAACAGCCCCATGGGACTGTATTAAATATATAAATAAAATTTTGTAAAAAAAAAATCCCCAAATTCAAAACTACAGAGTTCAATCGCTAGCACAATGATGAATAACCGCAGAGCTGAAAATTCCTTCCGATGAAGGCAATGGGCCGAGTGGATGAGAGAAATCCGGGAAAACGTGGAGCCAGGTCACACGTCCTAACCTCTCATCAGAGTACAAACACGGGTCACAGTGTCTCAGTGTCAAGTTGGTACTTGCTTTCAGGGAAATCGAAATTAAAAGGAAAGCACACATTGACAGGAAATAAAGCTTTACTTGCAAAGGAGAGAAATGCCAGGAGAGGACACATGCTTTCTGTGGCTGGGGGCAGTGCACTGACACATTGTCAAGATTGGTCCAGTGGCAAGGATGGGAGGCAGCTTCCAAGGAGCGGCTGGGGGGCTGGAGTCCAGTGCATTATTATGTCAGCCTGGTTTCATAGCTCTGGAGTCTTTAGGCCGGGCAATATCGCACCTCCAGGAAAGGATTGACTCTCTCACCAGTGGCCCAAAGTCATGTGAGGCACTGCCTCTCAAACATTAGTAGTGAAAGATAATATTGAAGGTATCCTCTGTTTGAACCACAATACATGTGAAAAAATTTGTGTCAGGGGATCAAGCATATTTTTCTGTTTTTGGCATAGAAGCCACCAGTTGTACTTAGCTGGCCTCCAGGGGCCTCACTAAGGATTGTGGGAGGCTCCCCTAAACCCCAGGTAGGTCTCTGTCATCCAGTGTTCAAGTCAGCCTTCCTTGAGCACAACACCCATGTGATAAGGGAGGAAAGGTTGTTCTGTCCACCGGTAGGCCTTTGAGTCCATCTTCTGGTGGCTCCAAGGCAGAGTGGCATGGCAGACAAGCATCACAGAGCAGAAACACTTCATGGTGAGAGAAAGGTAGTCCAGCAGAAAGGGCCAATCCCCGGTCTTTCTATTTCTCATACCTTATCAAGGCTACTTAGGGCAGGTAGCACTCACTCTCTTCATTGTAATGCCTTTGCTCCTAGCGTTGCACTAGGAGTCAGAGTCTCATGTCTTTTACATCCAGCCACCTCTGAAAAGCCCCACCTATGACTTCACAAGGCTTTGGGTGACATCTAGACATGACCCATGAAAGAATTTCTGTAGTAGGAAGTATTCCTCCTTTGCTCAAATCAGCTCCCCTTAGTTTTCTTCTAACATCTGTAGGATCCCCAGATCTCTTATTTCATTTCTGGTATTTGAAATGTGCATTTCTCTCAAGCCCTTCCCCTATTTAGCTAGATCGTTACCAATTTTATAGACTTCTTTGAGTAAAACAGCTTTTCTAGTCAACTGATTAGCAACCTTGTCATTTACTATCTTGCTTGTTGTCTTTCATTATTTTTCTTGTGGCTGAGACAAAATGCCAACCAGCCACAGGCAAAGGAGGGAGGGTTTAATGTATCCCACAGTTTGAGGAGGTTGCAACACATCCTTGGCTGGCTCCAAGGCAGGGTGCCATGGCAGAGGAGGAAACAGTTCAAGGTGGCCCAGGGCACCAAGGCAGCAAGCACTGAGGCAGTGAAAAGGCAAGCAACCATCTTGGAGAGCAGCCCTGTTTCCATTCCTCCCAACTTCTCCAGACTACATGCCCATAGGGCAGGAAGCACTCACACCCAGAGCATGTCTTTCCATTCTCCACACCCAGCCCTATGCCAAACCTATCAATGCACTAGCCTAGTGATCACATGCCATTAATCTCAGCTTCACAAACAGCCTTCCAGCTTCACACACTCTAGGTCCAGCCACCTCTGAAAAGACCCACCTATGATGATCTGAGGCTTGGGAGGGAGATCCAGATAGAAGCCAGAACATCACCTCAGTTTTGCCAAATATCATCACACTTGGGCCCAAAATCCATAAACAACTTGTTAAAGATGGAAATAAGACAAGGATATTCATGGTCATCAAAATTAAACACTTTACTGAAAGTACTGGCTAAAGCAACAAGATTGGAAAGGTAGAGGGAGAAAACTTGGCAAGAAGTGGGTGGTAAATATCTCACTATTTCGTGCATGTTATAGTGCTCACAGAAACTTACTATGGCAGGGTGGTAAGGCGCTGAATTGAAAGAGTAGTATGCAGAAAAGGACCCTTCCCTGTATAAATCATCTAC
>NW_022900913.1:62203826-62204502 GCF_012274545.1 Fukomys damarensis
ATAATAGGTCTTGATTCCCATTTTTTTCCCTTGTCCCTGCCCTCCCTTCACCACCTCCTCCCCTCCCCATTTACAAACACTTTATTTCCATTTTTTCAGTTTATCATATTTTTCCTCTACCTTATTACCTTTCCCCCACTCTTCCCACTTTCCCTACACCTCTAGCCCTTTAATTTTATTTCACATTATTAATTATCACATTAGGATCCTTTATACTATTATCATTTTTCACAACATAGAAACTATTCGGGATTTCAGTTAAAGAAATCTGTGTAAGAACATTACAAATAGGGAATCCTAAAATAAAACTAAACAGGAAAGTAAAAGAGAAAAGGCAATGATGTAACATTAAAATAATCCTTAATTTTGGAGATGAAAATGGTCCCTTAACATATTTAAATTGTTTCTTGGTCTTGCAGTCTTATCTTATTCTTTTCTTCATTATTTAGAGAATACTTTATTAGTTTCTGTAATCAAACCCACAAAGATATGACCTTACATATTTAGTGCAATGCATTACCCCTGTACACGTGGAAAAAAATTAAAAATTAACATTTCTCGACCAATATGGCTGTCCATTTCTGTACAAAGCCAACTCAACACAGTAAATTGGGATAACTTTTTCCAAAGTTGACAGCACTATTAAAGGTTCCCAAAATTCAATATATATATATAT
>NW_022900913.1:62204660-62208424 GCF_012274545.1 Fukomys damarensis
AAAGAAAGAAAGAAAGAAAGAAAGAAAAGAATAATATCCAGAAAACAGCAAAGTTTTGTTGCTGTTGTGGTACCTGGCACCGTTTTTTTTTTAATTAGCATTTTAATCATCATCTGTAAAGAGAACATTGTAGAGTAATATCATTAAATATAGCTCCGATAAAGCACTGTCACCACTATGTATCATAAAGCAGGTACAAGATATTTTACATTCACAGAGGTATGATAAAGTACCACCCTACATCAATAATACTAGAATCAGTTTTGGTTTGACATTTCCTTTGTCTACAAATAACATTGCTACCCCTGTTTTTTTCTGGGCTCCTGTCACATGGAGAATGGTTTTCTATCCTATTCACTTTCAATCTATGGGCTTCTTTTTGCACTAGGTGTGTTTCTTGTATACAACATATTGTTGGATTTTGCTTCTTATTCCATTTTGCCAGTTTATTTCTCTTGATTGGTGAGTTGAGGACATTGACATTGCTGGCTATAACTGATATGTACTGATTTATTATTGACATATTATTGGCCTTTTGTTGACTCTTTTTACTTTTTCACTTTCTCCATTTAGTTTCTTGCCTTGCCTATTTGATTTGCTGTGTTGGACATCATGGTGCTGTTGCCTTCATTGTCTTTTTATAGGATCTTCTTTAGAATTGCTTGTAGTGCTGGTTTGGTATTCATGTAGTTTCTCAGGTGTTCTTTATCATGGAAGTGTCTTATTTCCCCATCCATTTTGAAAGAGAGTTTTGCAGGATACGTCAGTCTAGGTTGGAGGTTGTTCTCTTTTAGTACTTGAAATATCTCATTCCAGGCTCTCCTTGCCCCAAGGGTTTGTGTTGAAAAGTCTGCTGTGATTCTGATGGGCTTTCTTTTGTATGTGATTTGAGTTTCTTTTCTCTTACTGCTTGTAGTATTTTGTTCTTCTGTTGGGTTTCTGGGATCTTGATTATTACATGTCTAGGTGTAGATTTTTTTTTCCTGTAGCTAGTTGGGGTCCTATATGCCTCAGTTATCTGAATGTCAAATTCTTCCCCTCTATTTGGGAAGTTTTCTGTCATTAAATCTGTAAACAACTTTTTTAAGTCATTTGTATTTTCTCCTGCTACTTCATGTATTCCTATCAGTCTTATGTTATTCTTTGCATCATCTAGGAGTTGTTGGATCGATTTCTCATGATCCCTTACTGCTTTTAAGAGACCTCTCTTTTCATGGTCACTGCCTGCAATCTTATCTTCTATATCTGAGAGTCTATCTTCACATTCTTTTATTCTGTCGCGTACATTTTCAATGGAGTGTTTAATCTCCTGGATATCTGTTTGAATCTGTTTTATGGATTCCATTTCTTTCCTATGTTGGGTGTTGAATTTTTGCATTTCTTTCTTATGCTGGGCCTTCATGGCTTCTATCGTGGTCCTTAGCTCATCTATTTTTTTTGTCAGTTTCTGCTCTAAAGTCTTGAATCATGACTTCCATTTTGCTCACTATCTCTGTGATTATCTGATAAATTATTTCTGTTTCGAATTTTTCTAGAGCTTGATTGACCTGTTCTGTAATTTCCTGTGCTTTAAATTCCAGGTGTCCTGGTGATTCACTACCAGCCTTTTCATCCTCATTTGCCCTACTGTTTGCCGATGGAGAACTGGAAGTCTGTCCTTGTGTCTTGCTTAAGTGTTTTTCTCATTTTTATTTTTGTTGTCAGACTCTCCTTGGTTTAATCTCTGGGTATCAACCAAATCTTCCTGATATAGTTGCACCCTAGCTTCTGTGTCTCTAATGACTCAAACACACTCTCATCTTCATAAAATCAGAGAAAACAGCTCATCAAATCAACTGCAATGCTTTATCCAAACTGATACAATGAGCAACACATTAAAATCAAGCACAACTTGGAAAGTGACCACCTGTGTTAGTCACTAGTCTATCACCCTTAAATCATTTGAATTAAATTGAAATCAAGAAGCAGTCCAGAACATGTCTGCACTGAACAAAGTTTCAATATAGTGTATTTACCATTTAATGGCTCAGACAGAGCGAGGACGCAAGACCCCGGATCTGAGTTAGCTGATGGCTGAACCCCATGACACTGACTGACCTCGGGCTGCAAGGCCCAGATTGAGTTCTCCAACCTTCTGAATGGTTGAACTCTGCAACATTCTATTACAGGATTCCCACGCCCTTTCTTTAAATATGCTCAAAGTTGGGAACTTATAAAACTACCCTTGATGACCACCTCTGCCTCTGCAGAGTGGTTCCAAAGACTTGCACAGTCAGGAGGTCTGAGAGTGCGGGGTGGTGGTGGTGGTAAGGGGAGTTATGGGGGTTCAGGGGCGTGCTACCTTCCTGGCACTGGAGTGATTGTGGCTGAGTGGGAGAAGGCGTGGCTCTCTTTTCCATGGTGGATGGGGATCTATGCTACCTCACAGTGCTGGAGTGATGGCGGTTGGGGGCGGGAGAAGGCGTGGCTCCTCTAGGTCTGTTCTTGTTCCAAATGAATTTGTAGATTGTTTTCTCAAAGTATGTGAAGTATGCTGCTGGGATTTCAATTGGGATTGTATTGAATCTATATAGGGGTTTTATGGCCATTTTCACTATGTTGATTCTTCCCACCCAGGAACAAGGGATGTCTTTCCATTTTCTGATATCCTCATCAATTTCTATTTTCAGAGTTCTTTAGTTTTCAGAGTAGAGTTCTTTGATTGATTCCTAGGCATTTCATTTTTTGGAATGCTATTGTGCTAGGAATTAACTGCCCCATTTATCTCTCAGTGAGTCTGTTTTCTGTTTCTAAAAAACCATTGATTTTTGAGTGTTAACCTTGTACTTAGCTACTTTACTGAATTTGGTTATTAAGTCTAGAAGACTTTTGGTGGAATTCTTGGGGCCTTCTATATACAGTATGATGTCATTGAGTGGTGATAGTGGACAGCCTTGTCTTGTTCCTGATTTTAGCAGGAAGTTTTTCCATTTTTTACCATTTAGTATGATATTGGCTGTCTGTTTTTCCTAGTTGGCTTTTATTAGATTGAGCTAGAGATATCTATTTCAATTTTCTGTTGGGTTTTTATCATGAATGCATGTTGGATTTTGTCAAATGCTTTTTCTGCATCTACTGAGATGATCATATGGTTTTTATCCTTGGCTCTGTTAATATAGTGTATTGCATTTATTGATTTGCATGTTGAAACATGCCTGTATCCCTGGGATGAATCTGACTTGGTCATTGTGTATGATCTTCTTCATTCTGTTTGCCAGTATCTTATTAAGGATTTTTGCATCTGTGTTCATTAGTGAGATTAGCCTATAGTTCTCTTTTTTTGGTTAGGTCTTTCTCTGCTTTGGAGTTCAAGGTGATACTTGCTTCCAGGGATGAATTTGGGAGTATTGCTTCCCTTTCAATTTCATTGAAGATTTTAAATAGTAGTTTCAGTAGTTGCTCTCTAAATGTCTTGTAAAATTAAGCAGCGAAGTCATCAGGACCCAGGCTTTTCTTAGTTGGTAATTGTTTAATTACATTTTCAATTTCATTGATTGATATTGGGTCATTTAGAATTTTTAGGACATCTTTGTTCAACATTGGTAATTCATATAAATCTGGGAATCTTTCCATTTCTTCTATACTTTCCATCTTATTGGGCTTCTCAAAGTAGGTTTTGATAATCCTCTGGATTTCTGCTGGGTCTGTTGTAATTTTACCCTTTTCCTTCTTACCTACATGAATTTGGGCATTTTCTTTCCTTTTTTTTTTTTTTTTTTTTTTTT
>NW_022900913.1:62208511-62221865 GCF_012274545.1 Fukomys damarensis
TTTTTTGATAAGGTTGGCAAAGGGTTTGTCAATTTTGTTTATTCTTTTGAAGAATCAACTCTTGGCTTCATTGATTTTTTTTGTAACATTCTTTTAATCTCCATTGCATTAATTTCTGCTCTGATCTTTATAATTTTGTCCCTTGTATGAGCTTTGGGTTTGTCCTACTCTTCTTTTACTTAAACATGTTCTACGAGTGAATATGTGATATATTTTGGAGAGTAAACCATGTGCAGGTGAGAAGAATGTGGACTCTGATTTTTGTGGACTCTGAGTTTTGTGGGGTGGAACAATGTAAACATCTGTTAAGTTCATTTGTTCAAGAGTTTGATTGAGTACTAGTGTTACGTTGTTTATTCTCTGTCTAGTTGAGCTATCTATTTGTGACAATGGGGGATTGAGTTCCCCCCTTACTATTGTTTTAGTGTTTACTTAGTTTTTAATGTCCATTAGTCTTTGTTTTATATAGTTCGACATACTACTGTTTGGTGTATATATATTTATGATTGTCAAGTCTTCTTCTTGTACTGTTCCCATTACAAGGATGTATTGTCCTTCTTTGCCTCTCTTGAGCAGTGTTGGTTTGAAATCCACATGGTCTTCAAAGAGGGAAGTTACTCCTGCTTTTTCTGAGTTTCTGCCACATTGAGTACTGATTCTACCCTGTAAATTTCAGTCTATGGGTTTCTTTGTGTTGAGAAGTCTGCTGTAATTCTGATAGGCTTTCCTTTGTATGTGATTTATTTGTTTTCTCTGACTGCTTGTAGCATTTCATTCTTCTGTTAGGTTTCTGGAATCTTAACTATTATATGCCTAGGTGTAGATTTTTTTTTTTTGATCCTGGCTTGTTGGAGTCTATATGCCTCATTTATCTTTATGTCAAATTGTTTTCCTCCAGTTGGGAAGTTTTCTACCATTACTTCTGTGAACAATTTTTTTAATATTATCTGAACTCTCTCCTGTTTCTTCATTGACTCCAATCAGTCTTATATTATTCTTCTTTGCATCATGTAGCAGCTGTTGGATTGATTTGTCATGGTCCCTTACTATTTTTAAGAAATTTTTCTTGTCCACTTCATTAATTGCAATGCTATCTTCTATACCTGGAATTCTACCTTCTCACTGGCTCATTCTGCTGTGTAAACTTTTAATGAAGTTTTTAATCTCATGGAAATCTCTTTGCATCTGTTTTGTGGATTCCATTTGTTTCCTATGTTGGGATTCCATTATGTTCCTTAGCTCCTCTATTTTTTTTTATCTGTGTCCACTCTCGATTTATTAATCATACCCTACACTATGGGCACAATCTCTGCTGTTATCTGAGAAATTAATTATGACTTCATTTTTCCCAGATCCTCTTTTGTTGCCAGTTCAGGGAGTCCAGGTGGTTGAGTATCAGATTGTTTCATCTTGTTTCACTTTGGGGTTGCCTTGGGTCATCTGGAAGTCTGCTTTGGGATTTGTTTCTGTCTTCTCATTTCAACAAATGCAGCCTGCTCTGCCTTTATTGAGACAACATTTTGCTCACCCAGTGGTCTTCAATTCTCACCAAGTCACCAAGAGGCCTTTTCTCCAGTGCTTCCCAGCACACGAATTCCTTCATTCAAACCAACAATGCTACAGTGTGGGCCTGTGACTGAAGCTTGTGCACCTGTGCAGCTCTTTCCTGGGTGGGCCTTGTCTGGGTAGTTTTGCCCCAGCCTCTGGGGTAAGGGCAGATCACTTGCTGGGCTCTGCCTGCAGTAGCTCTGATCTGGACCACATTCTTGTTCCCAGGGATCTGCACACATTCCCTGATGCTATGGGGTGGGCCCCTGCAACTATTTCTTGGGCAGGCTTAGGCCAGGTGGGCTTGCCCTAGCCTCTGGGGCCAGGGTGGATCCCGCCTGTGATCTGCCTGCAGCTGCACTGGTATGGACCACACCACTGTTCCCAGGAGACATGTTTTAAATCCTCATAAATCCTTTCATATTGAATATGCCATTCCATAACATTCTTCTCAGCATTATATTTTTGAATTCAGTGTATGTATGAATATTTATTTCTTGAATTTTAACCACTTACTGAATGCCAAATTTTATTTCTACATTTCCCTATTTGTAGGAAGCAAGTTTTTTCTAATCATCCTATTACCAGAATTTCCAAATGTAGGCTCCTATAGGTATTTCCTCCTGTTCAGGGGTAGCATTTTCTCTTGGCCAAGTACCGAGAGTCACTTCATTATCCTCACCAGATGTTGTTAAATTGATTTCTCCAGCAAATGCAGTGGCCCAGGTGAGCTATGAAATCATGAGATATTATGATTTAGTTTTTATTCTTTTGGTGGTTGAGCTGCACTTCCTGCTTTACTTTGAAATTCCCTCATTGTGTTTACAGGTAAACATACTGTCATATTGAGGAGACATTTGGATGTTTTTCTACCAAAAACCTTTATAAACCTTTGTCAAAAATTTGGTGGTATTTTTCTTAAGATTTATTGGTGTACTTACTGCATTTTGTGTTGTAATCTCTAGCACTCTGTGCTGAGAGTATATCTTCCAACTCTGATATCTTTTTTACTCATTCATTTTGGTTGAGACATAACTACATGCAATAAAATGTGCTCATTTAGAATGTTCAGTTTTTTGACTTTTTACAAATGTATGACAGTATGTAATTACTACCACAGTCTAGTTACAAAACATTTTAATCAAAACAAAAAGTTCCTGTGTGGTCCATTGTTGTAGCTGGTTTTCCCACTTGCATTGTCTTTTCAAATTTGTTGACAGTTGATTTACCATCCTATGTGTGGATATTTATCCATATCGGAATTGTGTATTGTTTTAGTAATCTTTATGTCTGTACTTATGCTCAAACTGTGCTCTCTTGAACACTGTAAAGAAAGTATGTCTCCAATTTGTTTTTCTTTCTTAAAATTGTATTTAGTTAGCTTATAAGTATTTCTAAAAATTTTTTGTAGGATTCTTAGAATTACATTAGATTTATAAATGTTTTTGAGAAGACTTGATATCTTAATAACATTGAAATTTATAATCTATAATCATGGGCTAGATCTTCATTTATTTATTTATTTTGTCCCAGCAGTAATTTGTATTTTTTCAATCTAAAGTTGTCCATAAATCCTTTAAAAAACATTCTTAGAACTGGTATTATTTCACTGATTTTTTTGCTTTTTATTGTTTTTGGTATCATCCAGTTGATTTTGAATATTGCATCTTGAAATCATTGAGTTATTTAAGGAATTCTTTGTAGATTCCATTGGATTTTAAGTGGTATATGATGATGTTGGTTATAAATAAAGGCAAGTTTACTCCTTAGTTTCTAGTACATGTACCAGAAAACATTTTCTTGAGGTGTAATTGTCATATCATAGCTAGTCATGTATAAACTATACAATTTAATATTTCCTGGCATATACACCCACTGGTGAAGTAGTATTGCAAATCAGTAATGATCCTTTCGATTATGTCAGGAGACCCTTGTTCTCCAGGGTGATCTCTTATTCCTGCTCCTCTGCCCAGATCCATCCCTGGGAAACCATCAATATGCTTTCTGTCAAAAGAGTTCAGTTTTCATTTTGTAGTATTTTGTACAAATAGAATCATAGAGAAGTTCTATTCCCTGGTATTAATTTGTATAGTTGGCTAAATGGTGTCACGGAGAGGCCAGTCCTTTTAAAAGAAGTTTTTTCTGACTTTTCCCTGAGGAAGGGAACACCATATGGAATGCAGGGATATAGGGGAAATACCCAAAAGAGAAGTGAGGGGAAAGCATAGACCAGAGCTCTTGTCCAGGTTCTCTGGTTAGGCAAATGAAGGCATAGTAGGGAAACATGAGCAGAGTCAAAAGACAACTGAAAAACTTGGAGAAAACAACTGTAATACATATCACAAAAGAAAGGTAACTGGCTAATTTATAAAGAACTATTAGTTTTTCTGGTTTAGAGAGCAAGAGAGCTAGGAAGAGTTATACCTCATCTCTACCAGAAGAAAGGAACTGAACAAACTTTTCTTGTACTCATCAGAAAACTGAGGTCGCACAAAACTAACATAAGATTCTGAGATGTACAGGTGGCTATCAAAAGAAATTACACCTGAGCAGGCAATCAGATGGAATAGACTTTGCCAGATGTCATATAAGCCAGGAAGAATATTAAACTAGAAAATTGTAATGAGCTAGTAAAGGCTCAGTGTGAGCTAATGTGATAGGCCCTATGGTCACAGATTCTCTTAGAGAAGAGGTGCAAGTCTATAGAACAGTTTTCCTCCATGCTGGTGAAGTGAAGAAACAGCAGCACTGTGGGGGACCAGCCCCCACTAGTCGAACAGTACCTGAAGGAGAGAGTGAGGATTGAAAGGGAAGTGGAGACAAAAGACTGTCTGCTTTAATTGAGGCAAACCTGGTTCTTTATACACACATTATTAGCACATTATCTTGTGTAGACACACAAGAAACATCTGCAGAAAGACATCACAAGAAAATGTTTAGACACCATAATATTTTACGATTCCTAAGGTCAAAAGGTATTCACATGCACTTTGGGCTGGAATGTGGCTTCATTAAGTTGATAGATTAGCTCCTTGTTAACCACTTCTAGTTTTCTGCATGCTATTGTTAGGTGAGAGTTTCAGTTTCCCCACATTTCCTCCTTTTTTATTTTAATTAAAAGAAAACAGAACTTCCTTCTGTTTCCACAGATAGACTGTGCCTGTCTTAGGCGAGGACCATCAGATGAAATTTCTTACCCGTCATCAAGTAATGGGATATTCCTCTTTCCCATACTCTGTCTTAGGTTGAATATTTCTCTATGGTCCTCTTACCCGTCTTTGACTACCAGCCTCTGTTTAATAAGGAGGATCTTTTGAATGAAGATGGAGACCATGAACTCGACTAGCCACAGTAGTGATGGAAGAAATGAAAACTCTGGTCAAAACAGAAATGACCACATACCCAACACAAATTCCAATTCCAATTGCCAAAATGGGCCATAACAATTTATACCAATGATCAAAAGATGGAAAAAAACATTCTTAAGATGATCTAAGAAATTTTCAGCAATTTGAGCTGCATCATATTTTAAAGAAGGGGAATTTTGTAAATTTAAAATTTCTTGATGTAATTGAACAAGGTCAAGAGAAGTATTATAATCATTCCATATTCCCTGCAAATGCTTTTTTATCTGAGACCAATCATATTGTGTTCTATTATAAGATTTTTGAGTAACACAAATCCATTTATACATAGCATGACAAGAAAGATGAGATTGAATCTGTAAACTCTGAATTTCTTCTCCCATAATATCAACTGTTTTATGAAGAGCATTTAATTTCTCTTCTAGTCTCTTATCTACATCATATTGGGTAACAAAAGTATGGGTAACATTCTGAGTGAGGGAATTAACAAACTGAGCTTCTTTTACTTCTTGGGTTAATGCCACAGCAGCCATAGTTGCTGAGGCTATAATAGTGACAAGAGCTATGACTCCAACAATAACCCATTCAATAAATCTTTTTTGTCTAGCTAAAGCCTTACTAATCATCTCAAGCACCTGCAATCCTTGTTCTTCATACCAGGTCTCATTAATGGATACAGGAATCATAACAAAGGGAGGTTGCCTTAAAACCATAAGAGATGAATTATTATCAGATACATTGGTGACACAGTTAGATAAAATACAATTTGAACAATTAACATTATATTCCTTATCGTTTTCATACATAATCTGTATATTTCCTATTAAAAGAACATATGGGGCATCGGCACAGGACAAGACAGCTTTCTTTTGTCCTTTGGCTTGAGATAACACAGTACTTATGGTATTTTGCATGTTAGCTGCCCCTTTGCCAAAAACAGCAAAACTAAGGTTAGTGACTTTGATATCTGGCCATAAACGTATTTCTCCCAATGCAGCAGCAAGTTTCCAAATTTTCGTCTGAGGAAAACCTGAATCTCTCCACCAAAGTCCTTCAGATAAGCTTAAGTCTGTGGAATTTCCAAGTGATTAGTCCAAAAACTTTCGAGATGTGTCATTAAATAATCTTTCCTGAGGTATAGTAACATTGTCTCTTCCTCACACAGGGGAAGGGATTGCAGGGGCTCACCAGTTCCATTTTTGTCCTTTTTTTTTTGGATAGAAGATGGTCACATTTTGCTTTTTGGAAGGAAATTCCCACTTGTGCACCGAGACACATCCTGGAGTTCTCTCTTTCACTTCAGTGTTGGGGTCCCAATCCATTCTCCTCAGTGGAAATCCAGCTTCAAGCTGTTCAGGGATAGTGGTGGGTCTATAAATGTACCTGTAACCTTAAGTAGGTGGAGCAGAAGAGAAGGGAGAATACCTGGACCAAAAGGTTATTATCAGAAACAATATACTGGAAAACCTGCATGGTCAGACAATGTGAATACATTTTGTATACCAGAAAAGTAGCAGTAATAAATGAAATCTTATGTCCTGTAATGTAGCTTTGTATCAACAGGATTCCCCCCCCCTTTTTTTTATTTTTTATTTTTTTGAAATATTTTGAAGATAACCATCATAAACATGTTACAATAACATATTCAGAATTCAGCCTTTTGATGATAACCAATATAAACATTTTAACAACATATTTAACAAGGCATATCTTTTTATAATGCTATGAAAATTATTTGGGTGGCTCCCATTAGTGAACAAAGATCAGAATAAATTTTCTGAGCAGCTGCTTCTTTATTTACCAACAGGATTGCACCCAAGCTTACAAGTTTATATTTAATTATCTTTAAATTTTTTACTTAACGTATAAAACCAGGGTGTAGAAATCAACAATCTACTTATATTTGATGTCATTTTGATCAAAAATATAATCAGACACTTTTGAACATTTAGACAGACAAACATATAAGACAATTTAAACTAGAGTGCACTCAGATGGTTTTGGCCAATTGAATTATAAAATCTTTTAGTTATGACTAGTCAAGACTTTTGCAGGTCAAAGTTAACAGAGATCTCATAGAATTAGGGTTAAAGGAATAAAAGCTGTTCTTGACTGTAAATATAAGCCTTTTATAATAAACTTGAAACCAACAAGCAAGGATACTTTTTTTTTTAAATTAAATAATTTTTACATACCTTCTCTACATAGGCCTTTTGGTCTTGTATATCTTTCTTTACCTGTTTCTAATCAGACAAACACACAAAAACTCTTCATGTCAAAAGTATAACTCTTATTTATAGCTTTCCTAATATTTTTCTGCCTCATTTACTATTAATTTTCTATAACAAACTTCAGCTTAAAGTATCCTTTTTCTGTTTTCAGGTTGTTACATTTTAAAATTTGACTGACTGCCAATAGAACAGTATTAACCTTGAGTTTTAGAAAAAAGCAAGTTAACCCTATAATCACAGTTTAAGAATTTGCAATGCAGAAGAAGTGTTACCAAAACTAAATCATTCTCATTAGCAGCTGATTGTCACAGAGCAGAAGTTTTGAGCCACTCCTAGACTGGAGTTGTTTTGAAATCTCTTTCTTAGTTATATGGAGTCCAGGGTCAGCTGCAGTCTGATGGACCTCTTGGAAATGATCTAAAATTAGAGTTAGGGAGGTAGATGAACTTCTTTTCATCCTGTCAGAAAATTAGAGATAAGTGAACAGACAAACGAGAACAAAAGAAGCCCAAACAGAATGTAAGACAAACAAACTGAAAGAACCAGGGACTCTGTCGGGGAATCCTCTTGCAAGATATCAAATAAAAGTTTTAATTCTCTGGTAGTTAATTTTAAATAAGGCCTTATCTAATTAATATCTCCCAACAATTTTTGAAAATCATTCAAAGTTTTCAAATTATCTTTTCAAATCTGTAACTTTTGGGTAATTATTTTTCGAGGATAAAGTTGATATCCCAAATATGAAAAAGGAGACTCCCGTTGAAATTTTTCCTAACTGTCCGGCAGCTGTTAATTTCTCACTAGTTAAAGGCCATTAATCAACCCAAACAGGTTTTTCATCTTTCCAGACAATTGGATCTGCATGGGGTGCAGGAATGTCAATGACCCCTAGGGAAAATACCCCAGGCCTTGTCTAGGAGGATGGGCTGTCGGAGTCACAGGAGATTGAATTCCTTGACCTTCCTTTCCTAACCCAACATTAGGCAAGAATCCTTGATCAAACATTTGATTAGAAACCTTTTGATTAGGGCTATACAAATAAACTCCCATCTGTTGCATGACATCTTTTCCCCATAAATTAACCGGGAGGCCAGGAATAACGTAAGGCTGAAAAGTCCCACAGTGTCCTTCAAAATCACTCCAATTTAGCATATGAGTACTTTGTTTAGGATTTTTACTTTGACCAATGCCTTGTAATTGAGAAGCAGTCTCCTACAAAGACAATGTGGAAGGCCACTGGTCAGCAGTTATAACAGAGAGATCAGCACCAGTATCTAATAACCCAATAAAAGATTTTCCTTGAATTAACAATTTTATTTCTGGCCTATTAGCTCCAATAGACTGCACCCAATAAACATCTGAGGACCCAAAACCTTTATTCCCTCTAATGGCTTTTTTATATCTTCCTGAAGTGACTACTCTGGGTAAAATAATCAATTGAGCTATACGCTGTCCAGGCTGAATAACAGAAATTTGAGAAGGTGAACAAACCATAATTTTAATTTCTCCAGTATAGTCCTCATCAATAATTCCTGGGGAAATCATAAGCCCTTTCATAGTAGAGGAACTCCTACCTAACAAGAGACCCAAAGTATCTTTAGGTAGTGGAAAAGCCCCAAAAGTTTGATATGGGGCCTGGGCCAGGCCCCTCTGTCCGTTTCCCTATGGAATAAAATTCCCCATGGCATCTTTTTTGGATTTACATTCATTAGCCCAATGATAATCCTCTTTTACATCTAGGGCATAAACCAGGCTGCTTGGAAGAAAGCCCACCTTCTTTTCGTTGAGGGCAATTTTTTATCAAATGTCCTGCTTGACCACAACCAAAACAATTCCTATTATTTCCCTTTTTCCGAGGACTTCTGTGTTGCTGAAATAAGACCTCTTTGACGGTCTTTCCCTGCAAAGCCGCAGCCATGGCAAGACCCTGGGTGTAAGAGGGGCCAATATCAGCACACAAACAAACATAATCAGATAAATCAGCCTTCTTTCTAAAAGGATGAAGGGCAGCTTGGCAGGCAGAATTAGCATTTTCATAACCCAATTGTTTTACTAAAACTATACCAGCTTCAGATTCTCCTATGACTCCGCTGGCAGTTTGTAACAAGCGATCCACAAAATTTTGAAAAGGCTCATCAAGTCCCTGTCTAATTTTAGAAAGATCTTCTGAGGCTTGTCCAGATGAAGGAAGTTTTTTCCAAGCATTTTTAGCGGCAGTATTAACCTGAGCATACACACCTGGGGGAAAACCTAATTGCTGAGTAACCTCAGCATAAGGTCCCTCTCCTGCTAGCATCTCATAAGTTGCATAAAGTTCTCCTTGTTGTCTATTAAGATTTGCTATTCTCTGGCATTGTTCTGTATATTCAGATTTCCATAACAAATAATCACCCCAGAAAGACAAGCTTTAGCAATTTGTTTCCAGTCAAATGGAGGGAGACCATCAGTGGATAAAGCATCTAGCAAGGCTTGAGTGAAAGGAGCAATAGGGCTATACTGAGCACATGCCATTTTTAATTCTTTTAATTGTTTAAAAGGAACCGGATTATGAGTTCGTACCATATTTCCTTATCCATTCATTCCCTCAAAAACAGGAAACAAATGAAGAAAATCAGACAAATCTTCCCCATTGATAGAAGCTTGTTTAAGGCTCTGCTGTAATGGGGAAAGAAAAGACAGAATTTTCATGAAGGGGACGCCAACCATTACAGGATTTTGGTTGAAAAAGTCCCTGAAGGTGAGATGGCTCCATCCCAGGTGAAGCAGCAAATTCTACCTTTTCTGGAACAAGCTTAGCTTTAATTTTATTTTTACCGTGCTCTACAGATTTTTCATTCATAGCAACAAATGGATTCTAAAAATGTCTAGGATATTCTTGAATCATTTTCTCTAAAGTTTGTTTTTTAAATTGTTCTCTTAATTCCTTAATACCAGGGGGAATTAAACCCTCCTCCTTTATCTTCCTCTTCTGTAAGCATAGATTTTGGATTTAAACTTTCTTTAATAAGCGACCAAAAACTAGATATCTCAGCGGGAACCACCTTTTTCCCTTCTTTTAAATAATATTCTTTTAAACAGCACCCTACTCTATCCCATGCTTCCACATTTATGGATCCTTCTTCAGGGAACCATGGGCAAATATCCTTCACATGTTTAAAAAATTTTACAAGCTGCTGCTGTTCAACTTTTTTACCTCTTGCCTTTAAAAGGTTCTTTAACATATGCATAAACAACATACGGCTATTTCCTATTCCCATTTTTTTTTATTTCTTGTTTTTATTTATTTATTTATTTATTTTATTTTTTAAAGAAAACTCACCGCTCCTCTTTTGTCCTTTTGAAGGCCTTTTTGTTGAGATCTCCTTTTTCTTCTTTATCCAGCGGTGTCCTTCACTGTGCCTCTCGTATTCAGGTCCCTGTTCGGGCGCCACTTGTGGGGGACCAGCCCCCACTAGTCGAACAGTACCTGAAGGAGAGAGTGAGGATTGAAAAGGAAAGACACTCTAGGCAGAGTGGAGACAAAAGACTGTCTGCTTTAATTGAGGCAAACCTGGTTCTTTATACACACATTATTAGCACATTATCTTGTGTAGATACACAAGAAACATCTGCAGAAAGACATCACAAGAAAATGTTTAGACACCATAATATTTTACGATTCCTAAGGTCAAAAGGTATTCACATGCACTTTGGGCTGGAATGTGGCTTCATTAAGTTGATAGATTAGCTCCTTGTTAACCACTTCTAGTTTTCTGCATACTATTGTTAGGTGAGAGTTTCAGTTTCCCCACATTGCACTATCCATATTACATCAAATTTCAAAAATTTAAAAAGCTGAAATCTGAGGTGAGATATTGTGAACTCCGTAGTTTGAGGACACTGGTGAGTACTCAGTCCAGCTTGTAGACGAAAATATAAGGGGATGGGATAAAATAAAATTTATTTTAAAAATGAAGAGATAGCTGTACTGAATCAGTATAGATTTTGCTGGGTAAAGATATTGTAGTATGCATCCAAAGTTAAATTGAGTACCACTGACTATGGTTTTCAGAATTAAAAGAGGAAGTGTTTTTCATCAGCCACAGCAATTAGACAAGAGAAAGAAATTAAAGTAATAAAGATAGGAAAGCAAGAAGTTAAACAGTCAGTATTTGTTGATGATATGATACTCTATATTGAAGACCCAAAAAACACAAAAAGAATTCTAGACTTAATTGACAGATTCAATAGAGTAGCTGGATAAAAGGTGAATTCCCTAAAATCGATGTCCTTTTTGTACACAAATAACAGACTCACTGAGAGAGAAATTAGAGCAACAATTCCTTTCACAATAGCATCCAAAACAATGAAGTGTCTAGGAATTAATCTAACAAGAGAAGCAAAAGACCTCTATACTGAAAACTACAGCAGTCAAAAAAAAAAAATCAAAGAGGATATAAGAAAATGGAAGGATCTCTCCTGCTCCTAGGTAGGAAAAATCAACATAGTGAAAATGACCATAATACCAAAACTGCTACACAGATTCAGTGCAATACCAATTGAAATTACAGCACTGTATTTTACAGAACTATAAAAAAGAATCCAAAAATTCATTTGGAACTATAAGAGACCTAGAATAGCAAAAGCCATCCTAGGCAACAGAGACATGGTAGTGTGTATAACACTTCCCAATTTGAAACTATACTCCAAAGCCACTGTGATAAAACAGCATGGTACTGGCAAAGAAACAGATCTGAGGATCAGTGGAACAGAAGGGAAAACACAAAAACAAATCCAGATGTACTCATTTATGTCATCTTTGACAAAGGAGCTAACCATCCTCAGTGGAAGAAAGCCTTTTTAATAAATGGTGTTGGAAAAACTGGATTTCCATCTGCCAAAGATTAAAACTGGACCCTCATCTTTCACCATGCACTAAATTAAAATCCAAGTGGACTAAAGATATAAATATTAAAACAGAAACACTAAACTTGCTGGAAGATAAGTTAGGCAGAACTCTGGAAGACATTGGCATAGGAAAAGACTTTATGAACAAATCTGCAGTAGCATGGGAACTAGCGGAAAGAATCAATAACTGGGATATCATCTTATTCAAAAGTTTCTGCACTGCAGAAGAAATCATCAACAGAACTAAGAGAAAACCTACAATGTGGGATAAAATTTTTACAAGCTGCTCCTCAGACAATGGACTCTTATCTAGAATACATAAAGTACTCAAAACAATCAGGCCCTCGAAATATAAAGACCCAATTAAAAAACGGGCATCTGAAATGAACAGACATTTCTCAGACAAAGAAGTAAAAGCAGTGAGTAAATATATGAAAAAATGCTCCACAGCAATGGTCATTCAAGAGATGCAGATGAAAACAACACTGAGATTCCACCTCACCCCACAAATAATGGCTGCTATCAAGAAATCAAACAACAATTGTTGGTGGGGTTGTGGGGAGAAAGGAACCCATCTCCATTTTTGGTGGGAGTGCAATGGAGTTACCTCAAAGAGCTGGGACTAGGGGTTCCACTTGACCCAGCCATGCCTCTTGGGTATCTTTCCAAAAGTATTAAAACAATCATATCACAGTGATATATGTGCACTTATGTTTATAGCGGCACAGTTTTTAATAGCTAAAGTTTAGAAACAGCCCATTTGCCCATCGTTTGGAAACTGGATAGAGAAGATGTGGTTTTTCTATAAAATGGAATATTCCTCAGCCATAAAGAATGAGAAGACTCATTCATAGGAAAATGGGTACATATTGAGGACATGCTCCTAAGTGAAATAAATAAGTTACATATGTGTAAATGCCAAATAGTTTCTCTGTTGTGAATAAACTGTAATAGTACATAAGATCCTAATGAGATAACTGACATTTTGAAATGGGAAGAAAAGGGCTAAAGGTGTAGGGAAGGTGGGATGGGTAAGGGAAAGGTAATAAGGGAAAAGAAAAAAGTATGAGAAAATGAAAAGATGGAAATAAAGTGTTTGTAAATAGGGAGGGGAGGAGGGGGTAAAAGGAGGGCAGGGATAAGGGTAATAAATGAGAACCAAGACCTGTCATGTAGAGGTACAAGATCCCAGTAATGAATGTAACTGTACAGTATCCCTAAAGTGTACCAATAAACTCAATTAAAAACAAATAAAATACCTGGTAAAGTTCCTTCTTTAAGTTCTTTTGTTCTTTTCTCTCTCTTTCTCTCATATATATATAT
>NW_022900913.1:62221890-62257220 GCF_012274545.1 Fukomys damarensis
TCTTGAAATGAAATTGCTGGATCATAGAGAACTCTTTTAATTGTGGGGTAATGCCCATATATTTCAGTGTTTTTTTATATTTACATAAAATATATTTAAATGAATCATGTCACTGAAGTGTGTATTGTCACAATTACCTTTCTACAAATATAAATTCAAAGAGCCATTTTCTAGTTAAAGGGAGACCTTTGAGTTTTAAACTATTCAGACTTCAGAATAAAAGATTTACCTGGATAGTTTCCCAAAACCTAAATGTTTTTATGATCTAGGTTTTCATTTCATTTTCCCTTAATGCTTTCTGTGGTTTTTCTTTCTTTTAGTATAACTTTCTCATTAGACTCTAAAATGGAGCCCATTTTTCAAACCTGTGTATTTTGCTCTGTGTGTGAGGAATCCATAGTCTGTGGACTGCTGTGGTATATTGCTGCTGCAGTTGGATTCTGCAGTAGTTACTCTAGGTTGCTGAAACTGCAGCCTCTTCTGACAGGCAAGTTTACCGTCCCCATTTCAGACATAGTCACATCATTAAATAGTTGAGTGGGAAATGACTGTTAGTAAATCTTGGATGTATATATTTTCCAACTATCCTCCTATAGTAGGAACTATTAAGGTGTGCATACTGGGATCCCTCTCAATAGTTGTGGCCTTCCTCAGATTATAGAGAAATGTAGAAAAACATTCTCAATGAGGCCGAAGCAGAATTTAAAATACTAAGTTGTCTTGTTAAATACCCTCCACTAGAAACAGAATGGCTGAGCTCAGACAACAAGATCAGAGATTTTCTTGGGGTCCACTGTCTGCAGTTCCCTTTGCCACACCTTTCAAAGGTTCCCAGTCACTGTTACACCTCATATCAATTATAAACAGCAAGTGTGTTATCAGCAGAGATTGGAGGAACAAGTGTGTTAATGTGCCTCACCCTCTGTTCCGGTCTGCTTCTCTTCCAGACTCTCACTTGGTCGTTTGTTTTCTTATGGTTTTGGGGGCTCTTGATGCCTTGTTGCATTTGCCATTGTCCATGTCCCAACATGGATCTGGATGCTTTGGATCACTTGGAAGTTTGGTATCACACAGATTCTTGTGTGACTTCCTCAACACCCAGAAAATCATAAGATTGCCTAAATATTAAGCACCCAACTTTGCCAGATTATGCCCCAGCTTTGTGAGGGAGACAAAGCACAGTAGAGTAAATAAGCCCCTTTCCTTTCATCAGATCTACCTGTGCTACAAAGTGATTGAATTTTTGTGTACCTTGGGATCCTGTTGAAATCATTACATGTCTACATGTAAAATCATAGTATGAGCTGTCCAATAGTATTTGGGCCTCAGGCCTTTGAGGTATAAATTGTGAAACTATTAAATTAATTTCCACTACTAAGCAGTGAACCTAGTGATACTCTACCATTGATTGAAAGTACCAACCCTTTATTTATGTATTTGTTCTCTGATACAGGGTCTGCGGACATTGCCTGTGTTGGCCTCAAAGTTTCAGTCTTCCTTTCTCCATCTCTGAAATGGCTGTGAATATAGGCATGCATGTGCTTGAATCTGCTGAAAACTGTTGAATTCTATATAAATACTGCCCATGACAACTATGAAAAATTTTTCTTTCCTTTCTGTTAATATGTGGCATGAATTATTTTGATTCTAACCTTTATCTCTATTTCTTTTTTTTTTCAGCTTTGAGTTTATTGGTACATTTTAGGGATACAGTACAGTTACATTCATTGTTGGGATCTTGTACCTCTACATTTATCTCTATTTGTAAACATCATACAGTAACTTTTTTAAAGTATAAGATAGTCTGAGTTGTACCTCATGCAGAGTGGTGCAATCCTCTGCAATCAGGAAACAGAAAGTTGCCACTCTCAAAAACTATTCTGAATTCTTTCCATGATCACAACTTTTTCTCATCCCAGCAAGCTAAACAAAAATATAAACACATGTTGTGCTTTTCATTTTGGAAAACAGCAAAGTTGCATTCCTATTTTTCTTCCTTACTGGTATTTTATCTAAATGTGATGGTCTAAAAAGGGTAACATCAATGCAGTGTCTTCATGTTTTCCCCAGTAAATCGTAAAAGTGATTAGAAAGAAAACATTTTGCTAGTGATATCTTCTGGCAGTGGGCAGTGTTGTGCTAGCATAGGATATCAGTTAAGACAGGCTTCTTGTCAGCTTGAAAATTATTGTTTTTTTGTTTTTATTTTTTGTTTGTTTGTTTGTTTTAGTATGGGGGATCAAACTCAGGATTATTGCCACTGAGCTAAATCCCTGGTTCTGCCATTGCTGTTTTTATGCCAGAAAAATAAGACAATGACTAGCAATTGACATTTAAACTCTTGAATCTAATTTTTGGATCTATTCTAAAATATATACATTTTAATCATGTGCTCAGCAAAATGTTATGTGAGTAAAAAGTATTCCTTTATGAAGTTGCATTTGTTTTTGAATGGGATTGCATGTTTATGGTCAGAATAACTAGTGTTTTGGATAAATATGGGAGTCACAGAATCTCATCTGATGATTTTTGTTTTGGATGTTTATGTACCAGGCTTCTGTACAACACCTTCTATAGCATCTCTGGCACCTGGTAGCATTAATCAGCACATGGAACATGTGCCCCCTCAGCTGCCAGTGTCCTGAGTTAAAGCTTAAATGGAAAATTTAGTGGTAAGTGATAAAGTAGAGCTTGTGAGACATTCACACTTACATGACTTACAGGTTGCAAACCTGACCATCTAGGAAAGGGATTCCCTTTTGTTTATAGTGTATACAACTTATATCTGGCAGCTTTTACTTCACCAGGGACTGGGACTGCCATGTACCCAAGTGTGGGTGTCAGTTATCTGATAACATCTTTGTGACCTCTCAACATTTTCTCAATTCTGCCTACTAAATAATAGCAAGTGTGTTTACCTCATCACTACTTCTAGCTTTCTACCGAAAGTATTTCTTTTCATTTGGATACTAATGTTTTCAATTAATACACCAAATATTTTATTACATCTTGGTTTTTTCACACAATACCTGAAATATACTTATAGGGAAGACATAAATAGCAAAAACCTATAAAGTTTTACAATGTAAAATGACTTCTGCTATCTCTAATGGTAGTTTCTTTTGTTTAGCTCAGGACTAACAGGTGCTGAAGGTACTAATTGCTGAATGAGGCATTTGGTTTTACCCCGAGATAACAAGGCTCATCAAGAACTTGAGCTCCAAAGAGACTGAGCTCCAAAGAGTTACATGATCATAAAATTGTCAAGATGAAAGAACCCATTGCTAACATTTTCTCCTCTGACCCTGAACACCCCATTCCTATGAACTAGAATAGATAACGATGCGAATCTTAAAGGTAAACTCCCCTAGCTACAAAGAATTATATCTGGGTTGAAAGTTAACTGTCCTGTGACTGTGATTTTAACTGTGAGATTGACATGTAACCACCCAAATGAAGTCAAGGCTCTAAAACCCTATAGAAGAAGGAGTTGTAACCCAGTGCATAGTCAATCTAGGCACTGCTTATATGTAATCGACCCTTGTCAATGAGTAAATTTGTTATTTTACTTCCATTCTGCTGCCTCTCTGTGTGTCACTTGCCAAATCCTCCTGTAACAATGATACATCTGAACATATCACTCTCTCTCTTGAAATTCTTCTATTACTTACCATTATACTTAGAATAAACTCAGATATTTCATCTAACACAGATCATACCTCCATCCTAGCCTTGTGACTTGGCCTCTGCTTACTATTAAAACTGTTTGTGCCACTGTCCCCTTATTTTCTGTGCTCCTGCCACTCTGGTATCCTCTGTGTTGCTTGATTGGAAGGGATGGGGATAATAGATGTACAGAGGCCCATCTGTAAGGCAACATGCATTTCAGGTAATGAAAAAATGCTTATTAATAATTAAAGTTTGTGGCCCATAGGGACATTTTCATAGCTTTCTGGAACATATTGTGTGGTCACTTTTCAACTCCAACTGAATCTAAGGTGAGCACACATTTGATAGAACTTTTGTAAATATTCTAAAAACATACAGAATTTTAGGAAAATGTAAACTAACTTTTGCTGTCTCTAACAGCAGTCTGCTTTGTTTAGTTGAAAATTAAGAGACCCTCTAGGCATTGACCATGAAATGAGATATTTGACCTCATCCCTGACCTTGAACTCCCCATTCTTGTGCACTGGAATAAATAATTAGAGAAATCTAAGGTGGACTCCCCACCTGCAACGAACTGATAAATCTGGGTTAAAGTTAAATATCTTGTCTTGTGACCATGATGTAAATGGAGGAATTAAATGTAACCAGCTGAATGAGATCATAGCTGTAAAGTCTTATAAAAGAAGAAATCTGTAACCCACTAGCTCTTCGATCACTGGCACTGCTTACTTGAGTGTGATTGACCTTTGCCTGGCAAAATAAACTTTTAATTTTACTTCCATTCAGCTCATCTCTACGTGTGTGTCATTTGCCAATTCCTTCCCTAACACATTGAGTACAGATTCTGTGTGGGGGAAAAATTGGTTCTAAAAGCTCCACTAACATCATATGACAAATAAGAGCAGGGCATGCTGACACTGGGGTGTGCACCTTTGGGGACTGAGGCAGGAGCACTTAGGAAATAAACATCAGACCTAATCAGTAAATTGTCACTATTGCCATCTTATAAGTGTGCTCTGATTCTCTCTCTGCTGGTAATAGTGAATTATTCTAACTAAAATAAATAGTAGGAAGTTTATGTGTATAGTATACTCCACATACATCCTGTGAATGGTGTTTCAAGGTAATCAGTTTCAAAGCAGTGTAAGTCCTAACTTTGGCACCATCCATTCTGTCTAGGATTGTTACTCTTGCTCTGGTATCAAATATAAAACATCTAAATATTACCCATGAATATTTCCTAATGAATTTGAATTTATAAGTTTCACTGTAGATTGTAGCCCTTTGTAAATACTTTAACATAGCAGTTGCAGGAGAAAAATGTTTGAATGTTTCTGTGGAATAGAATAATGTGAAATGCAAATTTGGTCCAGAATTTTAATTAGGAAGAACAATATTGATGAAATGGAAACAAAAATCAGAGTAGGAAGACCAAATAGTCTACTAAGAAATTTTTTAAAAAAGCTTCCATTAAGCAACAAATAATCTTAACACTGAGGCATGTTTTATCTGATTAGTATCAACAAAACAAATGGGTATTTTTATTCATCCCTGCAATATTTTTTCTGGAACAAAGATCAAGTGTACTGGAAAAGGTAAGTAATACATGGTATGTTTTAAATTTTTATTTTTTGAATATAATTTCTAGATAGATGCAGTAGTATGTGTCTATATTCTGAATTTCTTAGGAGCCTGAAATAGGAGGATAGAAAGTTTGATGCCAACCTGGGAAACTTGGTGGAACATTATTTTTAAAAAATTTTTTGGGTAGCAGAGATTGAATTCAGGACCTTGTACTTGACAGGCAGGTGCAACAACACTGAGCCACATCCCTGACCCTAAAGGAAAATATAAAAAGGTCTGGGGATGTACCTCAGTGGTAGAATACCCCTGGGTTTGATTCTCAAGGACTCAGGGAGGGTGGGGGGAATGATATATTCTAAATATAGCATTGTTTTTCAATTTTCTGCTTTTTTAGTTGGCACATTTTTTTTCTTGGAACCAGGGATTGAACTTGGGTCCTTGTGCTTGTGAGGCAGGAAGCAGAACCACTGACCTAAAGCCCCAGCCCATAGTTGGCACTTCTTTTGTATTAATGTGTTTTTTAAATGTCTTCTAGGATCCAATGTCTGTATCAGAAATAAATTTTCTTGTTTTCTTAGTATATAATCTTATCAGTGTATATTGGTTTGCAATAATACTAAGCCATGAAGTTATTATTAAATATTTATTTTTAACTGGAAATCTTTGAAACTCTTAGTGTAATCTTACCAGAAAAGTAATGATTCACTGTTTCACCTTTTGTCACTCAGCATTATTTTATTTGTTTTCCTTTTTATTGAGTTTATTGGTACAATCTAGGTCTACAATACAGTTACATTCATTACTGGGATCCTGTACCTTCACATAACAGGTCTTGGTTCACATTTTTCCCCTTGTACCTGCCCTCCCTTCACCCTCTCCTCCCCTCCCCATTAACAAACTCTTTATTTCCATTTTTTCACTTTCTCATATTTTTTCTTTTCCCTTATTTCCTTGCCCCTACCCTTCCCCCTTTCCCTACATCTTTAGCACACTCCCTTTTTCCTATTATACACTCTTAATTATCCCATTGGGATCTTGTGTACTATTATAGTTTTTCATACCAGAGAAACTATGTGGTATTTACACATGTGTGACTTATTTATTTCACTTAGGATCATGTCCTCAATATGTACCCATTTTCCTATGAATAACTCTAATTTATCATTCTTTATGGCTGAGTAGTATTCCATTTTATTGAAAAACCACATCTTCTTTATCCAGTTTGCAACAGATGGGCAGATGGGCTGTTTCCAAGTTTTAGCTATTACAAACTGTGCTGCTATAAACATTGGTGCACATATATCACTGTGGTATGATTCTTTTAATTCTTTTGGAAAGATACCCAGCAGAGGGATGTCTGGGTCAAATGGAACCTCTAGACCTAGTTTTTTGAGGTATCTCCATATTGATTTCCATAGTGGTTGCACCAGTCTGCACTCCCACCAACAAAGGAGAAAGGTTCCTTTCTCCCCACAACCCCACCAACATTTGTTATTGTGTGATTTCTTGATAGCAGCCATTCTTTGTGGGGTGAGGTGGAATCTCAGTGTTGTTTTCATCTGCTTCTCTCAAATGACAAGTGCTGTGGAGCATTTTTTCATACATTTATTTGCTGCTTTTACTTCCTTGTCTGAGAAATATCTGTTCATTTCAGATGCCCGTATTTGAATTGGGTCTTTATATTTTTGAGGGTCTGATTGTTTTGAGTACTTTATGTATTCTAGATAAGAGTCCGTTGTCTGAGGAGCAGCTGGTAAAAATTTTATCCCACATTGTAGGTTGTCTCTTAGTTCTGTTGATGGTTTCTTTTGTGGTGCAGAAGCTTTTTAATAAGATGAGATCCTAGTTGTTGATTTTTCTGCTAGTTCCTGTGCTACTGAGGACTTGTTCATAAAGTCTTTTCCTATGCCAATGTCTTCCAGAGTTCTGCCTAATTTATCTTCCAGCAAATTTAATGTTTCTGTTTTACTATTTAGTTCTTTAATACACTTTGATTTTAATTTAGTGCATGGTGAATGATAAGGGTCTAGTTTTAATCTTTGGTAGGTTGAGATCCAGCTTTTCCAGCACCATTTATTAAAGAGGCTATCTTTCCTCCAGTGAGAATGATCAGCTCCTTTGTTGAAGATGATGTAACTGAGTATATCTGTATTTGTTTTTGTGTCTTCCAGTCTGTTGCACTGATCCTCAGATCTGTTTCTTTGGCAGTACCATACTGATTTTATCACAGTGGCTTTGTAGTATAGTTTCAGATTGGGAATTATTTTACCCGCTTCCATGTGTCTGTTGCCTAGGATGGCTTTTTCTATTCTAGGTCTCTTATGGTTCCAAATGAATTTTTAGACTCTTCTTTATAGTTCTATGAAATATAGTGTTGGAATTTCAATTGGTATTGCATTGAATCTCTATAGCGATTTTGGTAGTATGGCCATTTTCACTATGTTGATTCTTCCTACCCAGGAGCAGGGATATCTTTTCATTTTCTTATATCCTCTTTGATCTCTTTTTTCAGAGTGCTGTATTTTTCAATGTAGAGGTAATTTGCTTATTTTGTTAGATTAATTCCCAGATACTTCATTTTTGGGGTGCTACTGTGAAAGGAACTGTTTACGTAATTTCTCATTCTGTGAGTCTGTTATTTGTGTACAAGCAGACTACTGATTTTTGGGTGTTGACTTTGTATCCTGCTACTCTGCTAAAAGTGTCTATTAAGTCAAGAAGTCTTTTGGTGGAGTTTTTGGGGTCTTCAATATAGAGTATCATATCATCAGCAAATAATGACAGTTTGACTTCTTCCTTTCCTATCTTTAGTGCTTTAGTTTCTTTCTCTTGTCTAATTGTTATGGCTAATGTTTCCAGAACTATATTGAAGAGGAGTGGTGATAGTGGACATCCTTGTCTTGTTCCTGATTTTAACATGAAGATTTTCAGTTTTTGGCCATTTCATATGATGTTGGCTGTTGATTTTTCATAGATAGCCTTTATTAAGTTGAGATATAGACCATCTATTCCAATTTTTTGCAGAGTTTTTATCATGAATGTGTGTTGAATTTTGCCAAATGCTTTTTCTGCATCTATCGAGAGGATCATGTGGTTCTTATCCTTGACTTTGTTAATATAGCGTATTACATTTATTGATTTACATATCTTGAACCATCCTTGCATCCCTGGAATAAATCCGACTTGGTCAGGATGCGTGATCTTCTTGATGACCCTCTGTATTCAGTTTGCTAGTATCTTATTGAGGATTTTTGCATCTGTATTCATTAAGGAGATTGGCCTGTAGTTCTCTTTTGTAGTTACATCTTTCCCTGGTTTGAGAATCAAAGTGATACTTGCTTCCAGGAATGAATTTGGAAGTATCGCTTCCCTTTCAATTTCATTGAAAAGTCTGAAGAGTCATGACTGTAGTTCTTCTCTAAATGTCTTGTAAAATTCAGCAGTAAATCCATCAGGACTTAGGCATTTCTTTGTTGGTAAGTACTTAATTACATTTTCAATTTCACTGTTTGTAATTGGGGTGTTTAAAATGCTTTTATCTTCTTCGTTCAACTTTGGTAATTCATAAGTATCTAGAAATCTGTCCATTTCTTCTGTTCCCATTTTATTAGAGTATAGGTTCTCATAGTAGATATTAATGATCCTCTGGATTTCTGTGGAATCTGTGGTGAGTTTACCTTTTTCATTACTGATTGCATGAAACTCAGCCTTTTCTTTCCTTTTTTGATAAGGTTTGCTAAGTGTTTATCAATTTTCTATATTCTTTCAAAAAAGCAACTCTTTGATTCATTTGTTTTTTGTATCATTTTCTTAGTTTCCATTGCATTGATTTTTTTGTTCTAATCTTTATAATTTCCTTTCTTGTTTGAGCTTTGGGCTTTTGTTGCTCTTGTTTTTCTAGGAATCTAAGAATCATCATGATGTTGTTTATTTGAGCTTGCTCTGTTTTTCTAATGTGGGCATTCAGTGCTATGAATTTTCCACGTAGAACTGCTTTCATTGTGTCCCATAGATTCCTGTAAGTTGTATTGACATTTTTGTTTATTTGTAAAAACTGTCTGATTTCTTCTTTAATTTCCTCTGTGATCCATTGATTGTTCAGGAGAGTGTTGTTCAATTTCCATGTGTTTGTGAAGTTCCTACGGCTTCTTATGCTATTGATCTCCAGCTTTATTGTAGTGTGATCTGATAATATACAGAGAATAACTTTGATTCTTTTGAATTTATTCAAATCTGTTTTGTGAGCTAGTATGTGATCTATCTAGGGGAATGACCCATGTGCAGCTGAAAAGAATGTATATTCTGATTTTATGGGGTGGAGCACTCTATAGACATCTAATAAGTCCATGCGTTCAAAAGCTTGGTTCAGTTCTAGTATTTCATTGTTGCTTTTTTGCTGAGATGATCTGTCTATTTGTCACAGTGGAGTATTTATATCCCACACTACAATGGTAGTAGTGCTTATTTGGTTTTTCTTGTTACTTAATATTTGTTTTGTATAGTTGGGGGCATTAGTATTTGGCGCATATATATTTATGATTGTCATTTCTTCCTCTTGGATTGTTCCCTTTACAAGGATGTAGTGACCTTCTTTGTCTCTCTTAATTAGATTTGTTTTGAAAATTACTTTGCAAATAAGATTGCTACCCCTGCTTTTTTCTGGGCTCCTGTAGCATGGAGAATTGTTTTCCATCCTTTCACTTTCAGTCTATGGGCTTCTTTTTGCACTAGGTGTGTTTCTTGTATACAACATATTGTTGGGTTTTGCTTCTTAATCCATTCTGCCAATCTATTTCTCTTGATTGGTGAATTGAGGCCATTGACATTGATTTTAATAACTGATGTGTACTGACTTTTTATTGTCATATTATTGTCCTTTTTTGACTCTTTTTAATTTTTTGTCCTCTCCTTTTAGTTTCTTCCCTTGGCTATTTTATTTGCTCTGTTGGGCCTCATGGTGTTGTGATCTTCATTGTCTTTTTGTATGATATGGTTTAAAATTCCTTGTAGTGCTGGTTTAGTATTCATGAAGCTTCTCAAGTGTTTTTTGTCATGGAAGTATGTTATTTCTCCATCCATTTTGAAAGAGAGTTTTGCAGGATACATCAGTCTTGGTTGTAGGTTGTTTTCTTTTAGGACTTGAAATACCTCACTCTAGGCTCTCCTTGACCTGAGGGTTTTGTTGAAAAGTCTGCTGTGATTCTGATGGGATTTCCTTTATATGTGATTTGTTTCTTCTCTCTTACTGCTTGTAGTAATTTGTTCTTCTGTTGAGTTTCTGGGATCTTGATTATTATATGTCCAGGTGTAGATTTTTTTTAAATCATAGCTTGTTGGAGTCCTATATGCCTCCCTTATCTGTATGTCAAATTCTTCCCCTCTGGGAGGTTTTCTGTCATTAATTCTGTGAACAGCTTTTTTAAATCATTTGCATTTTCTCCTGCTACTTCATGTATTCTTATCAGTCTTATGCCATTCTTCTTTGCATTATCTAGGAGTTGTTGGATCGATTTCTCATGCTGTCTCACTGTTTTTAAGGGACTTCTCTTTTCATGGTCACTGTCTGAAATCCTATCTTCTATATCTGAGATTTTATCTTTTTCAATCTTTTATTATGCTGTGTATTCTTTCAATAGAGTTTTTAATTCCTGGATATCTGTTTGAATCTGTTTAATGGATTTCATTTCTTTCCTATGTTGGGTGCTCTTTGTTTCAATTTATTTCTTATTCTGGGCCTTCATGGTTTCTATCATGTTTCCAGGCTCATCTATATTTTTGTCAGTTTCTGTTCTGGAGTCTCAAATCATGTCTTTCATTTTGCTCACCATCTCTATGGTTACCTGGGAAATTATTTCTGTTTTGAATTTTTCTAGAGCTTGATTGATCAGTTTTTTTACTTCCTGTGCTGTGAGTTCTGAGTGTCCTGGAGGTTCACTATCAGACTTTTCATCCTCCTTTGCCCTATTCTTTGCCATTGGTGGACTGGAAGTCTGTCTTTGTGGCTTGCTTAAGTGCTTTCTTATCTTTATTTTTGTTGTTGGGTTGCCCTTAACTCAATCTCTGGGTCATTAAATCTTCCTGATATTCCTGCGTCCCAGTCTTTGATTCTCTAATGACTTATAGGCATTCTCATTTTCATAATTGAGAACACCACTCATCAAATCAATCCCTATCCTTTATCCCAATTGATACAATCAGGAACACAATAGGATCAATCACCATCCTTTATAGCCAGCCATGCCTCTTCAGAGTGTGTACAAGGACTGGCTCAATCAGGGGATCTTGAGGTGGGGTAATGCTGGGTCTGGGCAATCAATGGCTCCACTGGGAAAGTGCAGCTATGGGGAGGCCCATAGATTGGGGCAGGCCACATGGCAGAGTGGAATCTGAAGTCCAAGCCAGGGCCTCTGTGGCAAAATTCACCCTCCTGGCACTTTGTCCAGGCAATCAATCTCAGCATTATTTTAAAACACCTAAATGAAGTTGTATGAAAAGAATAGAATAATTTGTAATCTGTTTTTAAATCTAAATGTTCTTGTTCTCAAACCCCAAATATTAATATCTGTTCAGTATTTTGAAGAAAATACAGTCACAGTCATACTGAAAATGGAGGAGAAAGTGTTTCTATGCATACTCAGTCTAAGAACATAACCATTGCATGTCAGCAACCATACACACACACACACACACACACACACACACACACACACTCTCTCACACACTCACCAACACTCATCAATTTCCACCAGTCCACAAAATGCTGTAGCTTGCTGGATTCTTGATTATTTCTGGGGTATTTCTAGAGAAAAGACCTGTAGGATTTCCTTAAGGTCCTACTTATCCACAACATATATATACTCTTTATACCCCCACCCATTTTAATCATGAAGGAAATAACCAAGGATTAGGTCAGTTAAGGAATGTACCAATATTGAAGATAGAAAATGGAACAAATTGAGGTAACAGCAACTCAGAAGAAACAGACTTTACAGGAATAAAATAAGTTCCAACAACTTCCTACCAAAATTTCTAGTATTTTCAGAGATAAGAAATGAGGACAAAAACAGGACGCTACATGAAAGTCTAGTGATAGAAAAAGAAAAAGGAATAAAAGAATCTTAGCCCATTGTGGTGCCACATGCTTGTAATTCCAGCTACTTGGGAGGCTGTGGCAGTAGGGTTGGAAATTTGAGTGCTAGACTGGGCAATTTAGCAGCAATCTATAAATAAATGTATAGCTCAATGACTTCAAAATTCTGAAGGTAAATAATTTAAAACATAAAATTATCTATGTAGCCAAATTATTGTTAGAATAAAGTATGTTCAGACATACAAAAGATATTTATTTCTCCTGTCCTCTTTCTTTGATTGATTCATTGATTTATTCAGATGGGATCTTGGTATGTAAGCCTTCTAAATCCCTATGAGCCAAGCCTGGTCTTGAACTCTCAGTGGTCATCCTGCCTCAGACTTCCAAATGCTGGGATTACAGGAATGAGCCACCATGGCTATGGTGGACTCCCTGTTCTTTTTATTCAAAGCAACTGGAAGGTGAGAAGTACAGAGTACAAAGTAAACTAAAAAAGTGGAAGACATGGAATACAATAAAAAAGAGACCCAACCAAGCACGGAAATGAGAGGAATCCCCAGAAGTGTCAAAAAGATGCCAAGATGCACACTGCGTATCTGACAAAGAAGGTGACCACTCCAGACTGGAGTGCTGTGAGTCAAGTCATAGACCTGTTGACAGCAGGAATCCTCAAGCTTCTTCCTGTCAATATTCTGTCTTTAACCTGAGGATCAAAGTCCCTGGTGAGCTGGATTTGACTTCCAACATGTTCTTAGCTTTTCTTGACTGCCTGCTAAGGGGTCTCTCTGTTCTCTGCTTATGCTCTGCTTCTGACTGCACTGAGCATCCTTGACTCAGTTCTCAGATTTTGCTCTGAGTGACTCTGAAGTCCTTGTCATGGTGGACTTACAAACAAGAAACACAGTAGCACCCTCATCTCCTGCCAGTCACCCTGCTGCCTGCCATTCTGCAGCAACAATGTACAGTATCCTACTGGATACACTGACCACTCCACCTGTGTGTTTTCCAGGAGTTGAGCCTTCACTAACTGTTCCAGACAGGAAATGTGTTAACTTTCTGAGAGGCTGAACTTGTACTGTCACACAGAGGCTTTGTTCAGAGTTTTCCGTATACTTCTCCACCCTACCTTCATTTATAAGGACACTAGAGACTTTGTGTTTCTTGGCTTCTGAATTCTATTCATTTTTTCCAAGCTAAAATGTATTATTTAGAGATACATGTATTATTACATAGTAAAGGGAATATTCATAAGTAAAGCAAGGAAATTATCACCATAAATCAACACAATAACCTCAGCAGAAGGAGGGTGATAGGATTAGAGAGTCTCTAAGATTCTGGTAAATGTGTTTTAAGAGGGTGGATACATGGTGCTTATTGTATTAATTCTTCATAGTCACATATCAATTTTATATGGTCTCGTGTGTTAGACATACATAAAAACACAAAGTTTTTTCATTTTTCTTTTTTCTTTTATTTGGTACTGGGGTTCAAACTCAGGTAATTGCCCTAGAGAGGTAGGTGGCAGAACCATTGAGCTAAATCCCTGGCAAAGTACAAACAGCTAAAAAAAATATTTTAAGGCCCCAGATTCAGATCTAGTGAATCAAAAATGCTATAGATAATGCCCAGGAATCCATTCTCCAATCTTAATCTATGATAGGGATCAGTACTGCTGTCTAGTTGATCATTCTCATTAAGTGTGTTATCCAAGGTCAGTGATGTGATCTGGTGAAGTGGGAACATTTCCTCCCTAAACCTAGTTTTCTTGCTCTCTGAATGTGAGGAATTTTGTTCTGCCAAAGGTACCTCACACTGATCTCTTGGCTTTTTGTGAACCTACAGTGCCTCAATTTTTATTTGAAAGACCACACTGCAAGATTTCTACTGCCACTGCATTGAGATTGTGAATAATGTGTGGGGTGAATATTGCAAGTTCTCTAACATGTATGAAATGTCTGACATCTCTAAAAATAACTGAAGAACAATGCAACACATGCAGTATGGTTTTAAAAGTTGGCTCTCTGGGCAGAAATGTCAAAAGGTGCCCACGTGGCTTAACTGCATTTGATCTGAGTGAAATCCTGGCAGCTGCTTGGCTGTTGTTTTAGGGTCACTTGTCATTACTGTAGTGGAAAAATATAGTCTTTCACCTTAGTTGTTAAAATACATATTATGGATATTAGCACTTTGCTGTTGTGGAAAGGACTTTAGCACCCGAGTTTCTGGGGAAGGTCTTAAATCCAGTACTTTGTGACACTGGGCTAATAATTTAAACTTTTCCAGTCTATTTTTTTTTTCATTTGTAATTTGGGTCTGCAATAATATCTGCTAAAGTTGTGAAGCTGATGTGAGAGCATTTGTGTTAAACACTTACCACACTGTGTAATTGTCAAAGAAATATAGTTCCTGTTTATGAGCATCCTTTTGCTCAAACCAGATGTGTAGGAATTATCCATGACTATTTTCTATTATTTACCTGAAACAGCTTTGGCAATTTCATCTCCTCAGAGCTCTAGGATGGCAGGAGACATGACTCATGTTTTATAACCACTGGGCCTCACCAGGCAGTAAGTAATTCAGTCTTTTAGGATACCCAGTTCTCCTGTAACTTTATTAGCAGGAATTACTGTTAGTTTGTAGAACTCTAAATGGATGTTAATAATTTTCAGTTTTTTTGTTTTTGTTTTTGTTTTTTGGTACCGGGTATCGAACTCTGGTCCTTGCACTTGTGAGGCAGGCCACCGAATCGCTGAGCTAAATCCCCAGCAACAATTTTCACTTCTCACTGCTTCTTAGTCCTGACTTCCTGATAAGTTTCCCAGCATCACTTCTATCATTTAACTCTGTCCCTCAAAGGTCATGTGTTCAAATCTTATCTCCCGTGCCACAGTGTTCAGAGTGGAAGCTTTAAGAGTTGTTTGGTTCAGCTGCCCTCCTCAGGGGACTGAATCTGTTATTATGAGAGTGAGTTTGTTATGAAAGTGAAATGGTGGCCCTCTCTTCCTTTCTTATCCATGCATTCTTGGCCTTAATCCTCTGGACATGAGATGACATAGCAGGAAACCCTTGAAAGTTGTGGGCCCCTCTATCTTCTAGTTTCTAGCCTTCAAAAGTGTGAGAAATAAATCAGTGTCCTTTAAAATTACCAGTCTCAAGTATTCTATTGTAGGAACCCAAAATGGACTAAGAGGATTGGCAATGTCAATATTATATGTGTTTAGTCAAATATGCTGGAGGTAGCTAAGGTTCTGGGAAATGTGTTTTACCACGGTGGATACATGCAGTTCTTTGTTTTAGTTCTTAATACACAGAGCATTTTCTTAGTACGTGTGTAGTCCTGGGCTCTACCTCAAACACTGTAAAAGTTGAAAACCAAAGAAACCTCCTAAAACCTCCCAAAGTTGCACACGTATTAAAATAATACATGTGTAAGTGTAATCATGAGGAATAGTATGGTAAAAAAAAAACCCTCATTTTTCTTGAAGACATTCCTGGGTTTAATATCTAGGACCTGTGTCCTTTTGACCACAGGCAAGTGATGTGCTTTTTCTAGGCTTGCTTACCATTTTTTTCAACTTTAATTGAGTTTGTTGGTACATTTTAGGGATACAGTACAGTTACATTCATTGTTGGGATCTTGTACCTCTACGTGACAAGTCTTGATTCTCATTTTTTCCCCTTGTACCTGCCCTCCCTTCACCCCCTCCTCTCCTCCCCATCTACAAACACTTTATTTCCACCTTTTCATTATCTCACATTTTTTTCTTTTCCCTTATTACCCTTCCCTTACCCATCTCACCTTTCCTACACTTTAGCTACTTTCTTTGCATTTCTAAATGTCAGTAATCTTATTAGGATCTTGCGTATTATTGCAGATTATTCACATCAGAGAAACTATTCAGTATTTACACATGTGTGACTTATTTAATTCACCTAGGAGTATATCTTCAATATGTATCCATTTTCCTATGAATGAATCTATTTTCTCATTCTTTATGGATAAGGAATATTCCATTTTATAGAAAAACTACATCTTCTTTATCCAGTTTCCAACAGATGGGAAAATGGGCTGTTTCCAAGATTTAGCTATTATGAACTGTGCCTCTATAAACATGGGTGCGCATACTTCTCTGTGATATGTGCTTTTTTTAATTGAGGTTATTGGTACAATCTAGGTATACAATACAATTACATTCATCATTGGGATTCTGTACCTTTACATAATAGGTCTTGATTCTCATTTTTCCCCTTGTCCCTGCCCTCCCTCCACCCCACCCTTCCCACTTTCCTTACAACTTTAGCCCTTTACTTCCTATTTCACATTATTGTCTTATTAGGATCCTGGGTACTATTATAGTTTTTCACACCAAAGAAACTATTCTGTATTTCAGTTGAAGAAATCTCTGTATGAACATTAAAAATAGGGAATCCTAAAACAAAACTAAAAAGGAAAGTAAAAGAGAAATGGCAATGATGTAACATCAAAATACTCCTTAATTCTGGAGATGAAAATGGTCCCTGAACATATTTAAATTGCTTCTCGCTCTTATAGTCTTATCTTATTCTTTTTTCATTATTTAGAGAATACTTTATTAGTTTCTGTAATCAAACCCACGTAGATATGACCTTCCATATTAAGTACGATGTGTTAGCCCTGTACACATGGGAAAAAAATAAATTAATTAATTAACATTTCTAGACCAATATGGTTGTCCATTTCTGTACAATGCCAAGTCAACACAGTAAATTGAAATGACTTTTTCCAAAGTTGGCAGCACCATTAAAGTTTCCCAAAATTCAATTTATATATATATATGTATGTGTGTGTGTGCGTGTGTGTGTGTATATATATATATACATATAAAGACTAATAATAGTATGTTATGCATCGATAGCAGCAACAGCTTTTCCAGGTTCTGCAGTCGTCTGAACAAAATTATAGACATTCAGCACATTCCATTGAAAAAAAAGAAACAAAGAAAAGAATAATATCCAGACAACAGCAAATATCTGTTGCTGCTGTGGTACCTGGCACCATTTTTTCTATTAGCCTCTTAATCATCATCTGGAAAGAGAACATTCTAGAGTAATATCATTAAATGTAGCTCTGATAAAGCACAGTCCCTACTATGTATCATAAAGCAGGTACTAGATATTTTACATTCATAGAGGTATGATACAGTACTGTCCTACATCAATAATACTAGATTCAGTTTTGGTTTGAAATTTACTTTGTCTGCAAATAAGATTGCTACCCCTGTTTTTTTCTGGGCTCCTGTCACATGGAGAATTGTTTTCTATCTTTTCACTTTCAGTCTATGGGCTTCTTTTTGCACTAGGTGTGTTTCTTGTATACAACATATTGTTGGATTTTGCTTCTTATTCCATTTTGCCAGTCTATTTCTCTTGATTGGTGAGTTGAGGCCATTGACATTGATGGTTATAACTGATATGTACTGACTTATTATTGACATGTTATTGGCCTTTTGTTGACTCTTTTTACTTTTTCACCTTCTCCTTTTAGTTTCTTGCCTTGCCTATTTGATTTGCTCTGTTGGGCCTCATGGTGTTGTTGCCTTCATTGTCTTTTTCTAGGATCTTGTTTAGAATTGCTTGTAGTGCTGGTTTGGTATTCATGTAGTTTCTCAGGTGTTCTTTGTCATGGAAGTGTCTTATTTCCCCATCCATTTTGAAAGAGAGTTTTGCAGGATACATCAGTCTAGGTTGGAGGTTCTTCTCTTTTAGTATTTGAAATATCTCATTCCAGTCTCTCCTTGCCCCAAGTGTTTGTGTTGAAAAGTCTGCTGTGATTCTGATGGGCTTTCCTTTGTATGTGATTTGTTTCTTTTCTCTTACTGCTTGTAGTATTTTGTTCTTCTGTTGGGTTTCTGGGATCTTGATTATTATATGTCTAGGTGTAGATTTTCTTTTATTGTAGCTAGTTGGGGTCCTATATGCCTCAGTTATCTGAATGTCAAATTCTTCCCCTCTATTTGGGAAGTTTTCTGTCATTAATTCTGTGAACAGCTTTTTAAAGTCATTTGTATTTTCTCCTGCTACTTCATGTATTCCTATCAGTCTTATGTTATTCTTCTTTGCATCATCTAGGAGTTGTTGCATTGATTTATCATGATCCCTTACGGTTTTTAAGAGATCTCTCTTTGCATGGTCACTGACTGCAATCTTATCTTCTATATCTGAGAGCCTAGCTTCGCATTCTTTTATTCTGTTGCATACACTTTCAATAGAGTGTTTAATCTCCTGGATATCTGTTTGAATCTGTTTTATGGATTCCATTTCTTTCCTATGTTGGGTATTGATTTTTTCCATTTCTTTCTTATGGTGGGCCTTCATGGCTTCTATCATGGTCCTGAGCTCATCTATTTTTTTTTGTCAGTTTCTGCTCTACAGTCTCGAATCACGACTTCCATTTTGCTATCTCTATGGTTATCTGGAAAATTATTTCTGTTTTGAATTTTTCTAGAGCCTGATTGATCTGTTTTGTTACTTCCTGTGCTTTGAGTTCAGGGTGTGCTGGTGGTTCACTATCAGCCTTTTCATACTCATTTGCCCTACTGTTTGCCATTGGTGAACTGGAAGTCTGTCCTTGTGTCTTGCTTAAGTGTTTTCTCATTTTAATTTTTGTTGTCAGACTGTCCTTGGTCTAATCTCTGGATTATCACCCAAATCTTTCTGATATAGTTGCACCCTAGCTTCTGTGTCTCTAACGACCCACAGACATTTTCATCTTCATAACATCAGAGAAAACAGTCCATCAAATCAATGGCAATGCTTTACCCCAACTGATACAATCAGCAACACATTGAGATCAAGCACAACTTGGACACTGACCACCTGTGGTAGTCACTAGTCTATCACTCTTAAATCATTTGAATTAAATTGAAATCAAGAAGCAGTCCAGAACATGTCTCCACTGAACAAACTTTTCAATATAGTGTATTTACCATTTAATGGCTCAGACAGAGCAAGGATGCAAGATCTCTGATCTCAGTTAGCTGATTGCTGAACCCCATGACGCTGACTGACCTCGGGCTGCAAGGTCCAGATTGAGTTCCCCATCCTTCTAAATGGTTGAACTTCACAACGTTCTATTACACGTTTCCCACACCCTTTCTTTAAAGATGTTCAAAGTTGGGAACTCAGAAAAATACCCTTGATGACCACCTCTGTCTTTGCAGAGTGGTTCCAAAGACTTGCACAGTCAGGAGGTCTGAGAGCGTGGGGGCGCTTATGGGGGTTCAGGGGCGCCTGCGTGACTACCTTCCCGGCGCTTCAGTGATGGCAGCTGGGTCGGGTGCAGGCATGCTTCTCCTTCCCATGGTGGATCGGCCCGGCCTACCTACCAGAACTTGAACAATGACGGCTCACTTCTCTGTGATATAATTCTTTTAGTTCTTTTGGAAAGATACCCAGCAGAGGGTGGGCTGGGTCAAATGGAACCTCCAGTCCAAGATCTTTGAGGTATCTCCATATTGATTTCCATAGTGGTTGCACCAGTCTGCAATCCCACCAAAAATGGAGAAGGGTTCCTTTCTCCCCACAGCCCTGCCAACATTTGTTATTGTGTGATTTCTTGATAGCAGCCATTCTTTGTGGGGTGAGGTGGAATCTCAGTGTTGTTTTCATATGTATCTCTCGAATTATCAGTGATGTGGAACATTTTTTCATATATTTACTTGCTGCTTTTACTTCTTTTTCTGAGAAATGTCTGTTCATTTCAGATGCCCATTTTTGAATCGGGTCTTTGTATTTGGGGGGCTGATTGTTTTGAGTTCTTTATATATTCTTGATAATAGTCCTTTGTCTGAGAAACAGCTGGTAAAATTTTTTCCCACATTGTAGATTGTCTCTTAGCTCGGCTGATGGTTTCTTTTGAAGTACAGAAGCTTTTTAGTAAGATGAGATCCCAGTTGTTGATTTTATCTGCTAGTTTCCATGCTACTGCAGATTTGTTCATAAAGTCTTTTCCTATGCCAATGTCTTCCAGTGTTCTGCCTAACTTAACTTCCAGCAAGTTTTTTTCTGTTTTAATATTTATATCTTTAATCCATTTGGATTTTAATTTAGTGCATGGCGAAAGATAAGTGCCTAATTTTAATCTGTGGCATATTGACATCCAGTTTTTCCAACACCATTTATTAAAGAGGCTATCTTTCCTCCACTGAGGATGGTGAGCTCCTTTGTCAAAGATGAGGTAGCTGAGTACATCTGCATTTGTTTTTGTGTCTTCCAGTCTGTTCCACTGATCCTCAGGCCTATTTCTTTGCCAGTACCATGCTGTTTTTATCACAGTGGCTTTGTAGTATAGTTTCAAATTGGGAATTGTTACACCTGGTGCCATGTGTCTGTTGCCTAAAATGGCTTTTGCTATTCTAGGTCTCTTCTGGTTCCAAATGAATTTTTGGATTTTTTTTTCTAGTTCTGTGAAATATAGTGTTGGAATTTCAATTGGCATTGCATTGAATGTCTATAGCAGTTTTGGTAGTATGGCCATGTTCACTATGTTGATTCTTCCTACCCAGGAGCAGGGGATATCTTTCCATTTTTTTATATCCTCTTCAATTTCTTTTTTCAGAGTGCTGTAGTTTTCAGTGTAGAGATCTTTTGTTTCTTTTGTTAGATTGATTCCTAGATACTTCTTTTTTTTGGATGCTATTGTAAAAGTAATTTTTTCCCTTATTTCTCTTTCCGTGTGTCTGTTATTTGTGTATAAGAAGGCTATTGATTTTTGGATATTCACCTTGTATCCAGATACTCCACTGAATCTGTCAATTAAGTCTAGAAGTTTTTTGGTGGAGTTTTTTGGATCTTCAATGTAGAGTGTCATATCATCAGCAAATAAAGACAGTTTAACTTCTTCCTTTCCTATCTTTATTACTTTAATTTCTTTCTCTTGTCTAATTGTTATGGCTAATGTTTCCAGAACTATATTGAAGAGGAGTGATGATAATGGGCATCTTTGTCTTTTTCCTGATTTTAACATGAAGGTTTTCAGGTTTTGGCCATTTAATATGATATTGGCTTTTGGTTTTTCATAGATAGCCTTTATTAAATTGAGCTATAGACCATCTATTCCAATTTTTTATCATGAATGGGTGTTGAATTTTATCAAATGCTTTTTCTGCATCTATTGAGAGGATCATATAGTTTTTGTCCTTGACTTTGTTAATATAATGTATTACGTTTATTGACTTTAGTATGTGGAACCACCCTTGCATCTCTGGAATAAATCCGACTTGGTCAGGATGGATGATCTTCTTAATAATCCTCTGTATTCTGTTTGCTAGTATCTTATTAAGGATTTTTTCCATCTATATTCATTAAGGAGATTGATTTGTAGTTCTCCTTTTTAGTTGTATCTTTCTCTGGTTTGGGAATCAAAGTGATACTTGCTTCCAGGAATGAATTTGGAAGTATAGCTTCCCTTTCAATTTCATTGAAAAGTTTGAAGAGTAATGGCAGAAGTTCTTCTCTAAATGCCTTGTAAAATTCAGCAGTGA
Organism: Fukomys damarensis; assembly: GCF_012274545.1. Taxonomy (NCBI): domain Eukaryota; kingdom Metazoa; phylum Chordata; class Mammalia; order Rodentia; family Bathyergidae; genus Fukomys; species Fukomys damarensis. The sequence goes on from NW_022900913.1 coordinate 62,243,755, forward strand.
ATCCATCAGGACCAGGGCTTTTCTTTGTTGGTAAATTTTTAGTTACATTTTCAATTTCACTGAATGTAATTGGGGTATTTAAAATGTTTTTACCTTCTGTGTTCAACTTTGGTAATTCGTAAGTATCTAAAAATCTGTCCATTTCTTCTGTGTTTTCCATTTTATTGGAGTACAGGTTCTCAAAGTAGGTATTCATAGTCCTCTGGATTTCTTTTGGATCTGTTGTGACTTCACCTTTTTCATTCCTGATTGCATGGATCTGAGCCTTTTCTTTCCTTTTTTTGATAAGATTAGCTAAGGGATTGTCGATTTTATTTTTTTTATTTTATTTATTCTTTTAAAAGACCAGATCTTTGTTTCATTTAGTTTTTGTATCATTTTCTTAGTTTCAATTGCATTGATTTTTGCTCTGATCTTTATAATTTACTCTCTTGTTCGAGCTTTGGGTTTTTCTTGCTCTTGTTTTTCTAGGGGTCTAAGTTTTATCATTAAGTTGTTTATTTGAGCCCGCTCTGTTTTCCTAATATGGGCATTCAATGTTATGAATTTTCCCCATAGAACTGCTTTCATTGTGTCCCATAGATTCCTGTATGTTGTATTGGCATTCTCATTTATTTGTAAAAACTGTCTAATTCTTCTTTAATTTCCTCTCTAATCCATTGATTGTTTAGGAGAGTGTTGTTCAGTTTCCATGTGCTTGTGAAGTTTCTACAGTTTCTTGTGCTATTGATCTCCAGTTTGATTGCACTATGATCTGATAATATACAGGGGATGACTTCAATTCTTTTGCATTTATTTAGACTTGTTCTGTGAGCCAATATGTGGTCTATCTTGGAGAATGATCCATGTGCAGCCAAAAAGAATGTATATTGTGATTTTTTGGGATAGAATACTCTATAAACATCTATTAAGTCCATGTGTTCCAAAGTTTGGTTCACTTCTATTATTTCATTGTTGATTTTCTGCCTAGATGATCTGTCAATTTGTGATAGTGGGGTATTTAAATTCCCCATTAAAATTGTATTAGTGCTTATTTGGTTTTTCATGTTACTTAATATTTGTTTTATATAGTTGGGGGCATTTATATTTGGAGCATATATGTTTATGATTGTCAACTCTTCTTCTTGAATTGTTCCCTTTACAAGGATGTAGTGTCCTTCTTTGTCTCTCTTAATGAGTTTTGGTTTGAAATTTACTTTATCTGAGAATAAGATTGCTACCCCTGCTTTTTTCTTGGCTCCTGACACCTGGAAAATTGTTTTCCATCCTTTTACTTTCAGTCTATGGGCTTCCTTTTGCACTAGGTGTGTTTCTTGTATTCAACATGTTGTTGGATTTTTCTTCTTAATCCATTCTGCCAATCTATTTCTCTTGACTGGTGAATTGAGGCCATTAAAATTGATGGTTATAACTGATATATTTTGACTTATTCTTGTCATGTGATTGTCCTTTGACTCTTTTTACTTTTTCTCCCATCTCCTTTTAGTTTCTTGCCTTGCCTATTTGATTTGGTCTCTTAGGCCTCATGTTATTGTGAACTTCATTGTCCTTTTCTAGGATATTGTTTAGAATTCCTTGCAGTGCTGGTTTGGTGTTCGTGAAATTTCTCAGGTACTCTTTGTCGTGGAAGTATCTTATTTCCCCATATATTTTGAAAAAGAGTTTTGCAGGATACATCAGTCTAGGTTGGAGGTTCTTTTCTTTTAGGACTTGGAATACCTCACTCCAGGCTCTCCTTGACCTAAGGGTTTGTGTTGAAAAGTCTGCTGTGATTCTAATGGGCTTTCCTTTGCATGTGATTTGTTTCTTTTCTCTTACTGCTTATAGTATTTTATTTTTTTGTTGGATTTCTGGCATCTTGATTATTATATGTCTAGATGTAGATTTTTTTTATCGTGGCTAGTTGGAGTTCTATATGCCTCACTTATCTGTATGTGTAATTTTTCCCTTCTTTTTGAGAAGTTTTCTGTAATTAATTTTGTGAAGAGCTTTTTTAGATCATTTGCGTTTTCTCCTGCTTTTTCATGAATTCCTATCAGTCTTATGTTATTTTTCTTTGTAACGTCTAGAAGTTGTTGGATTGATTTCTCATGATCCCTTACTGTTTTTAATAGACCTCTTTTTTCACGGTCACTGACTGCTATCCTATCTTCTATATCTGAAATTCTATCTTCGCAATCTTTTATTCTGTTGCGTACACTTTCAATAGAGTTTTTAATCTCCTGGATATCTGTTTGAATCTGTTTTATGGATTCCATTTATTTCCTCTCTTGTGCATTCATTGTTTCCATTTCTTTCTTATGCCGAGTCTTCATGGCTTCTATCATGGTCTTGAGCTCATCTATTTTTTTGTCAGTTTCTATTCTAGAGTCTCGAATCATGACTTCCATTTTGCTCACTATCTCTATGGTTAACTGGGAAATTATTTCTGATTTGAATTTTTCTAGATCCTGATTAATCTGTTTTGTTACCTCCTGTGATATGGGTCCAGGGTGTCCTGTTGGTTCACTATCAGAATTTTCATCCTCATTTTCCTACTGTTTGCCACTGGTGAACTGGAAATCTGTCTTTGTGTCTTGCTTAACTGTTTTCTCATTTTTATTTTTGTTGTTGGGTCGTCCTTCTTTAATTTCTAGGTATTACTTAAATCTTCCTGATATAGTTGCGTTTTAGATTTTGAGTTTCTAATGACTCATAGACATCCTCGTTTTCATAATATCAGAGAAAACAACTCTTTAAATCAATTCCAACCCTTTATCCCAATTTGTACATTCAGCAGCCCAATAGGATCAGGCACAACTTGCAAACTGACGACTTGTGGTAGTCATTAATGTATCACCTTTAACCCATGTGAATTAAATAATATCAAGAAGCAGCCCAAAATATGTTTGCAGTGAATATGCTTTTCAATATAGCATCTTTACCATTTAGGATGGGGGGTTAGACTGAGTTAGGATGAGAGGAGTAGATAAGTGATAGAACTGGAGCAGGTTTGAAGTGAATCCAGAGGATGTAGAATTACCTTACTATCTTTACAAAGCTATTAACTTCAGGGGGGATAGAGAGAATGCAGGAATAAGGACAACAATGTATCCCCTTAACAATAACAGGTGCTTGCCTTCCCTTGCAGGTACAGAGCCATGAGTGAGGTAAAATGACTGGAGAAAAGAACATAAAGAGAAACCCCCCAAAAAAGAAAAAATAATAAAAGAAGAAGACTGAGTTAGGGCATGAGCAGGAATGAAAAGCGAAATGAAGGATAATATGGTGGAGGAAGAGACTGAGTTAGAGAGAGAGGACAGAAAAAGGAAAGAAATTTTAGGGTGGAATAAGGAAAAGAAACAAGAAAGAAAGAAAAAAAAAGAATTTGAAGAGCCTCTTTCAGACTATGTCTCTCTTCTCATATTATACCACATGTACAGCCATATGCAGAACCAAATCCCCTTGTTCCAGCTAGCCAATGGCAGTTCCCCACGACTGAGACTGAACTCAGTCCACAAGGCCTAACTTGAGTTTCCCAACCCTCAGGGTTGAACTCCACTCAGTTCTATTACAGGTTTCCCCTGCCCTTTCTTTAAAGATGTTCAAAGTTGGGAGCTCAGAAAACTACCCTTCATGAGAACCTATGTCTCTGCAGAGTTGGTCCAAGGACTGGCCCATTCAGGAGGTTTGAGAATGGGGGGGCGGTGAAACAGGTCATGGGGGTATTTCAAAGGCACCTGTGCGGCTACCTTCCTTACCGGGTCTGGTGGTGTGCAGTCAGGGAGGTCGCATACCCGCTCCTTGATCCCAGAAAGGCAAGTGGAGAGACCCCCTCCAGTGTCGTTGGGTCCTTACTCACCATTTTTTTTTGACACAGGGTCTTGCTTTGTAGTTCAGGCTGTCCTTGGCTGGCCTGGGACTCAAGTTAATCCTCCTTCTTCAGCCTACACAGTGCCAGGAAAATAGTGTGTGCCACCATACCTGGTGATTATCATATTTTTAAAGTGAACCAATAACATTTAGTCATATAGTTGTCAAATCATTATTAGATAAATTTGTAAATCTTTATTGCATTTTTTGGGGACAAAGTGGAACAATTTGTTTTATCAGAGATGAAAAATGTATAAAACTAGTTTAATAAAGATAGTTTGGTTAAGGATACACTGTAGAACATTTTTGGTTCACTAGACCAATTGTATATACATATATGCATATATGTATATGTATATTCTTTATCCTTTTCAATTATATATATATGAGATACAAGTATATATTTATATAAAACTATTAATAAAGATAGTTTGGTTAAGGATACACTGTAGAACATTTTTGGTTCACTAGACCAATTGTATATACATATATGCATATATGTATATGTATATTCTTTATCCATGATCTCATTTGTCTAGACAAAAAAAAACAACAACAAACAAACTGGACTCTAGAGGCAGGGAAAGTGACACTTTAAATCCAAACTCTTGAAAGAGTGGCAGCCATATAGAGACAAGCACACTCCAGGAAAGAAGCTGTCTGCTTTTTTTCCTAGCTCTCAGGAGTCCCTGCCCCCATCTCCATGGCCTGGGATCTGGGTTCAGAGTGTATCCCGAACAATCTATTTCATCCCACATCTGTTGCTTGCCCTTTCCCTTCTTATCCCCTCTCCCTCTGTGTTTCTCTCTGTATTTTTAGTTTGTTGACTTCCCAGGATTGGAGAAGACTCTTATCCCTGGGTGAGTCTTTGTTCAGCCTGCCTGTCCTCTGCTAGTTTATTGAGCTAAGTCTAAGAATAAAGGCTTATTAAAGTGGTTGATGAAATATGGACTAGCTAAAATATATTTACCTCTTACATTATATATATTATTTTATTGTACCAGGGGTGGAATGCAGGGCCTTGTGCTTGCGAGGCAGGTATGGTGCTGCTGAGTGAAATCCTGGGCCCTACACTGTATTTTTTAGTATTTATTTTTATGGGACTGGGGATTGAACATGGAACCTTTTGCACTGAACTGGATCCTCTGCCCATTTTTGCTTTATTTTTTCCTGACAGGTTTTGAGCTAGACACTGAATTGCCCACTCTGGGTTTGAATTCACCATTCTCTTATCTCAGCTTCCTAGAGTTTGGGGATTATAGGAGTGTAACACTGTACCTGGTTACATAGTTAGCTCATGAAGTTGGTGGGAAGCATTACAGAGATGCTGTCCTATGAATAGTGGTGAATCACTGTGTACATAATCAAGTGAATCAAGACTTGTATCTCATATGATAGCCTAACTAAACTAATGTATCTGTGAACAGAAAAAAAAAAGATTTTTAGTTTAGTGCTTTATTGGTTTTATTTGTAGGTTTCTTTCTTCTGTAAGATGTAAACAGATACAATAGGCAGGATTCATCAATATGCACTCATTACTGCTGTTGACAAAGTCACATGCTAGTGAATGTCCATCTCTGTGAGTCAAGGGACACATTCTGGGTTGTCAGTGCCCCACAAAGTACCTTCTGCTTCAGAGTACCTAGGAGTGTTGTTTGCTTGGGGTGCAGAGGCCAGACCTGCTGTGGCTTCATTGTTTTTAACTCATTATATTCATAAACTGAATTTCTGCTATTTTACACTTTCCCCCAATGGAACTATTGTGAGAAAATTCTGCAAAGTCAGTGCATTGAATATTAAAGTATACATTCAGGTCTTTTCCCTTCCTATGTATATGACTACTCATGGATTTTTATAAAGTTGATCAGGTCTTCCCTGCCATTTCATTTTTTGATGTTAATAGAAAATGTCTGAAACCTCAGGCCAGAATGAGTCAGGATTTATTATTACTTATAGTTATGTTGGTGATAAGAAACTCTACTGTCTAGTTATTCCAGATGTTTTCCTACCTTGGAAGCCTCTATTAAAAATGAACCTGATATTTAACATCGAGCAAGTTCTAGTGAATTCAGCCGAGGTTGTTTATTGAGTTGAATTGCAAGCTGCATCTGGCCCTAGGTGGTCCTGGTGGAAGTGGTAGACAATGACCTTTGGGTTTGGGTGTGGTGAGGGGGAATCACTTCAGTGCAGGTCATCAGAAATCAACACCCGAGACACCTTTTCCAAACCAGTGGGCAGCCTCTGAGACTTTATCCTGTTCCAAGACTCATCCCATGCAGGCCATGGTTCCCAGGATGGCACTTCCATGGTTCCCTTTCAGACATGGTATTGAGGTCATTTGGTTGTGATTAGGGTCCATTCAGTTAAAGCAGTTTGGTTCAGCAGAGATGAAGAAGGGTCCAGGAGCTTCAGGAAGTACCAGCCAGAGAACTCATACTTAGGGAAGAACCTGTCCTGGGCTCACATCCCAGAAGATCCAGGTAGAGGATGGTGTACTCACCCAGTCCACAAAGAACAACCAAGCCCAGAAGGGAGACAATGTTGAGAACTAAAAGGGACCTTGAGGTTGAGAGTGTGAGGAAGGAGCTCCAAGGAGGGATGGAGAGAGAGGACTGCAGTGTTGGAACTCTGCCCTCTCCATGCTTTGGCACAGCAACAGCTTTTCCTAGGAGGTAACCTTATAGGATGCTGTCAGGTTCATGTCCCATGCCAGGAGTCTTTTGACAACAGGATCCTCTGGGAAAAGAGGGTAATATTAGGATGGGACCTGCAAGGTTTTCACTTCAAACAAAAGAATGTGGAGTAAAACCACTTCTGCCTGGAAGATTGTGAGGGAAATTAGTAATGTTAGGATGGGGCCTACAAGGCTTTCACTTTGAGCAAAAGAATGTGGAGTAAAACCACTTCTGCCTTGGAGATGGTGCGAATGGGAAGGGGTAGAAGAAATCTCACCTCATTCCTGAGATGGCTGGAAGAGCAACTGTGAGTCCTGGCTAGTAGCAAATATTAATCAGGTTAAAATAAAAGAGCAGGCTGTGGTGGCCTCTCATGGCACCGAAATGCATGACCTCAAAGGTCAGAACTCATGTAGGTGATTTTCTTTGTGATGTTCATATCCATATATTCTCTTTTTTGTTTGGGTCTTTGACTGCTTTTGGAATTAAAGTAACTCTTCCTTGCAGGAATGAATTTGAAAGTTTTGCTTCCCTTTCAATTTCATAGATTTGAAAGAGTAGTGGCAATAGTTCTTCTCTAAATGCCTTGTAGAATTCAGCGGTTAAACCATCAGGACTTGGGCTTTCTTTGTTGGTAGAATTTTAATTACATTTTCAGTTTCACTGATTATAATTTGGGTGTTTAGACTTTTTATATCTTCTTTGTTCAATTTTGGTAATTCATATGTATCTAGGAATCTGTCAATTTCTTCTGTATTTTCCATTTTATTAGAGTACAGTTTCTTTTCTTTTTTTAATTAAAGATTGCAAAGATATATGATAACAAGAAATGAAGATACTAAATAAAAATTTCAAATATACATATAAATGACAGCAAAAAAAGGCTATGAAATAAACAAGAATTTATGTAACACAGACTATTCGAAATACATTAGTTTGATATGATCTTCAAACATTGTTATTTCTCATTTTTTATAATATTTGAAATAATGTAATTATAAATAAAACAAAGTTACATATTGTAGTTGAGAAACTGTCCTCAAAATTTTATGGTTTATAAACTCCTTGGTTTAATTAATTTATAAATATCATGTACTTGTTGACTGTACCACTTACATTTTCTAACAAAACTTCCCACAGGAAAAAAAAATAGTTATATTTGAAATCCTAGAGCAACTAAAAAATTTCACATTTTAAGATCAGACTTTTCTGTTTCTATTTTATTATATCCCATACTTATTTTATTATATTTTTATAAGCATAATGATAGAATTTAACACCAGTAGATATGTAATATTCTTTCCAAACGAATGACTATGAAGTCAAGCATGTAATTTAAAGAAATCATAAGATTGCCAGAGAAACTATCAATATGTCAAATGTGCACAATCCTACCACATTCATGCCCATGTTTCTCATTTAATAGTGCACACATATATGTAAAAACACCCCCCCACATATATACAATGCATATTTTCTACAATATAGTATATACTTAGGTATAATAAAATAGTGCAGTGATGTGTGGAATGTTGGTGATTTGTATAATTTGAGAAAAAACAAATATCATCTTTGAAGGAGTTGGAGATTTTGTAATATGTATCAGATGCTAAATGATATTAATGATTAAGTATAGTTATAATAAAATTTACTTAAAAATTAATATTCATTATCAGTAGAAAATGAGTACAAAGATATATTGATAAGAACATTTATCTTAGCAAATTTCCAACAAAACAAACTGTAGTGACAGAAAAGGAAGTTTGTAGAAAGCAGAGATGAAAGAGGAAAATGACAGATAGGCCTTAATACTTTTCATACTACTCATATATACAGATTTCATAAATTCTCAAATAAAAAAGCAAAGAAAATGAGAAGCAAAATAACTCATCAATTTGGTAGACGAACATATAGAGACAAAGATTAATGTATTGATAAATTTTAAAAATATGAAATGTAAAGCCTGAGATTTAGCTCAGTAGTGCTGCACCTGCCTAGCCAGAACAATGTGCTGAGTTTAATCCCCAGCATCAGAGGAAGAAAAAGAAAAAGGGAAAAAAGAAGAAAAGAGGGGAGGGGGAAAAGAATATATACTTTCTGACATACTCAGTAAATTAAAAATAAATTATTTGTTATCTCTTCCTCTTGAATTGTTCCCTTCACAAGGATGTAGTGAGCTTCTTTGTCTCTCAATCAGTTTAAATTTGAAACTTACTTTGTCTGTGAATAAGATTGCTAGCCCTGCTTTTTCTTGGCGGGGGGGGGTCCTCTTACATGAAGAAGTTTTCTGTCCTTTCACTTTCAGTCTATGGGCTTCTTTTTACACTTAGACGTGTCTTGTATACAACATATTATTGGATCTTGCTTCTTAATCCATTCTGATGCTCTATTTCTCTTGATTGGTGAATTGAGGCCATTAATATTGATAGTTATAACCAATATGTACTAACTTATTATTATCATAGTTTTTTTTTTCACCTTCTCCTTCTAGTTTCTTGGCTTGCCTATTTAATTTGCTCTGTTGGGCCTCATTGTGTTGTTACGTTCATTGTCTTTTTCTAGGCAATTGTTTAGAATTTGTTGTAGTGCTGCTTTGCTATTCATAAAGTTTCTCAGGTGTTCTTCATCCTGGAAATATCTTATATCCCCATCCATTTTTAAAAAAGTTTTGCAGGATCCATCAGTCTAGGTTGGAGGTTGTTTTCTTTTAGTACTTGAAATGTCTCATTCCAGGCTCTCCTTAACCTAAGGGTTTGTACTGAAAAGTCTGCTGTAATTCTGATAGGCTTTCCTTTGCATGTAGTTTGTTTCTTGTCTCTTACTGCTTGTAGTATTTTGTTCTTCTGTTGGGTTTCTGTGATCTTGATTATTATATGACCAGGTGTAGATTTTTTTTATCATGGCTAGTTGGAGTCCTATATGCCTCACTTATCTGTATGTCAAATTCTTCCCCTCTATTTGTGAAGTTTTCTATAATTAATTCTGTGAAAGTGAACAGCTTCTTTTTAAGTCATTTAAATTTTCTCCTATTACTTGAATTCCTATCAATCTTATGTTATTCTTCTTAGAATTGTTTAAGAGTTGTGTCAATTTCTCATGATCTCCTGTTTTTAAGAGACGTCTTTTCACAGTCACTGACTGCAATTATATCTTCTATATTTAAGATTCTATCTTCAGACTCTTATTCTTTTGTGAACACTCCTTTTTAAGTCATTTAAATTTTCTCCTATTACTTGAATTCCTATCAATCTTATGTTATTCTTCTTAGAATTGTTTAAGAGTTGTGTCAATTTCTCATGATCTCCTGTTTTTAAGAGACGTCTTTTCACAGTCACTGACTGCAATTATATCTTCTATATTTAAGATTCTATCTTCAGACTCTTATTCTTTTGTGAACACTCTCAATGGAGTTTTTAATCTCCTGGATATCTGTTTGAATCTGTCCTATGGATTCCATTTATTTCTTGTATTGGGCATTTATTGTTTCCAATTCTTTCTTACGCTGGGCATTCATGGCTTCTATCATGGTCCTGAGCTCATCTCTTTTCCTCTCAGTTTCTGTGCTAGAGTCATGAATTATAACTTTCATTTTGCTGCCATCTCTATGATTATCTGGGAAATTACTTCAGTTTTATATTTATCTAGAGCCTGATTGATCAGTTTTGTTACTTCCTGTGCTTTGAGTTCAGGGTGTCCTGATGATTCACTATCAGACTTTTCATCCTCATTTGCCCCACTATTTGCCATTGGTGAACTGGAACTCTGTCTTTGTATCTTGCTTAAGTGTTTTCTCATTTTTACTATTGTTGTTGGGTTATCCTTAGTTTTTAGCCTTTAGATTATTACTTAAATCTTCCTGATACGGTTGGGCTGCAGCCCATGGGTCTCTAATGACTCATAGACATTCTCATTTTCATCATACTGAAGAAAACAGCTCATTGAATAAATCTCAATCCTTTATCCTGAACGATACAATCAGCATCACAATATAATGAAGCACAATTTGCAAATTGACCACTTATCGTAGTCATCAATCTATCACCTTCAAACCATATAAATTTAATTAAGATCAAGAAGTAATCCAAAATATGCTTATAGTAAATAAACTTTTCAATAAGGATATTTACCATTTATAATGGGGGCTTAAAATAAAGTTAAGACAAGAGGAATAGATAAGTATAAGAATTAGAGAAGGTTTCATATGAAGCCAAAAGACATAGAATGACCAATCATCAGGAAATTGTTAAATTCAAAAAGAACAAACAAAGATGAGAGTACGAGCCTGCTCTTGGGCCTTATCCTTAATGAGGCAGAGGAAGGCTTCAAGCGGGCTAAAATGATTTGTTATACTCAATAGAAATGGGACACATCTTAAAATGTCATTTTCAGGCCATTGCTCAAGCATGGGGAGGTAGCCTGGGCTCCGATCCACCATGGGAAGGAGAGACATGCCTGCTCCTGACCCAGCCGCCATTGCTCAAACTCTGGGAAGGTAACTGTGCAGGCATCCCTGAACCCCCATAACCCCCCTTCGTACTCTTAGAACTCCTGACTGTGCCAGTCTTTGGACCCACTCTACAGAGGCAGAGGTGGTCATCAAGGGTAGTTTTCTGAGTTCCCAACTTTCAACATATTTATAAAAAGTGCATGGGAAACCTGTAATAGAACATTGTGGCGTTCAGCCATTCAGAAGGTTGGGGAACTCAATCTGGGCCTTGCAGCCTGAGGTAAGTCAGCATCATGGGGTTCAGCCATCAGCTAACTGAGACCATGGGACTTGCATCCTTGCTCTGTCTGAGCCTTTAAATGGTAAATACACTACATTGAAATTTTGTTCATTGTAGACATGTTCTGGACTGCTTCTTGATTTCAATTTAATTCAAATGATTTAAGGGTGTTAGACTAGGGACTACCACAGGTGGTCAGTGTCCAAGTTGTGCTTGATCTTATTGTGTTGCTGATTGTATCAGTTGGGATAAAGAATTGTGGTTGATTTGATGAGCTGTTTCTCTGATGTTATAAAGATGAGAATGTCTGTGGGTCATTAGAGACACAGAAGCTAGGGTGCAAATATATCAGGAAGATTTGGGTGATAACCCAGAGATTAAACCAAGAACAGTCCAACAACAAAAATAAAAATGAGAAAACACTTAAGCAAGACATAAAGACAGACTTCCAGTTCACCAATGGCAAACAGTAGGTCAAATGAGGATGAAAAGGCCCATAGTGCAACACCAGGATACCCTGAACCCAAAGCACAGGAAGTAACAAAACAGATCAATCAGGCTCTAGAAAAATTCAAAACAGAAATAATTTCCAAAATAACCATAGAGATAGTGAGCAAAATGGAAGTCGTGATTCGAGACTCTAGAGCAGAAACTGACAAAAAAACAGATGAGCTCAGGACCATGATAGAAGCCATGAAGGCCCAGCATAAGAAGAAAGGGAAAAAATAAACTCCCAACATAGGAAAGAAATGGAATCCATAAAAGTGATTCAAACAGATATTCAGATTAAACACTCCATAGAAAGTGTACACAACAGAATAAAAGAATGCGAAGATAAACTCTCAGATATAGAAGATAAGATTGCAGTCAGTGACCATGAAAAGAGAGGTCTCTTAAAAACAGTAAGGGATCATGAGAAATTGATCCAACAACTCCTAGATGATGCAAAGAAGAATCACATAAGACTGATAGGAATACATGAAGTAGCAGGAGAAAATACAAATGACTTTAAAAAGTTCTTTGCAGAATTAATGACAGAAAACTTCCCAAAGGGGAAGAATTTGACATTCAGATAACTGAGGCATATAGGACGCAAACTAGCTACAATAAAAAAAAATCTACACCTAGACATATAATAATCAAGATCCCAGAAACCCAACAGAAAAACAAAATACTACAAGCAGTAAGAAAAAAGAAACAAATAGCATACAAAGGAAAGCCCATCAGAATCAAAGCAGACTTTTCAACACAAACCCTTGGGGCAAGGAGAGCCTGGAATGAGATATTTCAAGTACTAAAAGAGAACAACCTCCAACCTAGACTGATATATCCAAAAAAACTCTCTTTCAAAATGGAGGGGGAAATAAGACACTTCCATGACAAACATCACCTGAGAAACTACATGAATACCAAACCAGCACTACAAGCAATTCTAAACAAGATCCTAGAAAAAGACAATGAAGGCAACAACACCATGAGGCCCAACAGAGCAAATCAAGTAAGCAAGGCAAGAAATTAAAAGGAGAATGTGAAAAAGTAAAAAGAGTCAACAAAAGGCCAATAACATGTCAATAATAAGTCAGTACATATCAGTTATAACCAGCAATGTCAATGTCCTCAACTCACCGATCAAGAGAAATAGACTGGCAAAATGGAACAATATGTTGTATACAAGAAACACACCTAGTGTAAAAAGAGGCCAATAGACTGAAAGTGAAAAGATAGAAAACAATTCTCCATGTGATAGGAGACCAGAAAAAAACAGGGGTAGCAATATTATTTGCAGACAAAGTTAATTTCAAACCAAAAGTGATTCTAGTATTGATGTAGGATGGTACTGTATCATATCTCTATGAATGTGAAATATGTTATACCTGCTGTATGATGCATAGTAGTGACCATGCTTTATCAGAACTACATTTAATGATATTATTCTAGAATGTTCTCTTTCCAGATGATGATTAAGATGCTAATAAAAAAAATGGGGCTAGGTACCACAACAGCAACTGAACTTTGCTGTTTTCTGGATATTATTCTTTTCTTTGTTTCTTTTTGTTTTGTTTTCTTTAATGGAATGTGATGAATGTCTATAATTTTGTTTAGATGATTGCAGAACCTGGAAAAGCTGTTGCTGCTATCGATGCATAATATACTGCTATTGTTAGTCTTTTTATATAAATAAATATATATATATAGATATAGATATATATAT
>NW_022900913.1:62257381-62257945 GCF_012274545.1 Fukomys damarensis
ATCTAGAAATTAATTTTTTATTTTTATTTTTTATTTTTTTCCATGTATACAGGGGTAACACATCCTACTAAATATGTAAGGCCATATCTACGTGAGTTTGATTGCAGAAACTAATAAAGTATTCTCTAAATAATGAAAAAAAAAGAATGAGATAAGTGCTGTTATAGTCTTACTGCAAGAAGCAATTTAAATATATTCAGGGACCATTTTCATCTCCAGAATTAAGGATTACTTTAATGTTACATCATTTACTTTTCTCTTTTACTTTCCTTTTTAGTTTTATTTTAGGATTCCCTATTTTTAATGTTCATACAGAGATTTCTTTAACTGAAATACCAGATAGTTTCTTTGGTGTGAAAAACTATAATAGTACCCAGGATCCTAATGAGATAATTAATAATGTGAAATAGGAAGTAAAGGGCTAAAGGTGTAGGGAAAGTGGGAAGTGTGGGGGCAAGATAATAAGGGAGAGGAAAAAATATGAGAAACAAAAAATGGAAATAAAGTGTTTGTAAATGGGGAGGGGAGGAGGGGGTGAAGGGAGGGCAGGGACAAGGGGAAAAA
>NW_022900913.1:62258219-62277144 GCF_012274545.1 Fukomys damarensis
GGGAAAAAATGAGAATCAAGACCTATTATGTAAAGGTACAGAATCCCAATGATGAATGTAACTGTATTGTATACCTAGTTTGTACCAATAAACTCAATAAAAAGAAAAAAAATTTAAAAAAGAACAAACAAAACAGAAATATAGTAACCCTCGAGGTAGAATAACATAAGAAAAGAACATAAAGAAAAGAGAAAAAGAAGAAATATGAATTAGGACAAGATCAGAAACAAAAAGAGAGATGAGGGTACCATAGTGGAGTAAGAGACTGAGTTAGAGAAAGAAAACAAAAAGAAAAAGAATTTGCAGAGTAGGATAAAAAAAGAAAGCAACAAAAATGAGTTTAAAGAGCCTCTTTCAGACTATATCACTACTGTCATAATATACAATATGTGCTGCCATTTGCAGAGCAGAGTCCCCTGACCTCAGCTACCTGGTGGCAGAAACCCACAAAGCAGACTGAGCTTTGTGCTGCAAGGCCCAGACTGAGTTCCCCGACCTCCTAAAGGGCTGAACTCCACTCAGTTCTACTACAAGTTTCCCCCACCACTTCTTTAAAGATGTTCAAAGTTGAAAGTGCCAAAAAATACTCTTTATGACCACCTCTGCCTCTACAGAGTTGGTCCAAAGACTGGTACAATCAGGAAGTCTAAAAGCTCGAGGGGGAAGGTTGGGTGGGGTTCGGGGGTGCCCCCGTGGCTAACTTTCTAGCACTGAAGATGGTGGCAGCAGTGCCAGCAGGGGAGGGCACAGCTGAGAAGACCCTCTGGCGCTAAAGATGTCAGAACACAGACTGCAGGAGAGGTCGTGGCCAAGAAGTGGGTACAGTTTCTTAAAGTAGATACTTATGATCCTCTGGATTTCTGCTGGATCTGTTGTGACATCACCTTTTTTGTTCCTATGTGCATGGATTTGATCCTCTTTCCTTTTTTTGGTAAGATTGGCTAAGGGTTAATCAATTTTATTTATTCTTTTGAAAAACCATTTGATTTTTTTTTATTGTTCTCTTAGGTTCCATTGCATTGATTTCTGCTCTGCTCTTTATATTTTCCTCCATTGCATGAGCTTCGGGTTTGTCTTGCTTTGCTAGGAGCTTAAGATTCAGCATTAGGTTGTTTCTTTGAGCTCACTTTGTTTACCTGGTATGGGCATTCCCTGCTATGAATTTCCCTTGCAGAACTGCATTCATCATGTTCCACAGACTCCTGTATGTTGTATTAGCATTATCATTTAATTGCAGAAACTGTCTCATTTCTTCTTTAATTTCCTCTGTTACCCATTGGTTGTTCAAGAGAATATTTTCAATTTCCATGTGTTTGTGGAGTTCTTGTGTGTGTGTGTGTGTTTTTTAAACTATTGTTCTTCCATTTAATTGTCCTATGGTCTGATAATATAAAGGATAACTTCAGTTCCTTTGCTCTTACTTAAACATGTTCTATAAGCTAGCATGTGGTCTATTTTGGAAAATGACCTGTGTGCAGCTGAAAAGAGTGGATATTCTGATTTTTTGGCCTGAAACACTCTGTAGACATGTATAAAGTCCATTTTCCCATAAGCTTGGTTCAGTTCTGTTATTTTATTATTGAGTTTTTGTCTAGATGATCTGTTTATGTGTGACAGTGTTGTATTGAAGTCCTCCACTACAATTGTATTAGTGCTTATTTGGTTTTACATATCAATTGATATATGTTTTGTATAGTTGGGGGCATTAGTATTTGGTGCATATATATTTATGATTGTCATCTCTTCTTCTTGGATTGTTCCCTGTATAAGGATGTAGTGGTCTTCTTTGTCTCTCTTAATTGGTTTTGGTTTGAAATCTACATTGTATGCAAATAAGATAGCTACCCTGGTTTATTTTGGGCTTCTCTTGCATATAGAACTATTTTTCATCCTTTTACTTTTAGCCTGTGAATTTCTTTGTTAACTATTTGGGTTTCTTGTATATAGCATATTGTTGGATTTCGTGTCTTTATATATTCTGCCAGTTGATTTCTTTTGATTGGTGAATTGAGGCCATTACCATTAATGGATATAACTGATATGTATTGACTTATCCTTACCATGTTATTATCCTATTGTTGGCTCTTTTATTTTTTATTTTTCTCCCTCTCCCTTTAATTTCTTGCCTTGCCTGATGGCTTTGCTCTGTTGGACCTCAAAGTATCCTGCCCTTTATTGTCTTTTTCTAGGATATTGCTTAAAGTTGTTTGGAGTTCTGATTTGCGAGTCATGAAATTTCTCAGCTGTTCTTCATCTTGGAAGTGTCTTATTTCCCCATCAAATTTGAAATCAGTTTTGCAGGGTACATCAGGCTAAGTTGGAGGTTTTCTTTTAGTGCTTGAAATACCTCACTCCATACTCTCCTTCACTGGAGAGTTTGTATTGAAAAGTCTGCTGTGATTCTGATGGGATTTCCTTTGTAAGTGATTTGTTTCTTTTCTCTAACCACTTACAGTACTTTGTTCTTTTGATGGGTTTCAGAGATCTTGATTTTTATATGTCTAGATGTATTCTTTTATCATGGCTAGTTGGGGTCCTGTATGCCTCAATTATTTGTACGTCAAATTGCTTCACTCTTCTTGGAAATTTTCTGTCATTAATTCATTAATTCTGTCACCAGTTTCTTTCTTTCTTTTAATGTCATTTGTAGTGTCTCCTGTTTTTTCATGGATTCCTATTAGTCTTATTCTTCTTTGCATCATCTAGGGTTTGATGGATTAATTTCTCATGGTCCCTTACTATTTGTAACAGATCTCTCTTTTCATGGTCATGGACCCAAATCCTGTCTGCTATAATATCTGATATTCTTTCCACACATTGGATTATTCTGCTGTGAATACTTTCAGCAGCATTTTTAATCTGGCTATCTGTTTCAATCTGTTTTGTGGATTTTTCTTTCCTCTTTTGTGTATTCATGATTTCCATTTCTTTCCTATGCTTGGCATTCATGTTTTCCATCATGGTCCTGAGCTCATCTATTTTTTAAAATCTTTTTCTGTTCCAGAGTCTGTAATTATATCTTTCATTCTGCTCACCATCTCTATGGTTATCTGGGAAATTATTTGTTTTGAATTTTTCTATAGCCTCATTTCATCTTTTTGGTTAGTTCCTGTGGTATCAGCTGATGGTGTCCTGGTGATTATTAGATTTTTTCCAACTCATGTACCTCAGAATTTGCCTTTGGTGAACTGGAAGTCTGGATTGATGCCTTGAGTAGGTGTTTTTCTCATTTCTATTTTTGTTGTTGGTACTGTTTTTGCTTTACTTCCTTTGTTGACAGTTCAATATTGCTTATTGTAAGTATATTTGTTGCTTGTGTTTAGAGCCCTTGTGGAATGATTGCTTCTCAGAGATGTCTTCCAGATATAGCTGGTCTTTATGTTTTGACTCTCTAGTGACTCTTAGGCAATCTCCTTTTCAGTATACCAGGAAGTACAACTGATCAGATCTGTCACAACACCTTGGCCCAAGTGATACAATCAACAACAATAGTATCAAGCACAGTTTAGAAAATGACAATTTGTGGTAGCTATTAATAAGTCACCTTTAACCACATGAACTATGTCAAACATGAGTAAAAAGGGAAAAGAAAAAAATGTGAGAGAATGAAAAGATGAAAATAAAGTGTTTGTAGATGGGGGGGAGGAGGGGGTGAGGGAGGGCAGAGGTAAAGGGAAAAAATGAGAATCAAGACTTGTCATGTAGAGGTACAAGATCCCAACAATGAATGTAACTGTACTGTATCCCTAAAATGTACCAATAAACTCCATTAAAGCTGAAAAAAAAAACCATGAGTACAAGCCCCAAATATGTTTATAGTGAATAAACTCTTAATTATAGCAACTTTACCCTTTGGGATGAGGACTTAGAAAGAGTTAGGGAGGGAGGGATAGATAGGTAGAATAGGTAAAGGTTTGAAGTGAGGAAAGAGGACAAAGGAAGATCATGAAAACTCTGGGAAGCTATTGAAGATGAGAGGCAAAAACAGAATGAAAGAACAGAAAAATCTAACAGCAATAGGAAGCCTAAAAATGGTATTCACTTTCCTTTAGAACTAATGACAATTGAAAGAAGGAAAAAGAAAGAAGAAAAAAAAACATGAAATTTGAATTAGGATAGGATCAGGAACAAAAAGGGAGAGAGATGAACAAGTTGGGAGAGAAAGCACAAGAGAACAAGACAATGAAAGAAAGAGGAAAAAAGAAAAGAAAAATATTGACAAGAAAAGAGAAAATAAAAACTAAAAGCAATTATTAAAATAATTGAAAAAATTACTTTGAATATTAAAACAAAACAAAAAAGGGCCTATTTCGGTGCATAGCTCTGCTGTGGCAATAGACAACATGTGCAGGCGGGTGCAAATCTAAGTGAATTGGTCTTAGCAAGCCAGTATTCCTTGAGATTCAGACTGACTTCTGGCTACAAGGTCCAAATTGAGTTCTCTGACCTCCTGCAGGATTTAACTCTGCAAGGTTCTACTTCAGGATCCAGCTGCCCTTCCTCTGAAGATATTCCAAATTCTGATGGCAGGTGGTAATCCCTCCAACTTACTAATTGTGGTGGCCTGGTGTGCCTTTATTGCAGAGATTTTCTTCACTTTTCTAGTAGGCTTTGACTTTCATCTAGGAGCCTCAGAGAGGCCATCTTTTTCTTGTTTACTTCTGCTCTATCTTCTGGAGTTCAGAAAAATGGCCTTTCTGATCTACTTCCCCTCTGCAGCATGGGTCTAGGTGCTGGTGTAGCCCAGCAGCCAGAGACAGGGGGCTGGTGCTTGCGCTGCTGAACTCCTCCACTCCTCTGTACACAATGGGTGGTGCTACCTCATAACTGTGACTTTTAAATCATAATAACATGATTTTTATAATACTCATGCCTAAATAAATCTTAAATTGGATCCTATTAGTCTTTATAATAATGAAGTTTTGGTGTCTATATTTTCAAAACTTACAGCACATAAATATATGTTTTCTTTTATGTAGTTTTTGTTTTAGTATCATACAGTTTTTATGAGAACTTTTTCTATTTTTGGTTCTGTTTTTATATTCAAATAATACTAGAAATTGTTTAAACATTAGCCCTTTTCTGTCTGTTTCCTAAAATTCATTTTACTAAAAAATTACAGTGTTTTTCATTGTTATTTTGTTTCTGGAAGTTGATCATAGGCCCTTTGCAATAAGCTATATCCTCAGACATATCCATGTATTAGTGCATCTATATATCTTAGTAAAGGTCTCACTAAATTGCACAAGCTGGGCTGGAATTTTGGGTTCTTTTTCCCTTCCTCCAGAGTGCTAGGATTAATGTGCCACCACAGTTGACTGCACTATGTTTTCTAAGTCATTCTTCCATTAAGAGGGTACTGTATTTAGAATTCTTCATCTGGCTGAAGAATACATGTTTTACCCAAAATAATAACCAGCTCCAGGACTAGATACTCTCACTGACCATGTGGTAAAGCTTTAAGAGTATTTTTGCTTCTCCTGTGTTTGCCACACCTCTTTGTCATCTGTTACCTCCTGCGAACACCTTACCCTCTTCCCACCCCAGTCTTCCTCCCTGCTCATCCCCACTATTCCACAGGTAACAGTGACAAAGTCCTCACTGCATGCTTGCAGCCATCACCTTTGGCTATTGACTGTGTGACACACAGCTCATTTTGTACAAACCTGCATTCTCTGTTCCCAAAATCAAACAATAAATTTGAATATGAAAGGACAGAGTTTATTGAAAATAATAATTAAGAAGCTGTTAATGGATACCAAGAAAGGAAAGAAGTCCAAGGTACATTATGTGCCCTAGCTTTATATGGGGAGGGCCTTCAAAGGGAGGGGTGTAAAAGAAAACTGGTTATCTTGCACTTATTCTCTCTCCAGGCCTGGTTTGAAATCTGTGTCTAAACTGGGGAAGAGTTGTTAAAGCTGTTGATTAACTTAGCTTCCTGGAGGGAAGAATCCTTGTCTCTCTATTTGCATCCCACCTAACTAAACTACCACACTGCCTTGAGGCAGGCCCACAAAAATGTCCAACATGTGCATGTGTTTGATACATTCCTATTACATATTTTACATACACATCTAGCATCTAACATCTCAGGAGTCAAAATACTAATAATGTGGATAAATTGCTGTGTATAATCATGGAAAATAACTGGTGTAGGGAAAGGAGTTCTTCATCCTACTGTGTGTGAGAGAAGCAGAGAAGCTCATCTGACAGTCTCCACATTCACTGTCCTGTTCCTAGGCTTGGCACAAGGCAAGAAAGGATGGGGCCACCTTGGCAGCTACCAGCCCCTTGTTTAGACCTGCATCAGGCTCCTCCTGGAGCTCTCACCAGGGCCCTCTGGTCATGATCCCTCAGGCATAGAGTGTTTCCTGTACCTTTACTTCCCCAGGTTCTGACCATCTTCAATTTTTTTTGTTTCCAAAGTTGAACTTTTGTATTAAGACTGTGCCCACACACAGTCAGGTTAGTCCACAGGCTGTACCGGAGGTGCCTCATGGAGTAAGTGGTTGCCTCATCTCTCTGGGACTAGACTGTCCATTAAAGACTCTATTAAGCCAACTCCAAAAGGAAGCAAGAAGCCAGGCTCTAGACCAACTGACCTGGGCCCTAGAGGGTGGGAGGGTGGGCAGCATGGCCTGAGAGCACAGACCTCACAAGCTTAGCCAGCTTACTTGGCCTCCCTGAGTATCCACCTCCTGATCTGCACATGTGGCTAAAAGGCATTAAAAGGATAGCGACATTTTCACCAGTGATAAATGCTATTGGTTTTGTTGGTGTTTATATTGTTACCAACTCTATTCAAGGAGTGACAACACTTCCTTCACTTAAATCAGAGTCATTCCAACCACCAGTCACCCACACCCAGCATTAAGAGCACCTAAGAGTAAGAGCTCAATGACTTACCTACTGAATTTTTAAATCATGTTTGTTTTTTGTCTACAGAACCTTCTCCCATCCCCATCAACCAAGAAGAAAAGAAAGAGAAGAGCTGAGGAATAAAAGGGGACCTCAGAAAACTAGGCAAGCATCTGAGGATTCATCCAAGGAGCTGGCCAGCCCCTCATCTTATCTCCCAGGCATTCTTTTAGGAAAAATAGCAGTTCTTTTGG
The DNA here is from genome assembly GCF_012274545.1 of Fukomys damarensis. Classification (NCBI taxonomy): domain Eukaryota; kingdom Metazoa; phylum Chordata; class Mammalia; order Rodentia; family Bathyergidae; genus Fukomys; species Fukomys damarensis. Next base: position 62,265,332 of record NW_022900913.1, read on the forward strand.
GCACAATGTTTTTAATGCCAAAGAGATGTCTTGACTAGAATCTAGGGCACCAAAGTCCACCTCTGCTTGCAGACCTTCTCTCTTCTTTAGACAAGGTTCCCCCAGGACACAACACCTGCACTATGTAACCAACCTATCTCCTACACCATCTCCTGAAACATGGACATTTTCTGGGAGGCTGAGAAACTTCCCAGTGGTAGTGGTGCCTTGCTGACCTCTGCTCTTACCTTGGGTAACACTTGCCCAGAATTAAAGGAGTGTCCATTGGAGGGTATTCCTGGAGGCAAGTGGTTCCACATAGAGCTCTAGCTTTTGATGTGGCCAAGGGGAGGACTCCTGGCTGTGTGGGGGGTGTACTGCCTTCCATTCTGGACCCAGGTCCTCCCCACATGGCAAGATTTCCGAGTTGCTAGTTGTACAGTGGGAATTCAAAGTGAATTCACACTGCATGGGAATTCCAGTGCTTGGTGTTAGCAGAGAGCCTGGCCCCATGTAGAAGGCTGGGAGGTCTGCATTGTTGTGAAGGTTGGAGCTTCTGCACAATGGTACAGCCTTCCACTAGCAAGCCATCATCTCAGTCCTGGTGGCCCATCAATGGTTCTTGACTCTTGTCCATTGTGTGGTCTATGGTGCTGAATGGTGTCAGGGAGGGGCTCTGGTATGGCCTCAAGCCCATTCAGCCCATGCCACCTATGAATCCCTTATGAGGTCCTCTAAAGGACCAGTGCCAATGGGTTAAAAATTATACTCCATGCATGTGAAGAAAGGGACATGGCATCTTTGCTTGCTACATAGTCCCACGGTTTCATGAAGTCCCTTCAACTAAGGCAGGGGTGTGGCGACCATGTTGGGGAGTAGAGTGGTGGCATGGTCCACACATCCCCTGTAGGGTTCCAGGATGGCATATGGATCTGCTATGGAAGGTTCCCAGTGTGTGGCCAGCGGTGCATTGGTTGCTAAAGCTAACGTCTGTAGCTTTGCTGATGAGATCAGCATGCAAGCCAGGTTACCAGGCTTTAGCCCTCTGTGAATGATACTTTCTGGTGACTGAACATACCACAGACACTGGTAGACTCAGATCTGTGTCTCCTTGAGGTGCTTTGCTGTGGCCAGGCTCTTTTGGGAAGTTCCTTCACTTAAATCTGTGTACTGTGGTTTCTGCAGTACCTGTTCTGGAGTGGTCAGTAGCAATGGAGTCCTCGGTATGCTGTGATGGTTTCTGCCAATATCACAGCCACATGGGTCCAGGCTTTGTGGAGCATCAGGGTCTCCTAGTAGCAGAGATGGCCCCACACTCAGGGACCTGTGGACTTCCCAGTGACACTAACAAACTGGGAATTCAGAAGCACCATCAGGAGAGGCCCACAGGTGTAAATCCATGTCCCTATTCCTCCTTTGGACAGGGGAATGGTGTGGTGGTCATTTGCTGACCAAAGTCAGAAGAATATTGGCTACTGTCAGTTCTGAGGGACAAGAGGCAGTTTTGCTTTTCAGAATCTCCTGGGTCTCCAGAAGGAGCTACAGGATGGAGCCCTCCATCTCTGGGCCTGTGCTTTCCTGGTTCTAATGCAGATGTCTCAGAGGAGCTGCTTTGTAAGAAATGATGAGTCTGACAAGGAGAAAGTGAGTCAAATCTGAAGTGTGTGGTGGGTTCCTCCCACCTTGTGCCACAGGTGGTCTGAGCATGGTGAGAGCTCAGTGTTTTTGGTTGACACAATGGGGTGCAGGTCTGAGGCTTCCTTAAGTCAGGAGCCTGTCAAGGCTTAGTGGCAAACCAGTTATGAAGGTGTTGATAGCCAATTACAAGCTATTGATTTTTCTTTCTTTTTCCTTTTAAGCCAGAGAATGAGGATAAGGGAAATGAAGAAACCCTACTGAGCAACAGGATGAATAGATACTCATTAAAATACATTACAGCATTTTTCTGACTCAGCCTGCTTCAAATTAGAGCATTCAATATGCCAAGGAATTTGGTTGCTTAAGGTCTTTCATTTGTGCTTTGGTGTAGAACTTCAGGATTTGCCTTTGACAAATCCAGGTCCCTCCTTGCCCTGCTCTTCATTGACCTAGAAAAGTGTGAAGACAAGGATTGAATTTGCACCACTTAGCTTTCAGGATGCAAGACCTGCTTGTGACAAGAGCACTGCTCTATCTCAGGCCTCAGAACACCACTTGGCATGTTGTTGGTTCTCAATGAATACTGACTGAATAAGTACTACTTTCCACACTGCCTTGTTTCAAATTTCAAAACAAAGCAATGCTAACAGCTTCTGAGGAAGCTTCCAACTGCTCACCTCCCAGTGTTGCTTGGCATTACTGGAGCTTGAGTCCAGGGCCTTCACAGGGCTATATCCCTAGTCCTTTTTATTCTTTGTGGCAAGGTTTCCCTAAGTTGCTAAATTGCCCAGGCTAAGGTTGAATTTGTGATGCCCTTGCCTTTCCTGTAGACTGGTGGGATTAGAGGTATACACCACTGTGCTCAGGTTTTTTCATTTTTTTCCTAAAACAGGTCTCACAATGTTGCCCAGGTTGGTCTGGATTTCTGGGCTCAAATGTACCTTCTGCCTCAGAATTTAAGTAGCTTGGATTGCAGATGTGTACCACGGTGTCTGACTACTTATTTTGTTTTTTGAAACACTGTGTAGTCTACATTCACTTCAAGCTCATGGTGACCATCCTGCTTCAGGCTTCTGAGGGGTGGAATTACAGGCATGCATCACAGTGAAAAATTTGTGTATTTTTAATGTAGCACCTCATTTATTTGCTAGATTAAGTGAAATAAATGAAGATAAGCAATGTGATGTGGGCCTAGGTATGCTTTAAATTTTACCCATTAGCAACTCTGATAAAAGGCACAGTAACAGGCTGAGGGAAGAGGCTTAAAAACTCAAGCCCTGCTTGGGAAACTTAATGACATAGAAAGATCTTGTCTCAAAATAAAAAAATAATTAATGTGGATTTATCTCAGTGAGGAGGCCTGGGGTTCTATCCCCAGTACTGAAAATAAGAAAAGCCAAAGAAAAAAGCAATATGTTGTTTCTGTATGTTACATATCCAGTCCTTAAGTCAGATGAGTATTAGCTCAGTCTCTGCAAGCTTCACACAGACATTTAGAGGGCTCGAAAGGACTTCCAAACAGGAAATCTCTGTCCTGGGTGTGGGCTTTGGAAGCCCCACCCCACCCCAGAAGGTCCTACTGATAATCTGACATAAGTCATTCCCTTTGTCAGCTCTCAGCATTGTTACTCAGGTGCTTGGCATGGCCCTCTGAGAAGCAGATTGCCCTCACTATAGCCTTCTCAGAGGGCTGGTTGATGTGAACATTCTTTTTATTTTTCTCATTGAGTTTATTGGTACATTTTAGGTATACAGTGCAGTTACATTCATCGTTGGGATCTTGTAACTTTACATGACAGGTCTTGGTTTTCATTTTTCCCCTTACCCCTGCCCTCCCTTCACCCCTCCTTCCTTCCCTATTTACAAATACTTCATTTCCATTTTTTTCATTTTATCATTTTTTCTTTTCCCTTATTTCATTTCCCCTACCCTTCCCACTTCCCCTACACCATTAGCTCTTTTCTTCCTATTTCACATAGTCAATTATACCATTAGGATCTTATATACCATTATAGTTTTTCACATCAGAGAAATTACTTGGTATTTATACATGTGTGACTTATTTATTTCACTTAGGGTGTATCCTCAATATGTATCCATTTTCCCATGAATGACTCTAATTTCTCATTCTTTATGGCTGAGTAGTATTCCATTTATAGAAAAACCACATTAAAGATGATGTGGACATTCTGTCCATCAGGAAGGAGACTGTCTTAGTTACCTTTCTCCCATTACTGAGACAAAATAGCTGACACCCAAAGTTAAAAGGGAAAAGGGTTTATTTAGCTCACAATTTGCAGAGGTTTCAGTCCATAATTGGCTGGCTCCAAGGCAAAGTAGCACATAGCTGAGGGGCGTTACAGAGGAGGAACAGTATATGTCATCCACACATTTGCAAATGCAACAAGGGACTGTCTTAGTTACTTTTATTGTTGAGACAAAATACCCAACATCAAAAGTTAAAAGGAGGAAAGGTTTATATGGCTCACAGGTAGAGGTTTCAGTCCATAACTGGCTGGCACTAAGCAGGGTGGCACATGGCAGATGGGTAACATTTCATGGTGTACTGAAGGTAGCATATCAACAAGAGAACTGGAACAGCAACTGTCTGCCCCTTTTATCTTATCCAAACTATTTGGATAAGGGTGGTGCCAAACCAATCAGAGGACTGATTTAGTAATCACACATACTTAATACCAGCATCACATACTCTAGATTCAGCTACCTCTGAAAAAGCTACCTAAGACTACATGAGGCTTTTTGTAAAACCATAACACAGAGGGAGACTCTGGGTCCTTCCCTTGTGATAATTTGAACCTCAAGGTGTAGAGTACCTGCTTGTATGAGCTGTCTGAGAGCTGAACAGACACAGCAGGTAAGGACAGAGGCTAAAGGACCCGGGGCTCTGTGATGACAGCCTCAGCCCTGGGAAAGCAAATAGGGGCCAGGGTAAGCCCGAGTTAACTCTCAGAGCTATAGTTGAGAAGGTAAACCCAGTGCTGTCTATACAAACCTTCTTTGGGGGCCCCTTAGTCCAATGGGGTTGAGCTAGGGCTGTTTGTGATTATCAGAAATCCTGAAGGCCCACTTAACACAAGGTCCCTCTGCCTCAAATATTCTAGAAGTAAGCTGAGCATGGTAACACTCAAATTTAGATAATTTGCTCCAAATTCCTAATATTATTTTGAAGTAGGGACTTACTGTGTGGCCCAGACTGGTCTTTTATTTGTACAGTCAAGTAATTTCCTTGAACTAAGATGACTTAGTGGTTATGCAAAATTTTATTATAGTGCAAATGAGGAAGAGAGGGAATAGAGGTTAACATGTGTAAGGGAACAGACTAGATTTAATGTTAATTTAAAATGATTAAAATGTGTGTCTCAAACACACCGCAGTTTGACATTGGTCCTATTATTTATGTGTACATATGATTTATTCAACTCATTACTTTTCTCGAGTAAATATTTACTGACCCTCTCCATGGTCCACACACTAAGAACAGAAACAAGATCAATCCAGTATGGCATGGAGTTTGTCATGGCTGATATTATAATTATGTGTAAATTCACATGGGTCATGGGGTGCCCACACATTTGCTCAAAATTGTTTTGAGTATTCTGAGAGGTTGTTTCTGGATGAGATTAATTTTTGATTTACTCAACTTGGGAGTGAAGTAGATTGCTATCCATAATGTGGGCCAGCCTTATCTGGTCAGTTGAAGACCCAACTTAGAACAAAGAGCCTTCCTAGGGAAAGGGTGAAATCTATAGCAGATGGTGGTCATGCTCTCTGGGCCACAATGAGGATGTTGTACTTCCTGACTTGCTTGCATGAGCCAATTACATACCTATCTGCCTACTAGCTTGGTGGAAAAGGTTTCATACCTATAGCTGCCATCCAGGACTATGTTACCATCTTCCTTCTCTCTACTCCCCTGCCAGGCAGAGAACACTTCTAAGTGGGTAGAAAGGATCCTGAGCTAAGAGGACTCTGGCCATAATCCACTCTGCAATCCCCTTGTGGGTTAAACCTGAACAGGCAGAAATGATGTGCTTCCTGCCAGGTGGACCTAATGGTGTTAGCCCCAGACTAGCAGTTCTTAAGATTTTTAGATTATTGTGTTAGTCGGCTTTTTTGGACAAAATACCCTACACTTGCAATTTTAAGGAAAAGATGTCTTTTTGCTGATGGTTTCAGTCCATGTTTGCTAGGTTCCAAGGCAGAAATAGCATATGGTGGAGGAAACCTGTTCATGCCATGGCAACCAAGAAGTAAAGAGAGAGAAGGGAGGAGCCAGGGTCGAAAGCACACTCTTCCAGATCACACTACAAGTGTCAACCACCTCCAACCAGGGCCCACCTCCTAATAGCACGTTCACATTTGAATTCAAGCCTGAGCTATCATGATACTATCTACAGCAAGTCAGGATGCATGTACCTTGGCACTTGAGTGTGACAGTGCAGAGTGTGGTGGCTCACCCAGCTGTGGAGAGTAGGATGCTCACTGGAGCTCCATTGTGCAGGTGCACCCAACTGCCCATAGCTGGATTCAGTCTCCAGCCTCTGCAGGATGCCCCAAGGCCCTTATCTGCTTACTGCTGGTCTTTGTGGGATGGCCAGCTCCTACTCTAAATTATACTTAAAGGGAATTTTACAAGGAAATTTTGCTCCTGTGCTTCAAGCTGGACTCACTACTGGAAACTCTCTACTTGAAATTTTTCTTTGTTCAACATTTCCAGGCCTTCCCTGCCTCAAATCATTGGACATGTCTGGACCAACTTCCTCACATCAGGAATGTCTTGTCTCCAGAGTGTTTTGTGATTTCACCAGAATGTAGATGAGATAGATGTCATGCCTTAAATCACTCAATAAGCATGTTAACAGTTTTATGTATGACCCAATACCATAACAGAGCCCAATTGTTGATGCATATTCAATTTCTGTAACCAATGAATGTATACCAAATTTGTCTCACTTGAAATGCCCCCCCCAGCATATATATCTCTTCTTTGCTCAAGCATTGAATGGTGTTAGTCTCCTGTGTGTGAACACAGATTGACCCACTAGTATAATTACACTAATTGCTCTGTCTTCATGGCTTCTGGAGTGCTTCCATCCCCCCAGACTATCAAACAGGAGCCATATAAATCAAACAGAAGTTTCCTATTTCAGTACTATTAGACTACCTAGTATGACCATGTTCCCCAGGCAAGCAGAGATTACTGTGATAACTACCCTAACTCCATTTGGATAAAGTAAAGGGATACTAGGTGATCACCTTCCTCTTTCCTCACAGGAGAACCCACAGTAGCTTCCTGTGTGAATCTGCAACTATGTTATCTTCACTCCCCTGTAAATGGGATACTCCACACCTGTGTCAGTTTGCAACTATGGTATCTTTACTACCTTGTACACGGGATGCTCTGCACCCAATATTTTGTTTTAATTAAACTGTGTGAAACTTCCCCTGACCTCAATGAGCTTAGCAAAGTTCAGCTCCTGTAAAATTCCACTTGTGCTCACCCTCTCCTTGAGCCCTCACTAAATAGAAGAGCCCTTAAAAGAACACTGCAAACTGCCTTTCTTTTATCCAGAGTTTTTCTGGTGTGAACCACCCTAGAACACTTGCTCATGATAATAAAGTACTCCATTTAATTCAATGTGTGGCACATCTCTCTAGTTCCAACTCACCTGGCCCTATAACATTACCTCTCAGGAACTCAGGGCAAAGAGTAGGTCTCCCCCTTAGGTAAGGTCAATCTTCCTACATGTCAAATCCCGCCCAGGCAGAAGAGAAAAACTTCCCAGGCAATGCAGTTATACATCCTGCATGGTGCAAAGGATAACAAGAAGCCAAGGCCAGGTTTCAAGATAAGCAGCCTGCTCCATGCAGCAACACCTGCAGGTCCAGACACCCCTGGAGACCACCTATGCCTCAGAACAAAATACTTCTGCCACTCAAGTACAAATGTTTCCAACTCCTCCTGAGGTTACCCCTTCTCTACCCAAACTCCCCCATAAATTTTCCCCTTGCACAAGCTCCCTGGGTCAATGGCTTTGTCAAACTCAACTAGCCTGCACCTAAAACCTTGCTTATTGCTTCATTTTTGCCTGCTCTGGTGGTCTCAGTTGTGCCTCAAATTACCCTAACAGGTAGGTTATAGCTATTGGTATTTTTCATGTTAAAAATTAAAAGAAAAGAATAAAAATGGTTGTTAATTTATACTAAGCAATACTGTTTACATAAAAATATTTTATGGAGGAAAACCCTTTGTATTTTCTCAAAAAAGAGACATCAGTAAGAGGGATGGTAATATACAATTATTTTTCACATCCTTTGAACAATTGGGTTACTTTAATGTGATAATCTTTTCAAATAACTGTCAATATTCTTCTTGATACTATTCTAAAATGTAAGTGGACTGTTTGTTTGTTTTGCAGTGTGGGGGATGAAATCCAGTGCCTTGTTTCTGCTACGCAACAGTTATATTACTGAGCCACATACCTAGCCCTCCATGTACATAGAGGTTAATTGTGATGTGGAATCAAACCTTATCCATAAATTTTGTGTACTCTACTGTACAATAATTTTGTTATCTGCACTCTACATGGATCTTTTATCCATGCATGATTTTGTAACATCATGGATTGACTACCTGGAAAACATAATGCAGGTTCTTTAAGATATTCCAAATATTGTGTCATTCTATTAACCAGTATTGAAAATCACATATTTACTACTGATCTTATAAGACAATTATACAATGTATTTTTATATACTGGGAAGTGATTATAAATTATAAGCATTTCAATTTTTTTTCTTCAAAATAATTTTAGGAAAGGCAATATACTGTATCATTTTCTTTGAAATCAGAGGCTCACTTCAAGAATATGTCTACCAATGCACAAGTTGTTTTGTTTGGTTTGGTTTTTATGACAGGATCTTAATACATAGTTCAGGCTTTCCCTCACTTAACTATATAGCCCAGGCTGCCTTTGTGGCAGTTCTCCTGCCTCAGCCTCCCAAGTCCTGACACCACTATACCTGGCCCAAATGCCCAAATTTAACAGATTATTATTTATCTTTTTTAGAATTACAGTAGCATGTCATGAAGAAAGCATCTAAATAACACAGCACTTGCCCAAAGTATACTGACTGTGCATTTCCCTTCTTGTTACACTAAATATGAAAAGGACTCAACTCAATTATTCTTATTGTCTTATCTAAGGAATTTGAAAAATCATACCACTAGGTTTTACATCATCAATGAAAATGTCCACACAGCAAAAAAAAAAGGTAAATAATGCCACCATTGCTATTAAAATAGTTTTGACATCACAAATCCTTCCTTTCCCAAAGAGCCTGGGGACCTTGATGGCCCAGGAACCACACACTTGGAGCACCTATGCCACCCATCACAACTGCTAATGTGCACATGCTTTAACCTGGGGGAGCTCCAGGGATCCCCCATCTTTTCTTTCTCCTTCCTGCCCAACAAATGGACAAAAAAGGCCAGTATAGAGGATCCAAAAGAGACCAAAGACCAAGCCAAACTGAGTGTGGAAGAGTAAAGTGACTGTTGCTTTGCAATTTAAGTCTCCCTTGATCCTGCTAGCACTCTCCTCAGTTGTTTTAGTGACCTGCTGCTTTACATCCCAATGCTGGTAAAATTTACATCCCAAATACTGCAGTAAAGCAAGTCACTCAAACTAGTTTGACAGTGCATACGGAAGTTATACTTACACTTTATTGTAGTCTATTAAATGTTCAGTAGTATTGTCTTAAAAAAATCAATGTACCAATTATTGTGTATAAAACATGGCCAGCATGGTGGGCATACCTGTAATCCAAGTTACTTAGGAGGCTGAGGCAGATAGATTGAGCTGGAGGCAAGCCTTGGGGTTTAGTGAGGATGCAGATTTTTAAAAAAACATAAGCAATGTATATACCTTAATTTTAAAGTGCTTTCTTCCTAGGGCAGAATAGCTCAGTGGTAGTGTGCTTACCTAACATGAGCATGGATCTAATCTCCAGCATGGTAAAACACAGTAACAATAAAAGCACTTTATTCCTAAAAACTGCTCACAATCACTAGAGCTATTGGTTCTCACATGGTTGCTACAAACATTCAGTCTGTAAAAAGCAGAATATCTTCAAAATGCAATGAAATTAAGTATGTCTGCACAGTCACATCTGCCTCTATGCTCTGTTTGGCTATGGCCCACTGCATCTTTCACAGCTTCCTGCCTTTGGGAGCTCTAACAGAGCCTGTGCACATGTCACTACTCCCTGTGCCTCAGGTCCTTGTGTCAGTGATAATGGAATTAAAATTGAAATGATCATCATGAATTTATAAGAAAAATGCTTTGACTATAAAATAAAAGAGGAAAAGCACTCTGACAGAAAGCCAGCCCCTAAAAAAGAAAAGAGAAACTAGGATAAGAAACTAGGAACTGTCAGGGGTACAGATCTGGAGAGCAGAATAAGATTGGTCCACTGAGAGAGCAGGATCCAGTTTTATGGAGTACTTTAGTGGACTGGGGTCTAGTTGACTTGTTTCTTTTACTTTTTTTTTTTTTTTTTTTTTTTTTTTGATTTTTTTTTTTTTTTTTTTGGTACCAGGAATCAAACTCAGGAACTTGAACTTGGTAGGCAGGCAGTGGAACCATTGAGCTAAATCCCCAGCCCTTGGAGTCTGGTTGATTATAGTCTTGGTCCTAGTTCAGAGCCCTTGTGGAATCCTTATGGCTTAAAGGGTAATGTTGGTCTCATGAAGTGATTGCCCTTGCATCAGGGAGAGCTGCCAGGGTACCTTCCACATTGTGTGTGGGAAGACTCATCTTGAGGGTCTGCAAGGCTATGCTTTCCTGAAATCTGAGCTGGCTGCAAGTTTAGGGCAATGACCAGAGACATCTAGACATTGCTGTAGGGATCTGGAACTAGAAGTTGTAAAAGCTGAAAGTTGGATGTTCCTGCAAATCCTGAACATTAGTTATTCTTATCTTAGTATCCTCAAGGGAAATGAGGTTGGCTAGATAAATGTAAGGCTAACTGTGATGTTAATCCAGATATGTCAGTGTAACTGGATGCAGAAACACCTCATAAATTGGTAAATCATAGTTCTGGGTGTGTTAGTGAGGTATTTCCAGAGGTTACTGGCATGAAGGCCAGCAAACCTAGAGTGGAAGACCTATACTGGTTGTGAGTAATCTCAACCAGTAGGCTTGTTTCATTTCCTTCTACATCAGTAGGGCCAAATACTGTGCCCAACACCTGCCACATAAGGGAAGAGAAGTTTATCTTTGCTCATAGTTTTAGTGGGTCCAGTGCATGGCTGACTGGCTCCATGCAAGAAATACACACAGTAGAAGGGAATGACAGAGGAAAACTCCTTACAACATGGTACACAGGAAGCAGAGAAGGGTAGAGCCAAGGACAAGAACACACCCTTCCAGGCAGTGGGGCAGCCTGTTCCGAGCTTCTGCTCTGGGGAGGTAAAATGAGATATGCAGAAAGGGAAAGCGGGAGGGAATGAGGACAAATTCAGAGAGTCTGTGTATTGGGAATGAAACCCATGGCCTTTGCACTGAGCTACATCCCCAGCCCTTTTTAAAGACAGAGAATCTTGCTAAGTCACTGAGGCTGGACTCAAAGTTGGGGTGCTTCTGTTTCAGCCTCTCAGAGTGCTGCAATTTCCAGCATGCATCACAATTGATTTAATACTCAAAGCATCCCTCTTATGCCTCTAATAAACATCACTTGGGCATAATATTGCTTGTGGATTTGGCTGGATCATTTACCTTCAAGTTTAGGATTTTTTTTTTTTTTTGTATTGGGGAATCGAACTCAGGACCTTGTACTTGAAAGACAGACAGCACCACTGAGCTAAATTCCCAGCCCCCATTCACAGGGATTTGATACACTATTCATTCATTTTTTGTTTTGTTTTGTTACCGGGGATCAAACTCAGGACCTTGTACTTGTGAGGCAGCCAGAAGAACCATTGAGCTAAATCTCCAGCAGTACATTATTCATTCTTACATGCAGGACAACTGATAAGTTGTGTACATTCCTTATATGTATGGTTTCTCACACTACTGTGTTTATTTGAAATATGAATTAAACCAAAATAAATATAGGTGTTCTCATATAATATACATTGATATAGATTTCTCACAATATCATGTGTCATGTTC
>NW_022900913.1:62277157-62297008 GCF_012274545.1 Fukomys damarensis
ATATATATATATATAAACTGTTATGAATTTGTATCTGTTTTCTCATGTTATGGGAATAACAATGCTTTCCCACATCACTTATATAGCAATTTTATTTAGGGGGATTTCTTTAATGTATTTCAAGAGAAGTGGAAGAACTGAAGGATATAGATATAGATATAATTTTCCCTTTCATGTATTTGAATTAATAAAAACTTTCCCATGTTGCTTACATATGTTGACTTTCTTAACTATGAATTCTTTCATGTATGTAATGATACCTGTGTGGAGTGAAAAAGGTTGTATACTGCCTGCAAGAACATCTATCCAAGTCTGAGTCATGGCAGTGTAAGTCATTTTATATATGTAGTTATTTTCTTAGTTTTTTAATGTGCATGATGCTTACTGCAATATACATTACGGTATCCACTGTGGTCTTTGTCCCAAGTGTAATTTATTTCATATATTTGACAATATCTCTGTGTATTAAATACCTTCCCACAGTGCTTATATACATGGGGTTTATTCTCAGTGTGTGTTGATAGTGTGATAGTGTGTCCTGCAAGGTTCCCCACATCACTTACATGCATTGACAGTGGCCATGTGTGCTCAAAGCTTTCCCACAATGCTTACATACACAGGGCTTCTCACCAGTGTGTTTGTTTATGTCCTTGACAATTTTTGTGTTTGCTGAAAATTTTCCCACATTGCTTACATACATAGGATTTCTCTCCAGTGTGACTTTTTTTCATGTATTTGACAAACATCACATCTGCTGAAACCTTTCCCATATTGTCACATACATATGACTCCTCCCCAGTGTGAATTTCTTCATGTCTTTGACAATAAAAGTGTATGGTGAAAGTTCTCCCACATTGCTACCATACACATGGTTTCTCCTGATTGACTTCATTCATGTCTTTGACAATCACACTGTACACTGAAAGCTTTCTCACATTGCCTACATACACAGAGTTTCTCGCCAGTATGTATTTGTTCATGTCTTTGACAATCTGTGTGTTGGCTGAAAGCTTTTCCACATTTCTTACATACATTGGATTTATTTCCAGTGTGACTTCTTTCATATATTTTTAAGTATCTTGTCTGCTGAGTGCTTTCCAATATTGTTCACATACATAGGCTTTCTCCAGAGTGAGTTTGTTCATGCCTTTGACAATAACTATGTGTGCTAAAAACATTTGCACATTGCTTTCATACATAAGGCTTTTCTCCAGGGTAAGTTCTCTCATAGCTTTTACAATGATTTGCATGCTGAATGCTTTTCCACATTGCTTGCATACATATTGTTTCTCCCTAAAGAGAAGTGTTTTGTGGTTACCAAATGAGTCATTGTTAGTGAAGGATTTTCCAGAGTGCTTACATATATAGGTTCTCCAGTGTGATCTTTTTGATGTGTTTGAATATCATGGTGAAAATGAAATCCTTTTCCATGTTGTATACATATATATATTTTTTCACTTTACTGTGACTCCTTCCCCAGATCTGAACATCTCTGGGTGTAATTTCACATCTTGCTTCTATATAAATGGCCTCTTTCAATGTTGCTTTCTTCATTGCAATCAGAATAGGATTTTCCACATGGCATATTTTCACAGAGCTTCTCTGCAGGACTTGTTTTTGCACTTTTCTGAAAGGACTGGGGATTTATGCCGATTTTCCCATGTTTGTTACATTTAGATAGCTTCTCATGAAATGCCCAATACTCATATGATTTGAGTTTAGTGTTAGCTCTAATGGGCCCAAATGCTCATTAATGACCAATCAGGGACCTTCTAGAGGAAAGGATTTTACTTGGTTTTATACCAACAAGTTTCATGTACACATTAGTATTTGGAAATTGAACGACTATTTCTCCATGTGGATACCGTAATGTATATTGACAAGATTTCTCTCCATCTTCACTTCTGTAAAAGAGAAAAGTAACAAAACTACTGATCACATTTAAATGTATCTTTATAATAGTGATTTACTATAAGGATATCTGCTTTGATGAATCTTAAGAATACTTAATCATGAATTTATGTACACTCTGAGCGGTGGCTTGAATACAGACTTTACCTAAATGGTAGTATTTGAGAGTTTGTAGTTGACATGCTTGCAATACATAATACTTTCTTTTGAGGAACTGGAATATATCTTGGTGAAATAAATTCCATATATTGATAATTTTCACATGTTTTCTTCCATGTTTCCATCTCTTCCCATTTAACTGGCTTATTCACCCACTCCAAAATGTTTGTCTCTCATTTCTATCTACTCTTTTTTTTTTGTACCAGGGATTGAACTCAGGTCCTTGCACTTGCAAGGCAGGCCACCAAACTGCTGAGCTAAATTCCCAGCAACTCTCCTTTATTTTACTCTTTAATTAATGTTTTGAGTTTCTCATACAAAATATAACTTGAGTATTAAAAGTTTTTTTCTGACTTATGTAATTTAACATTATGGCTCCAGATTCACCTATATTTTGGCAAGTGAAATAATTTCATTCTTTTTTATGGATGAATTCTGTCTCATTATTTGTACACACCACTTGTGTTTCAATCCTGGAAATTTAACCCAGTTATTCAGCCCTAAATATCTCCCCGAGAGTTTTTTTTTATTTATTGGTACTGGGAATCTAACTTGGGTCCTTGTGCTTATGAGACAGGCAATGGAACCACTGAGCTAAATCCCCAGCTCAAGAGTTTTTATTTTGAAACAGAATCCTATCAATCATTAAGTTTCCCAGGCTGAGCATGAATGTATGATCTTCCTGCCTCAGCTTCCCAGAGTGCTAGGATCACAAGCATGTCCCATTATACCCAGGCTATCCCATATTTCCTTAATCAACTAATTTCAGAATAGGCATTTAGGCTTTTCTAGAACTTAGCTTTAAGTTTTGCTGCTACAAGTATGTACCCATCACTGTAATATGATTGCTTTAAAAAGTAAAAATATAGCTGAATGCAATGGAATTTCTATTTTAATTACTTTCTTGTGGGATATTTCTGTACACATTTCCATAGATAATATGACACATTGACAGTCCCACCAATTACATGTGATGTGCCTTCTAATATTTTGGAACATGAATTGACTGTGTGCTTTGGAGGATTGCTTGAAAATAACTATAATCAAAACAGTGGCATTCATTTGGGTTTTGAATACATCCACAGCTCTAGCAACTTTTGGAATACTGTGTGTTCAAATTTTTGAATGTGTATATCACATTTAAGTACATACAGCATTACTTACATAATTTGTTTCATATACTCTTTTGTTTTTTTTGAGACAGGGTCTCACTAGTTGAGACTAACCTGTAACTCACTTTGTAGCCCAGGCTGGTCTCTAACTCATAGCAATCCTCCTGCCTCAGCCTCCATAGTGCTGGGATTACAGGCATGTGCCAACACACCTGATTCATAATTTGTTTCATATGAAAGTGTATTTATGCCCTGCCTGTGCACCACCAGCCCCAGTGAGGAAGGCTGCCCTGAGATCTGCACTGGCTGGGAGCCAGCCAGCTTGGGCCCATTCCACGGGACCAGTCAGCTGCACCCTCCCCTGCCTGCTCTGCCACCAGCTCCAGAAAGGAAGGTAGCCAGGTGCCCTTCAAACACCTCTGTGACACCCCTCCACCCACTCTCAAACCTCCTGATTGGGCCAGTCCTTGGACCCACTCTGCAGAAGCATAGGTGGTCATAAAGGGTATTTTTCTGAGTTCCCAACTTTGAACATCTTTAAAGAAAGGGTGGGGGAAACCTGCAATAGAACTGTGTGGAGTTCAACACTGCAGGCTGGGGAATTCAATTTGGGCCTTGTGGCCTGAGGCCAGTCTGAGTCACAGGGATCTGCCATTGGCTAGCTGAGATCAGGGACTTGGTTCTGCACATGGCTGTGCATGTGGTATATTATGACAGCAGAGCCATAGTCTGAAAGAGGCCCTTCAAATTCATAGTTTTTCTTTCTTTACATCATTCCACTCTGCAAATTTTTTTTCTGTCCTCTTTCTCCAACTCAGTCTCTTGCTCCAACATATTATCGCTAATCTCCCTGTCTGTTCCTGCTCCTACCCTAACTCAGACTTCTTTTATCTTTTTTTCTTTTTTCTTTATGTTCTTTTCTTCTGTCACTTTACCTCACTCATGGGTCAGTAGTTTCAAGGGAAAGTGAGCCCCTGTTACTGTTGAGGGGATATATTCTTGCACTCTGTCTATCCCTTTTGAATTTAATAATATTGTAAAGATTGTGTGGTCATTCCATGGCCTCTGGCTTCACTTGAAACCTTCTGCAATTCTTTCACTTATCTACTCCTCACATCCTAACTCTGTCTAAGCCCCCAACCTAAATGGTAAAGATGCTATATGGAAAACTGTATTTACTGCAAACATATTTTGGGCTGCTTCTTGATTTTGATTTAATTCACATGGTTTAAAGGTGATAGATTAATGACTACCACAAGTGGCCAATTTACAAGTTGTGCTTGATCCTATTGATTGTATCAATTGGGATAAAGGACTGTGATTGACTTAATCAGTTGTTTTCTCTGATATTATGAAAATGAGAATGTCTGTGAGTCATTAGAGACTCAAAAGCTAAAGCACAACTATATCAGGAAGATTTAAGTAATAATCCATAAATTAAACCAAGGAAAACCCAACAACAAAAATAAAAATGAGAAAACACTTAGGCAAGACACAAAGACAGACTTCCAGTTCACCAATGGCAAACAGTAGGGCAAATGAGGATGAAAAGGCTGATAGTGAATTAGTAGGACACCCTGAACCCATAGCACAGGAAGTAACAAAACAGATCAGTCATGCTCTAGAAAAATTCCAAACAGAAATAATTTCCCAGGTAACCATAGAGATGGTGAGCAAAATGGAAGTCATGATTCAAGACTCTAGAACAGAAACTGAGAAAAAAACAGATGAGCTCAAGACCATGATAGAAGCCATGAAAGCCCAGCATAACAAAGAAATGGGAACAATGAATTCACAACAGAGGAAAGAAATGGAATCCATAAAACAGATTCAAACAGATATCCAGGAGATTAAAACCTCTACTAAAACTGTATGCAACGGAATAAAAGATTGTAAAGATAGAATTTCAGATATAGAAGATAGGATTGCAGTCAGTGACTGTGAAAAGAGAGGTCTCTTCAAAACAGGAAGGGATCTTCAGAAATTAAACAACTCCTAGAAGATGCACAGAAGAATAACATAAGACTGATAGGAATACATGAAGTAGCAGGAGAAAATACAAATGACTTAAGAAAGCTGTTTACAGAATTAAAGATAGAAAACTTCCCAAACCGAGGGGAAGAATTTTACATACAGATAAGTGAGGCATATAGGACTCCAACTAGTCACAATCAAAAAAGATCTACACCTAGACGTATAATAAACAAGATCCCAGAAATCCAAGAGAAGAACAAAATACTACAAGCAGTAAGAGAAAAGAAACAAATCAAATGCAAAGAAAAGCCCATCAGAATCACAGCAGTCTTTTCAACACAAACACTTATATCAAGGAGAGCCTAGGGTGAGGTATTTAAAGTCCTAAAAGAAAACAACCACCAACCTAGACTGATGTATCCTGCAAAACTCTCCTTCAAAATGGATGGGGAAATAAGATACTTCCATGACAAAGAACACCTGAGAAACTTCATGAACACCAAAACAGCATTACAAGGACTTCTAAACAATGTCCTAGGAAAAGACAATGAAGGTCACAACACCATGTGGCCCAACAGACCAAATCAAAGAGACAAGGCAAGAAGCTAAAAGGGTGGGGGAGTAAAAAGAGTCAACAAAAGGCCAATAACATGACAATAATAAGTCAGTACATATCAGTTATAACCATCAATGTCAATGGCCTCAATTTACCAATCAAGAGAACTAGACTGGCAGAATGGATTAAGAAGCAAAATCCAACAATATGTTGCATAAAAGAAACACACCTAGTGCAAACAGAAGCCCATGGACTGAAAGTGAAAGGGTGGAAAACAATCCTCCATGCAACAGGAGCCTAGAAAAAAGCAGGGTTAGCAATCTTATGCACAGACAAAGTAAATTTCAAGCCAAAACTGATTGAGAGAGAAAAAGAAGGCCACTACATCCTTGTAAAGGGAATAATTCAAGAGGAAGAGATTACAATCATAAACATATATGCACCAAATATTAATGCCCCCAATTATATAAAACAACTATTAAGTAACATGAAAAACCAAATAAGCACTAATACAATTGTAGAGGGGGATATAAATACTCCACTATCACAAATAGACAGATCATCTAGGCAGAAAATCAACAATGAAATACTAGAAGTGAACCAAGCTTTTGAACACATGGACTTAATAGATGTCTATGGATGTTCCACCCCACAAAATCAGAATATACATTCTTTTCAGCTGCACATGTGTCATTCTCCAAGATAGATCACACACTAGCTCACACAACAGGTATGAATAAATGCAAAAGAATCAAAGTTATCCCCTGTATATTACCAGATCATAGTGCAATCAACCTGGAGATCAATAGCACAAGAAACTGTAGGAATTTCACAAACACATGGAAATTGAGCAACATTCTCTTGAACAATCAATGGATCACAGAGGAAATTAAAGAAAAAATTAGACAGTTTTTACAAATAAATGAAAATGCCAATACAATATACAGGAATCTATGGGACACAATGAAAGCAGTTCTACATGGAAAATTCATAGCACTGAATACCCACACTAGGAAAACAGAGTGAGCTCAAATAAAAAAATGTAATGATGAATCTTGGACTAGTAGAAAAACAAGAGCAACAAAATCGCAAAGCTCAAACAAGAGAGGAAATTATAAAGTTTACAGCAGAAATCAATGCAATGGAAACTAAGAAATGATACAAAAATAAATGAACTGAGTTGGTTTTTTGAAAAAATAAATAAAATTGATAAACCCTTAGCTAATCTTAAAGGAAAACTAAAAGTGTAAATAAAGTTCAAATTGTATAATTGATAATGTGAAATTGAAACAAAAGGTCTAAAGGAGTAGGGGGAGTGGAAAGTGTAGGGGAAAGGAAAAAAGGGAAAAGAAAAATTATGAAAAAAGGGAAAAATGGAAACAAAATCTTTGTAAATAGGGAATTGTAGAGAGGGTGAAGGGAGGGCTGGGGAATGGGGAAAAAGAACCAAGACACATCATGTAAAGGTACAAGATCCCAATGATGAATGTAACTCTACTGTATACCTAAAAAGTACCAATAAACTTAAGGTAAAACAAACAAACACATTTGCTTTAAACAGGATTTGATAAGGCTGGTAGTATATATCCCACGTAAGATATGACTCATTATTCCTTTATGGTTGACAATTGTTCATTTTATATGCCAAGTGAATCTTATTTCTGAATTATAAGTATTCTAATATGTTCTCTAGATAGATGCAAAAGTATCCAAAATGAAGAAAAAAATACTCTAAAAGAAAATCTAGGAATGAGCAAATCTTCAAAAACAAAATGGTAAAGCCACAAGTGTTAAGGTGACTTGAAGATACAAAAAGTAACTTAGGATTTCTGTTCAGGAAAGAAAATACTTTATGAAATTTACATGCAGGTGAAACAGTTATGAGAAGGGATGGTGATTCTCTCCAATGCCAAAGAAAACACAGAACAAAAAGATTTTATCAAAAAAATTCCTCATCACATATGTGAGAACATGATAAAAGCAGGTATCTTATAGGTCTTACATAGGAATTGAACAAAAGAATGCATAAAATGGAGGCATAAAAGATAGAAAAAATGAAAAGTCATAATTAAACTTTCCTATGAGTCATTAAATTATAAAAAAACATTTTTGGTTGGCTATGAGAAATAGGAGCTATAACCCACTTGTGTGTGTAGTGTGGATGTTGTATATTAAAAATTAAATGAATGCATACTCTGTGCACCAGTAAATAGGTCCTCAGTCCTGAGCATCTATGGCATTTTCTTAAATCTGCTCATAGGGCAGCAAAATAATATACCTTGTGGCCTTTACACCAGTGCCAGAACTACACAAGTCTGCTTTTCCATAACTGTGGAAAGCCAAACAACATGTTATGGAGAAAAACAATGGAGATCCTCTCATGCTGAACATTGCTACATGTACACCAATGCAAATAAATCTGGAAAATAATATTGAATGAATCAGATCAAAGACAGGATTAACTCTCTAACATACTCCCATTTGGGCAGACTGAACCTAAATGTCTTTTAAGGCATGTCCTATGTGTTATGTGCTGTTGATCAATATCCTTGATCTCTACCCATCCTATAAATCTTGCTCATGCTCTTCATCACGATTATAACCAAAAAGTTGAGAAAAATTCACACGTTCTATGATGTGCACAGTCACTAATACCTGAAAACCACTGACTTAGCAAGTACAATGGGCATGTAAACTCCTGAATGACAAGATACCCAGAAGGACCAAAGAATGACCACAAGAGCTGCCAAAATTCAATGCACCCCAAACCCAAGTAGAATGAATGACACTACTCAAAGTACTCTCTGTCTGTCCCTGCACACTCTGCCATCCCTACTTTATGTTCCACAACACCAGCATTGCATGGCTCCAGCGTCTCCCAGAATCATTCCCACGCAGCCTGTAGCCAGTGGAAATCACAGAAGGTGGTCTGATGAGCTGGGGGACTCTCAGCAGTGTGCTTGAAACAAGCACTTTGGCACTACAGATGTCAGAACTATGCCTCTACCGTGGCCCACCTGATTGAACAGTTCATACAACCTGCCTCTTTATTGCTAACTGGCTCCTGCTTCATTGCCCTCCCTCTGGGCCCAAAGTGAGGAGAGAAATGAACTCCTGCCTGCATGAGTAGAGTTCAAACGCTAGATTGTAACCCAGGATCTTCTGGACTAGACTCTTTCCCATAATGTCAAGCTCACCTCACCTGACTATAATTGCATTTGAGCAGTTTACTCTTGGCTTCACAGAGGTGCCCCTGTTTTCTTAATGGACTTAATGTGCCCTTCCTGAAAATGGGGCCAATTGTGTGCTCAGAAGCTTTCATGGTCAGTGTCCTATGGAAGAATCAGTCCCTGATGTAAGAAAACATCAGGAGAGCAGGACAGGACAAATTGGAATAGAGGGAGAGCTGGCTCTTTGACAGGTCAATGTGTGGGAATGAGGCAGCAGGTTTCACGGTCCAGATTTTTCACACTGTCTCATTCTACTCATTTTCATTCAAGAAAATGAATATATGCCCCAGAAGTGGGATACAATTATTACATACACAGAGAAATGAGTTAAATGATAGTGATATTGTACAAAAGAGTAAAGCTGAAAGAAAAGCAAACATTCCATTTCCCCTAGACAAGATTCATAATTCATCTAAGGTCATTAAAAAAAAACAACCGAGTTCTGAAGACAAACATATTGCCAGGCATGAGGGCTAGAATAAATGTTGAAATGGAGCCCCACCTTTGATCCACTTGACCACTTCCCAGTGATGAGGCAGGGATACATAAGGACTTGAGCTCTGCATGCCCCATAGTTTCCTCTTTACAAGTTGAGATTTTCCAGCTTTCAACATGAATATCCCTAGAAAGAAAATATTAGGTGGAGTCATGTGATACTCTTGTTACAGTTGGTTGGCTTGAGAAATGTGTAAGATATCTTCAAAGCAAACTTCTAAGTGTGTCTACTTGAGTCATGCTAGTGTGATCTGATGGACCAAATCTGGCCTCTGGCCCTTTCCTTTGAGGCACTTTCCATACTATCTGGTTCCTGACTCTTCTAAAGCAGTTATGCTTTTTCTTCATTTGTGTTTCCCATGATGTTTCTGCATTGGAAGACATCAAGCCTAGGCTGCAATCTTTGAAACAAGACAAAATAAACCCTTTCTTAAGTTCTATATGCAAGGTATTTTTCCCTGAAACAAAATAACCCTAATGGAATTCAAGTAAAGAGTCTGTTCTACATAAAGTTTGAAAAGTATCAATTCCTTATGTAGAAAGCTACATACAAGAGTTTTTCTCTGATTGTTCTTCACAGATTCCCTTCACATGTACATGTATGTACACTCTGACTCTTGCAGCTCATTTCATGTCAAAACCACTTTTTCCCTCTATAATCCATTCTCCTTTGTGCAGTTGGAACTACAATTCAGACTTGCCACAAACTCATGCAAAAAAAAATCTCACTGCTACAGACCCAAGGACTCATGTTGCACAGTATTTTGCAAACTAATGCAGGCCTCCTGTATTAACTACCAATTTCTACTATAGGTGTGGACTCAGAAGAAACAGTGAAGATATCCACAATAATGTGAAGATTGTACAACAATGCTATCTGGAGAGCACTCCAATAGTCCTGGATGTGCTAACACAATGTAACATCATGAGAGTTACATCTGCATGTATGCAAAAATTCACATGCTATCTCTTCTATCTGGAAATTAATTCCCTATGTCACTACTTCACCCAAATCATAAATATACATGCGTCAGTTTTCACTTTCATATTACCACTTCGACACATCTTCTCAATTTGTGGTATAGTTTTTCAACATTACTGAACACCTATGGACCCCTGGCTAACCTTATCACATTTTCCTCCAAGCTCTCATGCTAAATGTAAGAGAATTTCTCAATCTGAGCCCTGAGAAACTGGGGGTAGACACGAGCTTTATTGTTCGTCATTGCCATCTCTCAGCAGGTACATTATTTCCAAATAAAATGAGCCTGCCTCTGCCCTTCCTCACCCTCTCCATCCCTCAAACCTTGGACCTGCCATTGCTCCTGCACCTTCCCAGCCCCACCTGCACACCCTCCCCTGAAGCCCCATAACCTGTGCTTCTTCTCTCTGTCATTGATGCCACTTTTCCCCAGAATGAGGCGCTGCTGCTGTGTCACCCACACTGGTGGCCTTGTGTAGCTTGCTCATGGTTGTGGGGCAGGTGCTGTGTTGTGGTCCCCCTGCAAATGCCCTGAAGGCCTGCACAACCCAAGGGAACCTGAGGCCTAACATCCTCCTCATGGCTGAGGCTACTGGCATCCTAGAGGCCTCCCCTCCCCTTCAACCTTTCTCCACCTCCAAGTCAAGCCAACCCTGTTCACTGCTGTGGCCCAAAAGCTAGGTTCTGCTGCTGGCTTCCAATTGGGTGGAATCTCTGTCACCAAGCAAAGAGCCTAACTTCTTTTGAGCATGTGGTGCATGCTCACGAGGCCTTCTCAGTATGCAGGTTCACCTGTCTGCATGGGTCCTGCAGGCTGCTGTGCTCCAAAGTGGCATGGGCAGTGTGGGGCCTGGCAGCATGCAGAGCTGCTCACTAAAACAGAGGGCTAAGGACCATGGACATAATCCTTGGGGGAGGATGGAGAACCAGGATCAGTGCTTCAAGGTGGCAGGCATTGAGGTCAGAACCTGCCTGCTTGGGCCTCCTCCCTAAAAATGAGTGTCTTGGGGCCTTCTCAGGGACTTACCCACAATATTTAGCTGGTTCCATTTCATATATCTTTCATTTGTTCCCCTGTAGTACTGGGGATGGAACTCAGGGCCTTGTGTGCTAGGCAAGTGCTCTACCACTGAGCTACATGCCCAGCACCCATATCTTTTTCTCTACAGTTTTCACTTAACACCAAGCCAGCCTGCTCCCAAAGTACCAGATCCAAGTGCTGTATCACTCATGGACACTCCAAATTCAACATAGCCCAACCGTTCCTCATCTGAGTGGATGACACAAACACCACTCTAGCTGAGCCTGCTGGAAAGCGGGGATTTGTCCCAAACATGACCCTGCACACTTCAGCCCACTTGCTACTGTGTCCTTAATGCCTCTCAAAGACCCCCTCTTCCCCACTCCAACCACCAGTGCCTGAGTCTAGGCTGTTCATACTATTTTTCTGTCAGTTTTGGACTTCAGCCCCCTCGCCTGCTTCAGCCTGACTTCTCACTCAGATGGCATCTTTCATGATCTCTAAAACCAGACACCTGGTGACCCATTGCCATCCTTAGAACTTCCCAGTGGATTCCCTTGATGCTCTGGGAGATCACTCAAGCTCTCTAACTCCTCTGGCCATTTCCCCATCTGCATCTCCTTGCTAGCCACAGAGGCAGCTCACATGGGATCCTGTGTATATCTGCAAAGTCCATGTTCTCTCTGTGACTTCCTTGATTCAGAGAGGTTCTCACCACTTGCAAGCTTCCCCAAGAGTCCAGAGAGCTGTGCTCCCCTTTTGAATGAAGGACCCCCTCTCTGGATGCACAGCAGCCCACACATTCTCAGCCAGAGCTCCCAGAACAATGACCTGTAATCTCTGGCCACTTTTATGTGGCCTGAATTACATTAAATTCCTGGAGGACGGGGACCATATCAGTGTGTATATAATTATATTAAGTATCATACACGTATTTGCTTTAAGAATGAATTCTTATGAAGTTTGGAGGATACATTTTTGGGGTGTTTTTGTTTTGTTTTATTTTGTTTTTTGGTGCCAGGGATCAAACTCAAGTTCTTGTGTTTTCAAGGCAGGTGCAGTGCCACTGACCTAAATCTGTATATATGGTCAAAATTAGCATTTATTTGCAATTATCTTGGAGCAATCTTCACTTTTCTGATATTGAGAACATTCTCCCTTAAATCACCTCCTGATTGAATTACAGGTTCATCTTTTAGATTACTCATTAACTTCTGTGCCTCTTAGATAACCAGAGTTCTGCATTCAGAGTTTTTCAAAACAACTGGTTTTGAAATTAATTTTGTAAATAGACTTGTATTTACATGAAACAGAAATAAAAAGACTTGAGTGTATCTTACATAGGAAGAGTAATGTTTTCATGAAGTTTCTGTTCACTTATCTATTATTTGTGTGTGTGTGTGTGTGTGTGTGTGTGTGTGAAAAGTTCATATGGAAAATAAAACAAACAACTGTCAGAGTGTGGTGGGTTATAACTCTTCCAGTGTCACATGCCTTTATTAGTCAACCTGGTCTTCCATAAAACACACCAAAGTCTTGGTGGCTTAAATAACAGAAAGTTTGTCATACTTCTGTATGTTTGGAAGTCCAAAATCAAGGTGCCAGATGATTCAGTTCAGCATGAGGTCCACGTTCTTGGATTACAGATGGCAGCCCATCTTACCCTAAGTACAGTTACATATCACTTAACAATGGAAATACATTCTGAGAAGTTTGTTCTCAGGTGATTTTGTCATGTGTTTATCCCAGGATGCAATCACACAAACCTAGGTGGTATAGCCTACTACACACCTAGGCTCTCAGGAGCATACCAATATATATCTTCTCTTGTCAACAAAAACCTCCTCATACAGGGTATGAATGTACTAAATTGCTCCAATAATATAACTAATAAACAGATTAAGTAGTACTGAGTTTCTAAACACTAATAATATTATATAAGATAACTATTATACACTTACTTAGGATAACTATATGCAAAATAAGGATTACATATGAAGTCATGCTTACAACATGGAATTAGGGAAATAAAATGGAAAACAATGTTATGATTGTGTTTGATTTATTTCACTTATCATTATAGTCTCAAAATGCATCTATTGTCCTACAAATGATGTGTTTTTCCTTTTTTATGGAAGAGTAGTACTTCATTGTGTATAAATACCATGTTTTTTTATTCATTAATCTCTTGATGGATACATAGACTACTTCCAAGATTTAGATATTGTAAATTGTGGTGCCATAGCATGGGTATACATGTATAACTGTACGATTATATAATTAACTCTTTAGGGAGGATACCTGAAGAAGAAGGACTGGGTCAAACACAACCTCTAGTTTTAGTTTTTTGAGGAATTTTCATATTGACTTCCCCAGTGGCATTACTACTTTATATTTCTACCAAAAATATAGAAGGGTTCATTTTCCTCTGCAGCTTTGCCAGCATTTGCTATTATTTGATTCCTTGATGGTAGCCATTCTTTTGCAAGTAAGGTGGAAATTCAGTCTTCTTTTAATTTGCATTTCTCTGATTGCCAAAGATGTTGAATAAGTTTTCACATACTTAATGGGCATTTAAACTTTTGCTTCTGAGATGTGTTATTAATTTCAGTTACCCACTTTTTGACTGGGTCTTTTATTATGAGTGGTCTATTTTTTTTTAGTTCTTTATGTATGCTAGATATTAGTCCTTTGTCTGAGGAATAGCTGGCAACTTTTCCCTATTATGTAGGTCATCCCTTCACTCTGTTGGTAGTTTCCTTTGCTATATAAAGGCTTTTAAAATAACATTTGTAAACTCTTGGTATTTTTTTGTATGTATTATTGGGGTTCTGTTCAGAGAGTCCTTGCCAATACTTATGTCCTCAAGAGCTTTCCCTATTTTACCTTCCAGCAGATTGTTTCTGTTTTAATATTTAGATATTTGATCTGTTTGTATTTTCGTTTAGTACATGGTGAGAGATATGGGTCTAGCATGAATCTGCTTCATGTGGATAGCCAGTGTTCCCAGCACCATTTGTTAAAGAGACCATCTTTCCTTCAGTGTAAGTATTTGATGCCATTGTCAAAGATCAGGTAGCTGAATGTGCCTGGAGTTGTTTCTGCATCCTGTTATGTTCCATTCATCCACATGTCCATTATTTTTCCAGAACTAAGCTTTAAAAAAAAGAAATCAGTGTAGCTTTTTAGTATAACTTGAAGTCCAGGCTTGTGACATCTCCTGCCTTGCTTTTGCTGTCCAGTATTGCTTTTGCTACTCTAGGTATCCTCTGGTTCCATGTGAATTTTAGGATTGTTTTCTCTAATTCTGTGAAGAATACTATTGCTAAATTGATTGGGATTGCATTAAGTCTGTGTAATAGTTCTGGAAATATGGCCAATTTGACAATATTGGTTCTACCTACTCAAAACAGGGGATATATTTCCATTTCCTGATGTCCTTTTTGATTTCCTTTTTCAGCTTTCATTGTAAAGGCCTTTCACTTCATTGATTCCTAATATTTAATCCCTAATGGTTCTTAATGGTTAATTCCTAATATTTAATTTTTTCTTGATGCTGATGTGAAAGGTAGTGTTTCCCTGACTTCTTTCTTGGTGATTTTATTATTCATGTGGAGGAACACTCTTGATTTCCTTCTCTTGCCATTGTATCCTGCTACACTACTGAATTTGGTTACTAATTTTCATGAAAAATTTTAACAAAAACACTTCCTCTTTTAATCCTGAAAAGCATAGTCACTAGTACTGAATTTAAATTTGGATGCATACTATAATATCTTTACCCAGCAAAATATATACTGATTCAGTGCAGCTATCTCTTCATTTTTAAAATAAATTTTATTTTATCCCATCCCCTTATATTTTTCTTCTACAAGCTGGGCTGAGTATTCACCGGTGTCCTCAAATTATGGAGTTCATATTTTCTTGTCACAGATTATGGCTTTTTAAAATTTTGGGATATGGGTTTGATGTAGTGTGGATAGTGCTGCTGTTTCTTCCCTTCACCAGCATGGAGGAAAACTGTTTTATAGACTTGCACCTCTTCTCTAAGAGAATCTGTGACCATAGGGCCTATCATATTAGCTTACACTGAGCCTTTACTAGCTCATTACAATTCTCTAGTTTAATATTCTTCCTGGCTTATACGACATTTGGCAAAGTCTATTCCATCTGATTGCCTGCTCAGGTGTAATTTCTTTTGATAGCCACCTGTACCTCTCAGAGTTTTGTGTTGGTTTTTTGTGTCCTCAGTTTTCTGATGAGTACAAGAAAAGTTTGCTCAGTTCCTTTATTCTGGTAGACATGAGGTATCACTCTTCCTAGCTCTCTTCCTCTCTAAACCAGGAAAACTAATAAATAGTACTTTATAAATTAGCCAGAGTAACATTTCTCTTGTGATATTTATTATGGATATTTTCTCCAAGTTTTTCAGTTGTCTTTTGACTCTGCTCAGGGTTTCCTACTCTGCCCTGGTTTGCCTAACCAGAGAAGCTGGACAAGACCTCTGGTCTATGCTTTCCCCTCACTTCTGTTTCTGGTATTTCCCATGTCCCTGCATTGTATATGGTGTTCCCTCCCTCAGGGAAAAGTCAGAAACAACTTCTTTCAAAAGCACTGGTTTCTCTGTGACACCATTTAGCCAACTGTACAAATTAATACCAGGGTGATCATTACTGATTTGCAATACTACTTCACCAGTGGGTGTATGTGCCAGGACAAATTAAATTGTATACTTTATGCATGACTAGCTATGATATGACAATTACACCTCAAGAAAATGTTTTCTGGTACATGTACTAGAAACTAAGGAGTAAACTTGCCTTTATTTACACCCAACATCATCATATACAACATAAAAATCCAATGAAATCTACAAAAAAATCCTTAAACAACTTGATGACTTCAAGATGCAATGTTCAAAATAAACTGGATGATACCAATATAATAAAAATAAAAAACAAAAACACTGAAATAATACTAGTTATAAGAATGTTTTTTAAAGGACTTATGGACAATTTTACATTGAAAAATAGAAATTATTGCTGGGACAAATAAAAAAATAAAGAAATAAAGATCTAGACCCGGATTATAGATTGTAAAATTCAATGTTATTAAGATATCAAGTCTTCTGAAAAACATTTATAAATCTAATGTAATTCTAAGATTCCGACAAAAAAATTTTTTGGAGATATTTATAAGCTACCTAAATACAATTTTAAGAAGGAAAAAAATTGGAGAAATATTTTCTTTACAATACTCAAGAGAGCACGGTTTGAGCATAAGTACAGAAATAAAGATTACTAGAACAATATACAGTTCCAATATGGATCCACACATAGGATGGTAAATCAACTGTCAATAAATTTGAAAAGAGTGCAAATGGGAATACCAGTTACCACAATGGAACACACAGAAAGTGTCCGTCTTGATGAAAATGTTTTGTAACTAGACTGTGGTAATAATTATATACTGTCATGCATTTGTCAAAACTCAAAAAAGTGAGCACTCTAAATGAGCACATTTTATTGCATGTAGTTATGTCTCAACAAAAATGAATGAGTAAAAAGAAAGATATCGGGTTGGAAGACATGCTCAGCACAGAGTACTAGAGATTACTACACAAAATGCAGCAAGTATGCCAATAAATCATTAAGAAAAATACTTCCAAATATAGGACAAAGGTTTATAAAGTTTACTGGTAGAAAAACATCCAAATGTCTCCTCAATATGACAGTATGTTTATCTGTAAACAATGAGGGAATTACAAAGTAAAACAGGAAGTGTAACCCAAACACCAAAAGAATAAAAACTAAATAATAAGATCTCGTGATTTCAGAGCTAATCTGGGCCACTGCATTTGCTGGAGAAACCAATTTAACAACATCTGGTGAGGATAATGAAGTGACTCTGGGTACTTGGCCAAGAGAAAATCCTGCCCCTGAATAGGAGGAAACACCTATAGGAGCCTACATTTGGAAATTCTGGTAATAGGATGATTAGAAAAAACTTGCTTCCTACAAATAGGGAAATGTAGAAATAAAATTTGGTATTCAGTAAGTGGTTAAAATTCAAGAAATAAATATTCATATATACACCGAGTTCAAAAATAAAATGCTGAGAATGTTGTAGAATGCCATATTCATTATGAAAGGATTTATGAGGACTTAAAACATATCTCCTGGGAACAGCGGTGTGGTCCATGCCAGTGCAGCTGCAGGCAGATCGCAGGCGGGATCCACCCTGGCCCCAGAGGCTAGGGCAAGCCCACCTGGTCTAGGCCTGCCCAGGAAATAGTTGCAGAGGCCCACCCAATAGCATCAATGAATGTGTGCAGATCCCTGGGAACAAGAATGTGGTCCAGATCAGAGCTACTGCAGGCAGAGCCCAGCAAGTGATCTGCCCTTACCCCAGAGGCTGGGGCAAAACTACCCAGACAAGGCCCACTCAGGAAAGAGCTACACAGGTCCACAAGCTTCAGTCACAGGCCCACACTGTAGCATTGTTGGTTTGAATGAAGGAATTCGTGTACTGGGAAGCACTGGAGAAAAGGCCTTTTGGTGGCTTGGTGAGAATTGAAGACCACTGGGTGAACAAAAAGTTGTCTCAATGAAGGCAGAGCAGGCTGCATTTGTTGAAATGAGAAGACACAGAAACAAATCCCAAAAGCAGACTTCTAGATCCCCTAAGGCAACCCCAAATTGAAACAAGATGAAACAATCTGATACTCAACCATCTGGACTCCCTGAACTGGCAACAAAAGAGGATCTGGGAAAAATGAAGTCACAAATAATTTCTCAGATAACAGCAGAGATTGTGCCCATAGTAAGATATGATTAATAAATTGAGAGTAGACACAGATTAAAAAAAAAATAGAGGAGCTGAGGAATGTGATGGAATCCCAACATAGGAAACAAATGGAATACCCAAAACAGATGCAACAGATTTCCAGGAGATTAAAAACTCCTTTGAAAGTTTACACAGCAGAATGAACTAATGAGAAGTTAGAATTTCAGGTACAGAAGATAGCATTGCAATTAATGAAATGGAAAAGAAAAATTTCTTAAAAATAGTAAGGGACCATGACAAATCAATCCAACAGCTGCTACATGATGCAAAGAAGAATAATATAAGACTGATTGGCGTCAATGAAGAAACAGGAGAGAGTTCAGATAATATTAAAAAAAATTGTTCACAGAAGTAATGGTAGAAAACTTTCCAACTGGAGGAAAACAATTTAACATAAAGATAAATGAGGCATATAGACTCCAACAAGCCATGATCAAACAAATCTACACATAGGCATATAATAGCTAAGATTCCAGAAACCTAACAAAAAAATGAAATGCTACAAGCAGTCAGAGAAAACAAACAAATCACATAAAAAGGAAAGCCTGTCAGAATCACAGAAGACTTCTCAACACAAAGAAACCCATAGACTGAGATTTACAGGGTGGAAATCAGTATTCCACATGACAGGAACCCAGAAAAAGCAGGAGTAACTACCCTCTTTGAAGATCATGTGGATTTCAAACCAACACTGCTCAAGAGAGACAAAAATGGACACTACATCCTTGTAATGGGAACAGTCCAAGAAGAAGACATGACAATGATAAATATATATACACCAAACAGTAGTATGCTGATCTATATAAAACAAACACTAATGGACATGAAAAACTAAATAAACACTAAAACAATAGCAATGGGGAACCTCAATACCCCACTGTCACAAATAGATAAGCTAGACAGAGAATAAAAAATGTAATACTAGTACTCAAACTCTTGAACAAATCAACTTAACAGATGTTTACAGTGTTGCACCCCACAAAGATCAGAGTCCACATTCTTCTCAGCTGCACATGGGTTACTCTCCAAAATATACCACATATTCACTCATAGAACATGTTTAAGTAAGTGCAAAGGAACTGAAGTGGTCCCCTGTATATTATCATACCATAGTACAATGAAATTGGAGGTCAACAGTAAAAGAATCCACAAGAAATTCACAAACACAGGGAAATTGAAAAACACAGTCCTAAATAACCTGGGGTTCACAGAGGATATTAAAGAAGAAATCAGACAATATCTACAATTAAGTGGCAATGACAATACAACATATTGGAATCTATGGGACACAATGAAAGTAGTCTTATGAATGAAATTCATAACACTAAATATGCATATTAGGAAAACAGAATGTGAGCAATTAAACAACCAGATGTCGAATGTCAAGCTTCTAGCAAAAGAAGAGCAGAACAAACCCAAAGCTCATACAAGGGACAAAATTATAAAGATCAGAGCAGAAATTAATTCAATGGACATTAAAAGAATGTAACAAAAAAAATCAATGAAGCCAAGAGTTGGTTCTTCAAAAGAATAAACAAAATTGACAAACCCTTTGCCAACCTTAT
>NW_022900913.1:62297037-62301711 GCF_012274545.1 Fukomys damarensis
AAACCTACTTTGAGAAGCCCAATAAAATGGAAAATATAGAAGAAATGGAAAGATTCCCAGATTTATATGAATAACCAACGTTGAACAAAGATGCCCTAAAAATTTTAAATGACCCAATATCAATCAATGAAATTGAAAATATAATTAAACAATTACCAACTAAGAAAAGCCCGGGTCCTGATGACTTCGCTGCTTAATTTTACAAGACATTTAGAGAGCAACTACTGAAACTACTATTTAAAATCTTCAATGAAATTGAAAGGGAAGCAATACTCCCAAATTCATCCCTGGAAGCAAGTATCACCTTGAACTCCAAAGCAGAGAAAGACCTAACCAAAAAAAGAGAACTATAGGCTAATCTCACTAATGAACACAGATGCAAAAATCCTTAATAAGATACTGGCAAACAGAATGAAGAAGATCATACACAATGACCAAGTCAGATTCATCCCAGGGATACAGGCATGTTTCAACATGCAAATCAATAAATGCAATACACTATATTAACAGAGCCAAGGATAAAAACCATATGATCATCTCAGTAGATGCAGAAAAAGCATTTGACAAAATCTAACATGCATTCATGATAAAAACCCAACAGAAAATTGAAATAGATATCTCTAGCTCAATCTAATACAAGCCAACTAGGAAAAACAGACAGCCAATATCATACTAAATGGTAAAAAATGGAAAAACTTCCTGCTAAAATCAGGAACAAGACAAGGCTGTCCACTATCACCACTCAATGACATCATACTGTATATAGAAGGCCCCAAGAATTCCACCAAAAGTCTTCTAGACTTAATAACCAAATTCAGTAAAGTAGCTGAGTACAAGGTAAACACTCAAAAATCAATGGTTTTTTAGAAACAGAAAACAGACTCACTGAGAGATAAATGGGGCAGTTAATTCCTAGCACAATAGCATCCCAAAAAATGAAATGCCTAGGAATCAATCAAAGAACTCTGCTCTGAAAACTAAAGAACTCTGAAAATAGAAATTGATGAGGATATCAGAAAATGGAAAGACATCCCTTGTTCCTGGGTAGGAAGAATCAACATAGTGAAAATGGCCATGAAAATCCTATATAGATTCAATACAATCCCAATTGAAATCCTAGCAACATACTTCACATATCTTGAGAAAACAATCTAAAAATTCATTTGGAACAAGAATAGACCTAGAATAGGAAAAGCAATTTTAGGCAACAAAAAGAAGTTTGTGGGTATCAACTTGAAAAACCCCAATTTGAAACTATACTACAAAGCTACTGTGATAAAAACAGCATGGTACTGGCTAAGAAACAGAACTGAGGACCAGTGGAAAAGATTAGAAGATGCAGAAATAACTCCAGACACATTCAGCCACCTCATCTTTGACAAAAGAGCAAAACACCCTCACTGGAGGAAAGATAGCCTCTTTAATAAATGGTGCTGGAAAAACTGGGGTACAACTTGCCATAGATTAAAACCAGACCTATATCCCTCACCATGAACTAAACTAAAATCTAAATGTATTAAAGATCTAAATATTAAAACAGAAGCACTAAATTAGCTGGAAGAGAGGTTAGGTGGAACTCTTGAAGACATTGGTTTAGGAAAAGATTTTATGAACAAAACCTCAGTTACCCATGAGCTAGCACAAACAATCAACAAGTGTGATTTTTTCTTATTAAAAATCACCTGCAAAACAAGAGAAATGACCAACAGTATGAACGGACAACCAAGAAGGGGGGAAAAATTTTTCACCAGCTGTTCCTCAGACAAAAGTCTACTATCTAGAATGAGTATCTATCTATATATCTATCTATCTATTCATCTTAAAAACATTAGACTTCCCAACGTAAAGACCCAATTAAGAAATGGGCATCTGAGATGAAAAGATATTTCTCAGAAAAAGAAGTAGAAATAGCAAATAAACATATGAAACAATGGTGAACATCACTGGTCATTTGAGAAATGCAAATGAAAACAATGCTGAGATTTCACCTCACCCCAGAAAGAATGGCTGCTCTCATTAAATCAACCAATAACAAATGCTGGCAGGGCTGAAGAGAAAGAGGAATCCTGCTTCACTGCTGGTGGGAGTGTAGACTGGTGCAACCAGTGTGGAAAGCAGTATGAAGATACCTTAAAGAACTAGGATTGGAAGTTCCATTTGATCCAGCTATTCCCCTGCTGGGCATCTTCTCTAAAGAATTAAAAGAATCATACCATAGTGATATATGTGTACCCGTCTTCATAGCCACACAACTTGTAATAGCTAAAACTTGGAAGCAGGCCAATTTACCATCAAAAGGAGACTGGGTAAAGAAAACAAAATTTTTAACATATAACAGAATGCTACTAAGCAACAAAAAATGCTAAATTAGAGACATTTATAGTTAAATAGATGCACATTGAGGTGATACTCTTAAGTGATATAAATAGGACACACATGTGTAATTACTGAATTGTTTCCCTAGTGTGAGAAACTCAAACAGCAATAAGGGCTAAAAGGTATTATAGAAAATCTGAAATTGGATCAAAAGGGACAAAGAAGAAAGAGAAATAGGAGAGGTAGTACGAAGAAAAGAAGGGAATGGAATCAATATGAGAAAATGAAAAATAAAGGAAGCAAAGTCTTTGTAGATGGGGAGAGAGGGGAGGGTTGTAGGGAGAGCAGGGCAATGGGGAAAACATTAAGAACGAAGATTGATTATGTAAAGGTACAAATTTCCAACAATGAATTTCATGATACTGTAAACATTAAATGTACCAATAAAATTAATAAAAGTTAAAAATGTATCAAGTTATGTCTGAAAATGAAGAGTCCACACATATTAATGAGGAGGCATCTTATGGGAAGAGGAAAGAAGCAAATGAGCCTGGAAGATAAACAAAGCTGACTTTGGTGTTATTTAAATGCTTAAATTATTTTAAATCTCTGGAGCAAAAACAACAAATGATTAGCACTTTCTTATTCTAGGTGATTGATCAAATAGTTGAACATTCTCTAAGTTTCTATAACCTTCAACATTTCAAAATTGGAATAATTTAAACCTATTAATTATGAAAAAGACTAAGAATTAGTAACTTTCAATTAATCTTCTGTATTGTGAGGTAACTGGAAACTTAAAATTAGTGTTTACAATGAAAATTCTCTTTTTAACAATCTGCAATTTACTAATCTTTTGTGGTTGATTTCAAATCTCTAACATTTGCATATTTCTGTAAAAAACATGGTAAGGTCAAGCACCATGGGACTAAATAAATCTTTTGTTTCTTTTTGTCACCAGTGCTGTGGATCAAACCTCTACCTCTGAGCTCAACCTCTAGCCCTTTCACCTTCCTTCATTAATGTACCTCTGAGGTCACTGTCTGCTCATAACTTTCACTGGCCCATTATGTGGTCACAACACCTACCCACACCATACGCAAGGTGCACACACCATGGAGAACCCTCTTCAGCACTCATTACCCTGCCCATCACTTCCACTCTAACACTTACTTTTTCAGTGCACATGAACATGGTCGCTGGGACCTTTATATATGAAGAAAGGAACTTTTTAATACTCCACTCAATTATAAGAGCATCCTTAGTCAATAAACAAAAAGGTATCGCCTTTTGACAGTCATCATCATATTTAGTGCCTTTATCTGATGAAAAATCATACCTACAAGTATTACTGAAAGAATTGGTTTTGACAATTTTCCAAGTATATAATATGTTCCTCTCCTAATTTTCATGCAGAAATAAATTTATTTAGCTATTCAAGTAATCCTACCTCCTTCTAAGATTTTTGTAACTGTATTTCTTATGGTTGTCCCAACTTATTTTTAAACCATCACATTTAGTCTTTCAAAATATTCAAAAATTATTCAGCTTGGCTATCAAAATTAATTCAAATTCAATAAAAATTGCAATGCTGAAATTCAAAGTCATGAATCTCCAGCTCTTCCTACATAGGACTTCAGATACTGGGCTCATTTCAAACACTTTTTGGAAGTTATATGTATTTTATATTAGGCTGGGCAAACTATAGTCAACGGTGGGTTATTTCACTGCCTGTAACCTAAAAATGGCCTTTACTGCTTTAAAAAGATTGTGACAATAAAGAAGAGAAAGATTAAGACACAGCATGTAGCTTGTGAACTTAAATGGTTTATTCATTGTATCTTCATAGAAAAGCATACATATTTTTTTGGTTGTGCTGTGATATCAGGACTTGGTGCAGGCTACGAAAAGTCCTCTCAGCCCTAGGATGACACTTTCTATATAATACATATGGAATCACCCTGAAATTGAAGTTAAAACTTCTCTGAACCCCAAACAGATGTGTTTCTGCTAAGGCTGCATTAATTCAAAGAAATACAGTACCAGAAACTGGTTCATTTAAACATGCTAGGACACAGTATGTTTTAAAAAGTGTATATACTTGCAAAATTTTTATATATGGTATTTAAATGGAAAAGTTAAATATGCTACCAAATCCATCTATCTTCTCAATGCTCTTCAAAATTTTTCTGACTTTAACATCCACTTATGAGAGACACAGAGAGAGAGAGAGAGAGGGAGAGAGGGAGGGAGGGAGAGAGAGAGACAGACAGAGACACAGATAGAAACAGAGAGACAGAGAGAGGGTATTTATGCAAATATTGCAAATGCATAAAGTATTTATCACAAAAACTTCTA
>NW_022900913.1:62302211-62350729 GCF_012274545.1 Fukomys damarensis
TTTTCCACATGTGTCATGGTTCCAACAGGGGATACCTTCACTATACTCTTTCACTAGGAATGTTTGAAAAGTGGAGCCTCACATGACTTGGAACCTCCAGTGAGAGAGGCAGTACTTTCCTGTGTACTAACCAAGTGTTCAGATCAAGGTTGGCTCCTTCTGTGCTTCTTGCCCAGAACAGAACTTCCAAAATTCCACTCTTTATAATTCCATTCTGTATGACAGTCTTCCTGTGTTTCTGTTCCTCTTTTTAGGGATGCTCTCTTTGTTAGGCCACCTCCACCCTGTGTTTCTGTTCCTCTTTTTATTATCTAAAACTCTAAAAATGAATCTCTCCTACTTATCCCTGCTTAGGATCATCAATAGGAACTTATGCTAGTATTAGTGAGTTTAAAATAATCACATGTTCTGTTAAGAATAGAAATTGATTAATCAAATATTCTTTAGAAAGAGGAACTGATTCTGTGAACATAGATATTAGTAATTTGCCATAAGTGCCCTCTCAGCCCCCGTCAAATATCCTAGAGTAGGTGTATGATAAAAGTGGCGTCTCTCCCCGACCCTGTATAATCCTGCTTCAAAGACAAGTCTGGACTCTTGGTATGAAG
The DNA here is from genome assembly GCF_012274545.1 of Fukomys damarensis. NCBI lineage: Eukaryota > Metazoa > Chordata > Mammalia > Rodentia > Bathyergidae > Fukomys > Fukomys damarensis. Next base: position 62,302,820 of record NW_022900913.1, read on the forward strand.
CCGCTGTGACAGTTTCACCCGAGGGTCCTGGCTTAAGTTTGCAATAAACTCCTCTTGTGTTTGCATTGGAAGAGACTCCTTGGTGGTCTTCTTTGGGGACTTCGTGACTTGCGCACTACATCTGGTGGTTCATCTAGAATCTCCAAATTCCCCAGGACTCTGTCTGTTGAAAATCAGGCAGCAGAATGCGCACATGAGAGTCTTTTTTGTTTCTTCTCCTTTTGGTTGTCCGTGTTCTGAAATGAAACCCGCGTGTCTTTTTCCACTGACTGTGAGTTGTGGGCCTACGGGCCTGAGCAAGTCTGATTTGAGGGGTTGTGAAAGATATTTCTGATTCTACTGAATCTGAGAGCGGCACTCACTCAGCTGAATCTGAGAGCAGCAAGTCACTCACTCACCTGAGTCTGAGAGACCACTAGCTCATCTGTGTGATTTGAGGCCTCTGCATTTTATGTGTTTTTTTTTACTTGTGTGTCTCATTTGTTATTCTTTTTATTGTGATAGATGAGAATAATGGGACAATCCCTAATTACCCCCTTGTCTTAATGATCGAAAATGTTAAAGAAATGAAAGCATGAGCTCTGGTTTGTCTGTAAAAGTAAAAAATGGAAAGTCTCAAATTATTGTTGTTTGGGAAATCCCCCTCATTGTTTAAAACCTCTTTTGGCCTCACAGCTGCCGGAGCCAATATTGGTTACCAAAGAAAAGGAAAATTCTGAAAATCCAGCTCCAAAAACACCCTCCTAGATTGCTTTCTCATTAATTTTGAATTGACTTTTTCCCTAATGAATAGAATCAAATTCTTCAGTGGGAAAGAAGGAACTAACTTACATAGCCCATATTGGACCTTAACATGAGTCTCACCAGAGAGAGTGACTGCCCACCTCCTTGGAAGGGAAAAGGTGTGCCCCTGGGATTTCCTGGGTTCCCTTTCTATGACACAGAGGCCAGCTCACCAGTAGAGGAGCAAAAAGAAATAAAATAAATATATCTAAATGGTACGATCCCCTGGGTAGCCCCATAGTTTGTCTTTGGAAGGAGCCCCAGGGAGGGAATGTATTAACCTCTTGTGTGACTGTGTGTATGAAAGAGACTTGATTAGGAGAGTGAATGGAATGAGCTATGAAAGCCATCAATAGCCTCATCTGTGCACCAAAACAAAGGAAGGGGGCACTTGCACTTAAAGAGCCCTTCTGGTGTTGCAGAGCTTGTGTGGGTCAGTCCTGCGAGTCTGTGGTCACACTTAAAAGGACATAATGGAGACTCTTTCAATGAGAAACTCTCCTTCAGTCCGAGTGGGCCTGAAGGGGCTGAAAAGTGCAGAACCTGGCTGATGAATGACACACCCCACCCTTTGTTTGTTGTGCATCACCAGACAAGGGAATATCTAATGGTCATGGAAAATGTTGGTGCTGTGCTGGCTGTTCTTAAGTATATCATCTAGAATTTTAATAAAATTTTATGGGAGACTATAAGATAAAATTGCAATAAAAAATGTTTAAGGAACTTTGTAAGTTATCATGATCTCGGCTAAGACAGGCTTTGCCGCCAGAACAACTCTAGATAAAAGGGAAGTTATCTGCCTTTGTTTTGCTTATCTGAGATTTTAATAATCTGGAGCCTAATGTATTCTAGGAGCTACTCAAGCTTCTGTTCCGTGGTAATCAGCTACTAATGAGAATTATTTAGTTCTGGTCTTAAAATAATTGTTTGCTAAACCTGCTGTTTTCCTGGTATAAATTTGCCTCTCAAAAAAATGTGACATCGTTGCAGGCAAATCCCAGTGTTTCCCCTTTTTAGAGGAAATTAAGCTGCCTCTCCATCCCAGAGTTGCTAAGATTGAGAGTAGAAGAAATGGAAAGCAAGAACAAAATTGTTTAGCTCTATTGCACCAGGGGGTGCAAATAAAAAAATATGTTTAAAATGTATCTTTGTTTCAATTTAAATGATGTTTAATTGGTGTGTTTAAAACGTATCTAGTGTATTGCAAATTTTTGGATTATAATTATAAGGTTAATTTGCTCTTTTATATTTTGTTGTTAAAAATTCAAGGTTAATATTGTTCTATGGGTAGCCAATTAAATGTTAAGATATAACAATCTGAGAATGGGAAAAGAACATTTTAAGACTTTAACAGCTGAAGTTTGTTATAAAATGAGATAGAAGAAGATAATACTTTTGATATGAAAGGATTTTATATGTTTGTCTTGTCAGAAAGATATAAAGAAAGATGTATAAGATCAGAAGACTTAAATATGTAAAGAAAGTATATAGAAGTGATCTATATATGTTTGCTTGTTGGTTTCAAATTTGTTATAAAAAGTTTATTTTTATAATAATAAGGAGTTTTCATTTCTTTTGATTATAATTCTGTAAGAGGTTTTTGTTAATTGATCTGCAAATATTTGAACAAGTGAAAGAGATTTTAGGGCTGGAGATTTAGCTCGAAGGTGCTGTCACTTACTTTGCAAGCACAAGGACCCAAGTTTAATTCCCCAGTACCAAAACTAAAAAATAATAAATAAGAGAGATTTTATAATTCAATTGGCCAAATATTTGATACATTATAGTTTTATAAATTGTTTTACATGTTTGTCTGTGCTCAATATGTTAAAAGGTGTTTATCCAATTATATTTTTATTAAAAGGATATTAATAATTTGTTAATTTCCATAATCTGGTTTTATAAGTCAAATTTTGTCAAGATAATTAAATATAAACTCAGGTCTAAATAGACTTCTGTTAATAGTAAAAGGATAGCTGCTCAGAAAAATATTTATTCTGGTCATTATTCACTAGTGACCTTCTGAGAAGATATCCCCAATAAATATGGTGAAATATGTTGTTATAAAATGTTTACATTGGTTATCATCAAAGGGTTAGATTCTAAATATGTTATTGTGATGTATTTATAGTGTTTATTTTCAAAATAAGATTTTTTAAAAAAATAGATTGAGGTTCTATTAAAATGTTTTTAATACCTGATTAGATTAAAGGGCATAAAATTTCATGTATAAAATTACGATTATTGTTAATTTTCTGGTGTACTTAATAAAGAAACAGGATATTGAGAGATTTAATGTTGCCTTAAGAAATAAGATATAAAATTTTTGCTGCTTAGAGATAAAAGGATTTAAAGCAGATAAAAATTTTTAGGTAAAAGGTTTTTACAAGATCTAGATTCTATATAAATCTTTAAAGGGCCCAAAAAGACAATAATTATTATAGGATAAAGAACAAGAGTCAGCATTTAAATAGCCAAAAATAATTCTGCTGCCTCTGTATCAGGGATCCTAAATGTGATCCAGCCTTTTAGTTTGTATCTGATTGAAAAAGAATTCGCATTGCTTTAGGGGTGCTCATTAAAGTAATAGGCCCATAAAAATTAGCCAATGATACATTTATCTTAAAGTTTAGATCCAGCTGTAAAGAGATAGTTCTTTGTTTAACCTTAGGAAAAAGTAAATTGTTTGGTTTCTTCATGCCTTTTAAAACTATTGAATAACAGGACATTGATGACTCTCAAATAATAGAGTCACATAATATCAGGCCCTCATCTGTGAGAATCCCCACCTATATTTTGTTCCAATTAAAACCTTAAACTCTGTTCCTCTTTGCCCTCAGAACCTGGCCCCCTGATCACAACTGCTTCGGGGTCACTGAAGAATTGTTCTCCAGTCATCTAGGTCTGCAGAAAGACCCGCTGCCTGAGGCTGACTTTGTCCTGTTCAAGGATAGGGACAGCTTCATGGAAAATGGGGTATGCTATGCTGGCTATGATGACTCAAGATAAAGTGGTCCAAGTAGGACCCCTCCCCACTGATTGGTCAGCTCAACAAGAGGAACTGAGGGTACTCATACAGGCTCTCCGATGGGCAAAAGAAAACAGGGTAAATGTTTATACAGATTCCTTATTGCCACTTGGTATATCTATGGCACAGTCTATATGGTTGTGGTCTTCTCACAGCAGAGGACATGCTTACTAAAAATAAATAAGATATAATACAGTTATTTAAGGCAATGTGGAAATCTAATAAAATAGCTATAATAATTCAAAAATAAAAGAGATAATAGCAAATGGCAATGCTGAGATAGGCATATGAGCCAAAAAGGTAACTAAACAAATTAGATGATTATACTCACCCCCTATAATGGGTTTATATTTTTCTTGATGGCCTGGGTCCTTCCCTATAAAAATAAAATGGGCTTCAAAAATATTTAAGATCTTATTAACATTTCAAGGTTTAGTCTGACTCTCTCCATAGGCAGTGATCATGAATAAGCATTTATAACAGAAGTGACACAAGATTGAACTCAGGTAATAGGGGCCAACTGAAAATTACATTGTTCATATCAACCCCAAAGTTCAAGACAAATAAAAAGGATAAACAGAACCCTGAAAGAGACCTTGACTAAATTAACCTTAGAAATTGACAATAATTGGGTGTCACTCTTCCCCTTTATTGTTGTATTATTGTCCACCCGCACAGCCGTCACGGTGGATGGGTTTACTGCTTGGATTCATCATTCCCATATGAAAAAAAGGATGCCAACCCTCAGCTGACCCCTCAGCCTCCAAGTCCTTGGAGACCAATCAAGTATCTCAATAACCCACTGATATCCACTGAAGCTAAAAATTTTTAATTCCTAGTTTTCTTATTTAAAATAGTCCTCCCTGATATGGGATAAACAGGGCTAGGAGCAGCGACTCCATCAACCTATCTTAGATTTTCTAGGTTTAAAATTGCTATAGTCTTTTACTTGATTATTGGATCTTTTTGCAATAGTTTCAGGGCTTAAAAATGGTTGGTCTATTAATGGTATTCTTTTTCCAAGTGGTTGAAAAGAGCCATTCTATCAATCCCCACGAACCTCAAAATGTCACCAGGATGATTATTAATACCTCCACAGGAAGGATTATAAATACTACATCCCGCAGGACTCTCTGGGGGACTTGGTGGCCAGATATCGAATTTGATTTATGTTAGTTGGCCATAGGGACCTGGGATGTTGGCAATTGGGATCTCAATTCCCAGGGAAGAACCGAATGGGGTGACACAGGAAAGGAATGCATCCTCTCCCCGAGGAAAGGAGGACCAGGATGTGAGCACCTAATAGATAGAGCAGAACTTCACCACACGTCCTTCTATGTTTGCCTGGGAGGCGGAAGATCCTGACAACAGATTAAAAAAAAAGTGTGGGGAAACTGAGCATTTTTATTGCCGACAATGGGGATGCGAATCCACCGGGACGATCAATTGGAGCCCCCCACCACAAAAGATGATTTAATAATAGTCACTATGGTACCTCAGGCCCGATTAGCTTCTAATCCCATCTATGGGAGATGCTCCTCTTTCCTCTGCAACCCCATCCGGGTGTCCTTCACTGCACTGAGAAAGCAATTTCCTAGCTGGAAAGCTGAACAATATTGGGGATTATGATTATATCAATCAGGCTATGACCAAGGAGTCCTTTTTACTATTAGACAATTTGAAGAACAGCTTAGAGTTACTAATGGTTCCCCCCTCAGTCATTGGTCCAAACTCAGTCTTAGTCTTTTGACCTAAACCTGTTTTCCAACCTACAGATTCCAGTTTTAACTCCACTACAAAACAAGAAAAGAAAAGAAAAAGACTGGTATGCTATATAGTCCAGGAGCTACAATACAATCAAAGAAAGAGGGGTCTTTTCAGTCGCAGACACCCCCCCTTAGGTATTGATCATTCAGAAATAGTCAGAGATTCTATGGCTAAAAGTAAGAAAGGACTAAAAAAAAAAAAAAAAAAAAAAAAAAAAAAAAGAAAAAAAAAAAAAAAAAAAAAAAAAAAAACGAAAGGACACAGAACCAAAAATGGCATGAGAGTTGGTTCACATTCCCCTGGCTAACTTTTTTATTTTCAGTCCTTGCTGGATCTCTAATTTTAGGTTTAATTTTGCTTATAATAGGATCTTATATAATTAATAACTTGATTGCTTTTATTAGGCAGGAAACAAGTTCTGTACAATTACTGATACTGAGACAACAATATCAGCCTCCTCCTGAATATGAAGGAATCTGAAGTGTCCAGAAAGAATTATAATGTCCTCTTTCTGTCTAATCCTCTTTCTTTCTCTTTCTAAGGGCCGGACATGCACTTAGCCCAAGCACACTGAAGATAAACAAATTCTTCGGGATCATTGGGAAAAAAAAAAAAAAGGATCCCACTAGTGGCCCTGAAATGGCTCTCAATTCTGTATCCTCAAAAATCTTGTCTTTTTTGTGCCACCAAAGATTGCTAATGGTTGGGTAATAGAGTAAAGGAGTCAATCAAAATAAGAGACACAGCTTTTGTTACAGGATACTGTATACAATATAGTTTAAAATTCAATCTGGTAAAAGATCTGAGACCAAATTGGATAATGGAGAGCCTTTGGCAAAGTTGGTTCCCAATAGGTAGAGCTATAAAATTTCTACCATTACCCTACTTTCCCTACACCCTATTCCATAGTTTATCCCTATTGGATCTATTGGGTTGCAGCTTTCCTAGAATTGCTGAAACTAACTCCCTTAAATTATAAGACACAGTTGAGGGACCAAAAAGCTGAAAGACACTGGTAAAAATGCTGCCTGTCTAATAGGTATGTTCCTCTTACCTCCCCTAGACCTCTCCAAGAATTAGCAACAAAAGAGCTCCTATGGGATGCCAGATCCAAAAATAAAAGAAGAACTCAAGACACATCAAAACTATGACTGGCACAAACAATACAGGACCAAACCCTGATCTCAAGAACCTAGAGGACCCTTGCCCCATTTTTTTTTAGGTTCCATGATGTCCCCATTCAGCAGGAAATGGTTTTATGAGGACAATGCCCCTAATTCCCATGATTCAGTCCCTAAGGTCCTTCAGAAGGGGGGAATGTAAGGACCAAGTTTTCATATCAAGGTGGGCTCCCTCTGTGCCCCTTGCCCAGAAGAGAGCTGCAAAAATTCCATTCTGTATAATTCCATTCTGTTTGTCAGTCTTCCTGTGTTTCTGTTCCTCTTTTTAAGGCAGCTCTCTGTCTCAGGCCACCTCCACCCTGTGTTTCTGTTCCTCTTTTTATGATCTAAAACTCTAAAAATGAATCTCTCCTGCTTATCCCTACTTAGGATAATCAATAGGAACTGATGTTGGTATTAGTGAGTTTAAGATAATCACATGTTCTGTTAAGAATAGAAATTGATTAATCAAATGTTCTTTAGAAAGAGGAACTGATTCTGTGAACGTAGGTACTAGTAATTTGCCATAAGTGCCCTCTGAGCAACCCTCAAATAACCAAGAGTAAATGAAAGATGAAAATAGCATATCTCCCCAACCCTATATAATCCAGCTTCAAAGATGGGTCTGGACTCTTGGTCTGAAGCTGCTGTGATGGTGACACCCAAGGATCCAGGCTCGAGCTTCCAATAAACTCCTCTTGTATTTGCATCAGAAGAGACTCCTTGGTGGTCTTCTTTGGGGACTTCCTGACTTGGGCAAAACACATGGAGGTGGGAACATCACTCAGCCTAAAGACTCCAGAGCTATGCACCCAGGCTGACATAATAATAAACTGGACTCCAGACCCCCAGCCACTCCTTGGAAGCTGCCTCCCATCCTTGCCATTGGGCCAATCTGGACACTATATCAGTGCGCCTCCCCCAGCCACAGAAAGCATGTGTCTGCTCCTGGCTTTCCTCTCCTTTTGCAATTAAAGCTTTATTTCTTGTCAATGTGTGCTTTCCTTTTAATTTCTATTTCTCTGAAAGCAAGTACCAACTTGACGTTGAGACATTGTGACCCATGTTTGTACTCGGATGAGAGGTTAGGAAGTCTTACCTAGCTTCACGTTTTCCCAGATGTCTCTCATCCACTGTGCTTCATTTCCTTTACCAGGAAGAATTTTCAGCTCAGCGGTTATTTATAATTGTGCTAGTGATTAACTCCGTAGTTTTGAATTTGTAGATTTTTTTACAAGATAAGTATTCATATATTTAAAACAAACACATGTGGCTCTTCACCCCTGAAGGAAGAGGAGCTCATCATAGGTGCAATGGCTGGCTCCTCCTACACAGATGGGAAGTCAGGTATAGACAGCTGAGCGATCTGGGTTGACATATTTAGCTCCACTTGACAATAAAATTTAATTTTTCTTCTCTTCTTTCTGCTTTTGTTTTGTGTTTTGTTTTTTCTGTCTGGTTTTGCCAAAGGGCAAACATGGAGGGGGAGAGAAATACAATCAGAGGGGGAAAATGTAAAAACACATTTTCTATAATATCTAAAAACCCTAGTTCTTGTCAAGGCATACGAACTCTGGGTGAATTATTTTTCCTACTGTTCAGTACCAATCCAACTTTTGCAAAAGCCATGACCATCAGAACACTCATCTGCCAGATGGAATAGCCTCATCCCCTTTACCTTCACTCGTCACTTTTCAAGAGCGAATAAAATGGTGCATTCTGCTCTTCCAAGCAGTAAGGGAGCCCTTCTGACACTGCACATGGTGGATGCATTCTCACAAACGTCCGAGTTTTAGCACAGTAGCAAGGTCCAGGACATGTTTCTCTCAACACCCATACCGGTGGAATACACAAACTGGTTCTGCAAAAATGCTTTCTTCTTTTCCTTCCCCTTCTCAGAAACCTGGACATCTTTTTTCTTATGCTCCCCCTAATTTTGCTCCAGGCATGTGCAGATGGGTGTGCTCTGTAAGAGGCAGGCAGTTTCTCACTGGATCACCACTGGGATGCTCTGTGCTGGACCAGTGTCAGACTGGGCCAGGGCAAAGAAGGCAGAGAGATACTGCCCAGGGTTTTCCTTCGGTCCAGCAGCCAAGGCCTAGGCACTTCCCTTTCTCTGGCCCAAAAATTATGTAGTGCTGTTTTAAATTCTGGCATGTCATATCCATTGGGCCATCAGGGCTCCCCAGCCCAGCCCTCATTTTCCCAGACCTTTCTTTGTCTCACCAGGGTCAAAAGAAGGAGTCAGACAAGAGGACAAAGCAAAAATCAATTTTATTGATACAAAAAAGTGGGGGAAACCAAAAGGCACTCCAATACTTCAGCGGTGGCAGTGGGGGGCAAGCTGGGTGCCACTGAGGACAGCCAGCAGTCCTGAGTTCATGGGCCTGAGGACGTGGTCCCTCTTTCTGGGAGCAGCCCTACTCCATCATTTGGTTGTCTCCCTAGGGCTTCAACTGCACAACAATTAGGGTGCACGAGGTTACAGACTGCAGGTGCCCTCTGCCATAAAGTTCCAGTCTCGGGTCATTGCAGAAGTTACTCTTCTTCTGCATTGCAATGGGCCTATGTCCTTGTTCTCACCTTTCAGTGGAGGATCCCATCTATTCCTACAGAGTCACAATGCACTCTTTGCCCACAGCAGAGTGAAACCTCCACAGATTACCCTGTCTTCCTGCTGTTCAGTGGCCATTGATTTGGGAAAACAAATGGAGTCTTTGCCACTCTCACTTTGAGCAAGCAGATGTTGGATTAAAGCCTACAGACTTATAGAATAACCTTTTCTCCATTTTTTCTGGGCAATAAGAAAACGGACTAAGATAGAATTTTGTTCCAGAGAAGTCAGATGATTTCTGTGACTCCACCAGGCTATGTGTTTCTGGAATCTTTGGTGCTGTCTTATCAGAATTGATTGGAAATATTTGGAGATTCCAGCTCAAAAATTAGGAGTGGGATGCCTGAGACTGTATTTGATGTGAGATTCCTTTTTTTGTCTTTTTATTGAGTTTATTGGTACATTCTTGGTATACAGTACCATTACATTTATTAGTGGGATCTTGTACTTTTACATGACAGGTCTGGGTTCTCATTTTTCCCCTTGTCCCTGCCCTCCCTTCAACCCCTCTTCCCCTCCCCATTTACAAACACTTTATTCCCATCTTTTCATTTTCTCATGTTTTCTTTCTTTTCCCTTATTCCCTTGAAATTCTTTTTACAGGATCAAAAAACAGAATTCTGATAGAAATTCTGCTAGTCAATACTAGTCTCATCTGGTTTGTGCTGGGAAGAAAGACTGCACTAACTGATGGACTTCAGAAGTTGTTTGTTATGTCTTCACAGAAAGTTTGTCTGCATTTTGCTTGTGCCAGAAATGTCTCCCTGAGGCTAAGACTATGGGCAGTGGAATAATTAATTTTGAATAAAAAATTTCAAGGCTATCTAATGTTGAGGTTGTTATGTGGATAATTTCATGATGTTTGGCCAGTTTTATGCTGAGACTCAAGAGCAAAGAAGACAGCAGAATGATTTAACTTGTTTTGACATGGGCCTGCAAGAAATCTCCAGTACAGCTGTATATTGTAAAGATAGACCAGTCTTGATTGCTGAGAAGAAATTTAAGAACAGAAACAATGGCCTGAAGGCTTCACAACAAGCTGTACAACACCACCCTTTGAGCATCCAATTTGTAAAAATGAAAGACTAAGCTTTGAGAAGAAAGATCCTGAAAACAATGTTCCCAAGCAGTACAGGCCTCAGGAGCTTCTTCCCTGGGTTTTAATTTATATGCCCTTGATACCTACAGCCAAGAAAACTATTGCTCTACTTGGTAACAAACAATGAATTCATCCAAGTGATGCTACTTTTAGGTGCATGCAGAATGCAAGACTTCTGGGGTCAGGAAGGCTTCCACCCAGATATCAGAAGAAGACCTGGGTGCCAGGCAGTGTGGCTGTGAGAGGACAGTGTGAGAATCTGTAAGTGTGGATCTGAATGTACAGTGGAGACCTGAGAAGTTGGTTGAAGGCCCAAATGTGGATCAACTTAGGAAAACTGCTGGGAGGGATCAGACCCAGCCCAAGAGAGGAGCCATGGGAGCTACAATCCCTGGTAGTACCATAGCAGTGGAGCCACCCAATCTCTTTGGAGTTCACCACTTGCCATAGATTTCCAAGGGTACTGGTAATGTAACTGCGAAATTTAATGTTTTTCCTACTAGATTTTGGTCTTCCGTTGTTCCCATTCCCTGCCATCCCCTATTTATAACTTTTGGAGCCAAAATGCCTATCTTGTGCCACTGAATGCTGGAAGTGTTTAGCTTTCATTTCATTTTTACAGGGCCTTGCAGCTAAGAGTTTAACTGTGGTCATCTCTTCAGCAACCATAACTCCTTTGGCTACATGTTTTAACCTGGTTCCTTCTGAGCCAAAATGTAAGTTTTTCAAATTGTTTGTCTCTGTTTTTGGCCCTTGTAAAAGAAAGTGATTTATCTGGCTCATGGTTTTTGTAGATGGCAAATGTAAAAGCATGAGTTTAGCATGGCCTTCTCATGAAAGATAAATAGTTTTCAGGGCTGACAGCAGGAGATCTCAAGTCACTTGGCCCTCTTTAAGAAAGCTGTTCATTGACAATGTAAAATAGGAAAAAAGGGCTAAAGGCGTAGGGAAAGTGGGAAGGGTGGGGGAAAGGTAATAAGGGAAAAGAAAAGACATGAGAAAATGAAAAAATGGAAATAAAGTGTTTGTAAATGGGGAGGGAAAGAGGGGGTGAAGGGAGGACAGGGACAAGGGGAAAAAATGAGAACCCAGACCTGTCATGTAAAGATACAAGATCCCAATGATGAATGTAACTGTGCTGTATACCTAAAATGTACCAATAAACTCAATTTTTTAAAAAATCTGTTCATTGAGCTGGGATAGCCATATCAAGGATCCTTTTACATTTGTGTAGACACAGACTGCCTTCTAGAATGACCATGAAGAAATATTTCCCAAAGACTCAAACCCATGGAAAAATTTGTATCAGTCTTAATGCCATTGTGCTAGTTTTTGTTGGTTTTATATTTTGCTTATAAGAACAGCTTTTGTATGCAGAAATCACAATTTATAGGGATACATATTTTTAAAGTTAAAATTTAAAGTTTAAATCTTTAAAAATTAAAGTTATAAATTGTAATACCATAGGTTTATAAATGCAACTCAAAAATTTCATTGCTATATTATACTCTATAAGTTTACAAATAGGTTTTGTGCTAAAATTTATAGTTACTTTTATGCTTCAATTAATATTTAGTGCCACTGGAAAACTTAATTAAGTTTTCTTAAATATTTTAAATTGCATTGATAATTCTAATATGTAATATTTCTATCATTTGTCTGACAAAGCCAACTTAGAGACTTAAATTAGCTCTTTTAAAAATAACAAATGTATAAACATGGTGCAATAAAAGTCATCTTAATCACCATAATACTATTTATAATACATATTTTCACAAATGTACCAATACCTTTCAACCTAAAAGCATGTCAAGTACTTATCAATACATTTTAAGTAGGAATCACAAGTTCAATCTGGCAAATTTCTAATATGCTAAATTTTCTGAAATATTTTTACTGCTATCAATACCTCTTGATTATTCTGTTATTGTTTATAAGTGTGCCCCAAAGGTCTCTATGTCAAAAGTTTCAGCAGCAGCCTGTGGCACTCGAGGAGGTGGTGGACACTTTGAGAGGTAGAAGTAACTTAGGTAATTGAGTGTGTGCCCTTGGAGGGGACTTTGAAACCCTCACCCTTCCTGTCTCTATCTTTGCTTCCTGGCCAGTATGAATAGGCTTCCTCACCCATGCACTCCTGCCATGAAACGCTATCACAGTCCTAAGCAACAGAGCCAAGTGACAAAGGACTGAATATAAGCCAAAATAAAACTTTCCTCCTTATAAGTTGATTTCCTTAGGTATTTTGTCACAGTAATGAAAAGCTAACTAACACTACACAAATATTTTTTGGATGACAAGTTCAATTTATACCAGTATCTCTGTACTTATTGCTAAATTTTCTTTGAACTTAAAGAGATTTTCCACTAAGGAAACTATTCCATCTCCAGAAATGTGGGATGACTTTCTCAATAAGCCATAGTTGGACAAGGATGTAAGATTTGGAGTTATAAACAGCGAAGGGGCCTTTTAACCTGTCTCTAAAGAGAATATTGAAACTTTCATAGTCCCAGTGGTGCTAGGAACCCAAGTATATGCCTTCAGACAGAAGTGCTTCACCCTCTGTGCTTCCATGCCATGTGACTTATTTCTAATTCTCAAATTCCTTCACCCCTGGATCAGTTTTTTGATTTTGCTTTTTTAAAAATTTCTTTGCTACTTATGTTTGTCCTTACGTATCTAGGTTGGACCATAAAAGTCCATGCATGTGCTTAAAAATAGGTGAGTGGATTCTGCATCTCTATCATTTTGTTTGATTCTACAGTCCATCTTCAAAAATTAAGGTATGGCTAATTATAATTGTGAAACACAGGACTGATGACTGTATATATGTGAAGAAGGAAGCACTTCTTTTGTTTTTTTGCATGGAGGCAGAATGCACCTGTTCCATGCCCAGGACTTCTCATGATGGCCAGGTGGCTTTCTCAGTCTGAGGAGCTCTCCTGTTTGTCTTGTGGGTGGGTTCATCAATTTCCATTTCCATCTTGTGGGTGTGATAAAATACCTGAGAAGTCAATTTAAATGTGGAAGCTTTATTTTGGCTCACAGAGGTTTCTGTCCCTGCCCATTAGATTTCATTACTTCTGAGCCTGTGGTGAAGCTGAATATCACAGTGGAAGGGTGTGATGGTTCTCACCTCTGGGCAGAATGGTGGGTGTGGGGGCACATGCCTATAAGCCCAGCACTGCGGAGGCTGAGTTAGGTGGATTGCTATGAGTTGAAGCCTGGGCTCCATACTGAGGTCAAGGCCAGCATCCAGCACATAGCAAGACCCTGTCTGAAAAACCAAAAAAAATACAAAGAAGGGGCAGGAGACCGAGTGAGGAAATCAATAAGTGACTGGATGAAAATGGTGTGTTTTTTTAATAAGATGGAGAGCTTCTCAGACATAAAGCATGAGAAAGTAGAGACATTTATAGCTAAGTGCAATTATATTGAGGTGAAATCAATAGGACACACATGTATAAATATAAGTAGTTTCTCTGGTGTGAAAAACTGAAAGTGTAAAAAAGGATCAAAATGTTTAATAGATATTATGAAATAGGAAGATAAGGCCCAAAGGGGTAGGGGAAGTGGGAAGGGTAGGGGAAGATAAAGAGATAAATATGAGAAGAGGAAAAACTAGAAACCAAGTCTTTGTAAATAGGTAAGGGTGCTGGGGTTGAAGGGAGGGCAGGGGAATAGGGAAAAATAAGTACCTTAATAGCTCACAAAAAAGGTGCAGATTTCCAATTATGAATGCCATCATATTGTATACCTAAAATTACCAATAAAGTTAGTGAATAAAAAAATCTTGGGCTGGGGATTTAGCTCAGTTATTTCACCACCTGCCTCAAAAGCACAAGGACCCAAATTCGATCCCCAGTGCCAAAAAAAAAAAAAAAAAAAAAAAAAATTGCAGTCTGAACAGGAAGACTGGGTGGTTTATAACTTTTGTATCTGGTACACAGGCTGTTATGAATCATTTGTGCACAAGTCCCTATTTCCTCAACAGGTGGCAGTTTTTTGGGTCTGTGCTAAGAATGGAATGGCTGGTTCATGAGGTTATGTTGAGGAGAACTCCTTAAGGGGCTGTCACTTTGTTTTCTCCAGCCTGTGCCCTATTCAACATTTGCAATAGCAGTTTTAAGGGAGTGAGCATCTGCACACCCCAGTAACAGTGGTTATTTCCCATCTCTGCAAGGTCAGACTCTTCCAGAGGGAGACAAATGGACTCTTTCCATCATGCTCCTGGGAGCTGGAAATCTACAGAGATACCATGAGATTTTCTGATTCCACTCATCCTCAGGCACCTTGTAATTTTGTATGCTCACTGCAAATCATAGAGGACCTGATTTGTTTTATTTTTTAGTTATTTGACTTCTGCTATTTCCTAGTCACCAGTATGAGCTCAGAATGCTAAGAAATTACTTTTAAAATGTACCATTAGAGCCCTTGGGTTGTCAAGATTTCTTTAGAACATGTCCTAGACTTTTGTTTGAACATACAGAACATAGAATTGTTACTATGTTTCTTTTAACTGCATTTAGCTATTGTATTTTTGGAAATATGTAGTTCCCATATAATATTGTGTTGGATATTTCCACAATTTCATGTACATAAATATATTTCCAATTATGGAAGGCTTTTGTCTTTTGCTCTATTGTACTGATATAAGCATTTCCTTAGAGCTAGGACCTAGTAAATCCAAAGTCTTGTAAATAAAATTATCGCTTCCATGTTTGTTCTTCATTTTCCTATTGTGAGCATCACCTTGTACTTCTGTCATAGAAACCCAGTGAAGTCAGAGCACAGCCCTTCTTTGTGAAAGTCTTGGAAAAAGGTCCAATGTAGGACACTTTCCCCTACAGAAAGACAAGGGGCCTCATAGCCAAGAGCATGGAAGGAAATGGGCACAAGAGAGGCCACAGATCCCACAAAGCCTTCCATCAAAATAAGCCTTGAGAAGGAACTTTTCAGCTTGTCCTGGAGAGACAGTTCTGGGGTTCAGGGGAAGCTTCCACAGAGCCATGGTCCCTGGTACAAGGTCCCACAGAGGGCCTTGTATGGATTCCAGAATACATATGTCAAAAAGTTGGATTAAATATTTAGTAATATATCCCAAAGTTTCAGAGTAAGAAGCACAAAGAGGGGCTCTGTTTCCTAGCCCAAAACCCCTGCCATCCCACTTGCCAACCTAAACAACTAAATAAGCTATCCTTTTAACCTGCCTAAGATCCAGAGCAAGAGGTCGGTGTCCACTGCATGGCTCTCTCATGGGTAACTTTTAGCATTGGTCTCCAAACCTCACTAATGAATACCCAGGACAGCAGTTATCTTATCTAGACATTAAGTGCCTTGAAATATATAATACAAGTAGTAGATCATTATTTTTATCAATCATCCTAGTCTTAGAACTTGAATCCTTGTAGAAGTTTAACAGATGATGGTTGCAAAGTTTTATAGAGAAAACTTGAAATCAAGGACAACATAACACATTTTCATAAAATTTGCGATGACATTTATTCAAACCATTAGGTTTTATTATCTTTGAAACACAGTTAAATTTTAGTACACGTGCTGTAGAAGTGAGCACAATACATAAATTTTTATCTTAGTATAAATTTACTTTTTAGCCTAGATCCAACTACATCTAATTAGATCCAATTATAAGATCTCAAGTGACATATAGAAACCTTTCCTGAATTTGTTCCCTTTGCATCCCATTTGTTATCAGTGTTATTTAAGTTGAATGTACTTTACAGATCATTAAAATCCAATCTCTAATCATTGTGGTGATGTGGTCTGGAATGTAAAACATGGAGGAACATCATCCTATCACAACAGAATTATAGAACAGTCACAGAAACATTAACCTGAAAAAGTCATCATCACAAACTACTGTAGTTTGGAGGTCATCAGTACAACAAGGTGTCCTTCTCCAGACCTGCATCTTAAAGGATCTGGAGAAACACAGATGTATTCAAGATTTATTCAAGAAGTATGTAAATGTATTTACTATGAGTTTAGGAATAACTGGAACCAGAGGTATACAGAAATCTTTACATATATTTACTTAATTTTTATTCTTAAGGCAAAATTTAGATTCTTTGACAATTTTATATGGAATTCTTCTCATTTCAGAATTGAAAAGAATTAAGACATTTTTAGAATTCTTAGGAATTTTAAAAACAGTGTTAATGACCGCCTATGGACTTATTACCCCATATAAGTATATCTCATAGATATAATAAACACTTCTTAGTTAATCCAAGCCAACAGGTGTAGATCAAGCTTTAAATGATAGGACGAAATTTAAAGAGGTGTCAAAATATTTAACCACTTTGTTTAACATTTAGATATATATTGTACACAAAAGGGGGTCTTTTTTTGTTTTAATTTTTTTCAATGGGCTTTATTGGTACTCTTTAGGTATATGGAACAGTTACATTCATCTTTGGGATCTTGTACCTCTACATGACAGATCTTGGTTCTCAATTTTTCCCCACATCCCTGCCCTCCCTTCACCCCCTTCACCCTCCGCTATTTATACAGAATTCATTTCCACATTTTCCTTTTCTCATGTTTTTTCTTTTCTCTTACTTCCTTTCCACTACCCTTCCCACTTCCCCTACACCTGTTATTTTGTACATTTTAAATTTGGGTACTTTTGACTCTATAAAAATAGCTATAAATTTTAGAACTACAACATTTTGTGTTTTTTCCTTATGTATTTATAGGTTCATGTGTGTGTGAATATATATATATATATAGATAGATAGATAGAGAGAGAGAAAGAGATTCATAAATTACAGTAGTTGTTCATGTAATGAATCAAACTAAGTTAAAACATTTTCTAAGCCAATATTTAAATGATCTTTCTTTTAAAATATATTTCTATTGATCAAAATCCTAAAAATGAAAGGCACAAGAAGTTATCTTAGTAAAATATACAACATTTGCTTTTAATCTAGTTTTATAAATTGAACCAAGAGCACCCTATTAAGAAAACCTTACTGTTTTAGACATAGAGAACTTATCCTTTTATTTATAACCAACTAAAGTATATCATAATAATTTATTTAATAAAAGTTGGGGTGTGACACCATAAGAGCTAGGGAAAAATGGGATAGACATCATTTAGTGGATAAACTCGACAAATTCTAGTCCAGGCAAGTGCTTTGTTCAGCCACAGAAGAGTTTTCTCAACAGTTTCCCAAGTCCAACAGGTCACCACTTAGTTTCTTTAACAACTGCTTTAGATGACTCACAATAGCAACTAACAGTTTAAACTATTTACTTTCATTATCCTTGACAAAGGAAAAATCCTTACGTTTTTGGCCATACACAATAATAGACATTGCAATTCTAGATCTAATTCTGTTTATTATCTTGGCTATCTAACAAATTGCATGGAAACCCAGTTGTCACCAATCTTTAAAATATCTTTACCTTTTATCTTCACTGATTTAAATGAGTCTATGGTTAAGCTACATGAAACATATAGAAACATATGCATTTTAAATCATATATAATATTTATGTTTTCACATTGGAAGGGTTTCACTTGTAAGGCCTATATTAATTTGAAGTTTTTTAACCCTCATCTTGTACCTTTTAAGTGGATTTAGTGAATTTCAAAAACCCAGATAATTGCTTTTTATGTGAGAGGTCCAAAGAGGCAGAACGTTTAGATCAGAGTGTTGTCTTAGAAACACTGGCCAAATTCAGCAGGTATAATCCTCTGTTGTAGGCTCATTATCAATTGACAAGTCAGAACTATTTGGGGTGACCAATTAACAGACATTTCTCTTGTAATAGACTAACACAAGTAAGATGTTGAGAGAGAAGAAGGTTGTTATTATTATAATATAACCAGAAAGAATAAGAAGGGTGAGGAAAGAGCTTAAAGGTTTTGTCTTTGGCTTTTTAAATTTACCTTTGGGAACAAAATCAACTTTTAATTTAACTATAGGTCACATATAAAAGAAAGCAAAGGGCACAAGCTCCCCCTCCTACCTCCCATGTGGTAGGACGCACTAGGCTCAGTACCTTCTTGGTAATCAACTGTAAAACAGTGAAGAGATTCTAAGTTGTCCCCTCTTTACTTTTAGCCCAGCTCTTAATTTTAAAAGTTTGTCATAATTTTAGTTATACTTTTCATTTGGGTGTTAAAGACCAAGCCCAATGAAGATGAGAGCTGAGACCTGACTGACAAGACTCAGGGTCATAGCCCACCTAGTTTTTTTGATCCACAAGGAGCTTTTAGAAAAAATCAATGTGGGTTTCAGTAAACCAAAAACAGATGTATATATTTCTCTCTTTAAGTGGTATTCTCTACAAACTTCTCCTCAGTTTTCAGTTTTGCCATCATCATCATTACCTTTTCAATAGAGCAAGACTTTTATCATGCAAAATCTTCTCATATCAAAAGTGTATCTCTTATACATACAGTCTTCTTTATATATTGTTCTCTATCCTACTTGTTATAAACTTTCAGAAACAACGTAGCTGTGAACACTTGGATTTCAAACTGTCCTTCTCTCCTTTTCTTTTTTTTTTCTCCTCTGATCAGATATTGTTTCAATTTTAAACTTGAGTAGTTGCTGACAAGCATTCAACTGACCTTGAAGCAGTATTCATATCACCAGCACAAAACAGAAGAGCAAGTGAATCCCATAATTATAATTTAAGAATTTAAAATCCATAAGATATGTTTTAAGTATGCTAACTAAACAAAAATACAAACTTAAATTGTAAGCCATACATAAATTTTTCAATTAGCTAAGATTTGTGACCCAATTCCTCCCCTATGCAGGGAAACTTTCTTCAAGGCAAAGAGAGATTGAGCCACCTCTGGTCCCCTTTTAATTTTTTCCTGAACCAAGGATAAGGGCAGACATTTTGTCCTGTGTGGCTTCAGCTGCTGTACCAGGGACCAGGTCTTCCTCCATGAGTACCATCTTCTGTTGAGGCAGATCCACCAATCCAGGGTGTTGGGATACAGGTTGGAAACAGAGGCTCAAAGGATCCCATGCAGGAGGGGAATGGAAGAGAATCCTTTTTTTTTTTTTTAAGTCATCAAAGTTTTAGGGGAAAGAGGAAAATTGCTCCATCTTGCAATCACAGGGCATAATTGATCTTCTGCTGAGTCCCTGGTATTTACTCCAGGAAAAATTTAATCAACAATTGACATATTGAGCTCTCCCATAACCTGAACTTTGGCCAGAAAATGGATGGGGAGACAGAGAGGCTTGTGGGCAAATGAAACAATAATGCTTTACCATCTGTGCTTTTTGTTTTTCATTCATGGGTTGTTAACCTAAATCCTTAATATCAGAATGAGACTATCTGTGGGCGTTTCATTCTCTGAGACCCTATTTCCTAACCACTCCCCACTGAGTGGCACATTTATTTCCCATTCTGTTAGTCCACAAGCCCCCAGGCTAAATCTCTGGTGTACCATGAGATAACTTGTTATGGATAACTTTCAATTTCACCCCAAAGCAGCTGGCATTCACTGGAGATTGACATTCTCATCCAAGACCAGACCCATCCTACTGGAGGGTATCTGGGGTTAGGGACAGAAAAATTCAACTACCAAAATAATACTCATTCACTCCCACAATTTTCCTTACCTTGGTTCATGCATGAAGTTCTCTGTCCACTATGGTTATCTTTGCTTGCCATTGGGAAATTTTTGCGTTGAGGAAAGTTTTTTTGTGCTCTCAGCCAATGGACATGGGTTCACATCCTGAAGGCTACTGAAGCGATGGTTTGAGATGAGTCTCCTCTGGGAGTGAGTCCTCATGACTTAATGTGGTGGGGCCCCATGTCAGGGGCCAAATTATTGGAAATAAGCCCCTAGACTCAAATTGACTGCTTGAATGAATGTATTAAGAAACATCATTGCAGGAAGGATCAACAAGACAGTTTAAAGTAAACTTTTCTAGAATGGTATAAGCATGAGGAAGCTGCTGTGAAGAAAAAGAAAGGTTGCCCCTTTTATCCCTAACTCCAGAGAAGTAGTTGACATTTTCCCATTTGTTAGGTTGAAGGTTTACAGTCTATCCCAATTGGCTAGTTAAGCATTTGTGAGAGAAGGCTCTGAAGAGTTGCTAAGGGAAAGAATGCAGGTGAGGGAAGAGGGTGTGGGGACCAGAAAGGTCTTGGCTATTGATAAGGTATCTTTGATCTATAGCTATGTTCCCAAAATTTAAATTGAACATTTTCTGTACCTCAGTGTGATCAAAAGAAAAATGGTCAGGTTATCTAGAGTGAATTACAGTTTAAAATGGAGGTCCTCTCTGGTTCTTATTTTTGAGAGAAAAGACCATATCTCTTACATTACTATTTTTATCTTCCCCCCAAGGTGCCATCTGCCAGAGACCTGGCAAGTGTATGAACATTGTTAAGCAGTTTAAAAACTCTCAGTAATTTTCATCTAGAAAATGGATCACATTTAAGATTTTGTTTTGTATTTTTTTTCCTTACAGCACTCTGTCTGTCAAGAGAGAATGTGTACTGCAGGCACACATTCCCAAACACAGAAAGGACCACTGAAAGCCTGGGAGAAGAGCTTGCCCAAACTGAAAATCTTCAGTGAAAATGTCAGTGCCCCTGTGATCTTCTCTACATGCTTATGCCCTCCTATTGATATGATGTCCTTTCTGATCTCCCTCAATATCCTGACCTCTATGCTGTCTCTCCCATCACTCTATGATCTCAAGAAGAAAAGCACAGAGGGTGGGAGATGCTACAGACCCCTGAAGTCCAGTCTGGCAGTTAGGTATGTTTGCCTTAAACTGGTTGCCAGGTCAGAATGCATGATGACCTTATAGGATTCCAACCTCTCTGATTGGAAGGTTCAAATCCAGTAGGGGTTGGCAGACCAGTGGGCAACAGCTGATCCTCATAACTGTTCTCCCTACTAGAGACTCCTGATTGTAAAAATACGGTGGATTGTGTTTGACAGAATTACATAAACTGACTGTGGAAGACCTGAGTCTGTTTTTTGTGGAAAAAAAGAAAGCCTTTGAGAGAAGGTATGGCCACTGGGGAGCCATCTTCCCAGTCTAAGGACCAGAGTCCACCGCCTATCTCTCCAGGATATGCCCTGGAGGTAGTGATAGTGGATGATGAGATCCCAGGACAATCAGGTGAGGGGACTGGAGATAAAAGAGGTCTGAGAAGGTAGCCAGTAAGGAGGAGGAATACAAATGAAGAAAGTCATGATTCAAGAAGGCAAAGATTGGAGAAAGAAAAGTCAGGAGGTGGAATAAGGATGGTTAATGGGTAGAAAACCTAGCAAGCTAGAGATAAGATCCAACAATGGATAAGTGAAGGGGTGACTAAAGCACAGTTCTCTCCTACCAGGAGAAAAAGGGTCTATAAGAATAGAGTTTTGGGTAACCTGTGTGGAGGACAGTGGGAAGGAGAATTGGGTTAAGATGGAGATTAGAAAATCTTAAGGATGGAACAATGCCTTTAAGGGAAAAGCAGAGGAATAAATTTGTGGTTTTTAGGGAAGGATGGAGTTGGGTGGAGATAGTTAAAGGTGGAATTCCAAAGTCAGAAGTGGGCCATTGGAGCTGGATTTCTTTCCCCAGGCCTGTGGGAAGTACCCAGTCTTCTACCTTGGGCCTGTGTTCAGAAGAGGAGGAGAGACTGGTCCTCAGTATCTGAGGATGAGGTGCAGGAGGACCCACTTGAGGTCAGCGATAGAGTCCCTGGAGTAGCAGCACCCAACATCATGCATCAGAGGCCTAACTGGAAGAAGCAGAGGGACTCTTCTTCTTGTTCAGAGTTGGAAGCAGAGGTGGAGCAAAAGTAATATCAAGGGGGTTCTGGTTCAGCTTGGATGGGGAAACCAGCCTCACACTTCACCATGATCTAGAACAAGTGGCCAGTGTACAATGAGGATGAGGAGGGCAGAGGGCATTGCTACTTTAACTTAGGCCCCTGCTCTACCTTAATCCCCAGGGAATATATCAGGCTGCCACCTTGCAAGAGGTGGAGAGAATATCTATCCCTGTTCATTGAGGAGCCACAGGAACCATCACAAAAATTAAGCCCTGTACCCTCTACACATATGGGTGTCACAGAAAAGTTTTGTGGCCTCAAGAAGAAAAGGAAGATGAAGCACCTGTCCTCAGTGCTGCCTGAGCACCACGCAGCCTTCACTAGACTGTTGCATAAGGAGACAACACAGCACCTCCACACTGGTTATTTAGGAACACGGGAGACAACTAGCACATCCCTCACATGTGGAAGGGAGCTCACTGTGAACATGAGCTCTCTGTTCCTAAGGGTCTCCAATGATATCCACCCCCAGTCACATAGAAGACAGTTATGACACATTCATTAAATTAGGTCCTCATGTGGCAGCATAAAGTTTGGCTCCAATGTGGTCATACAGCAATCACTGAATTTCCTGAATAGAAAGTTATAGCACTTGAGGGCCAACTTGGTCAGCATCACACCTGGATGTGAACATCACAAAGGAAAGGACCTACATGAGTTATGACCTCTGAGGTGGTGCATTTTTGTGCCATGAGAGGCCAACACAGTCTGCTCTAGTGTTTTAACCTGACTAATACTCATTAGTAGCCAGGACTCACAGTCACTTTTCCAGTCACCTCCGTAATGTGGTGAGATTGCTTCCACCCCTTCCCATTAGCCTGATAATTTCCAGCACATCTCCCAGGCAGAAGTGGTTTTACTCCATGTTATTTTGCTCAAAGTGAAAACCTTGCAGGTCCCATCCTAACATTACTCTCTCTTCCCAGAGGATCCTGTTGTCAAAAGATTTCTGGTTTGGGACATGAACCTAAGAGCATCCGATAAGGTGAGGTCCTTACATCCTAGGAAGAGCTGTCACTGTGCCAAAGCATGGAGAGGACAGAGTTCCAACCCTGCAGTCCTCTCTCCATCCCTCCTTGGAGCACCTTCCTCACCCTCCCACCCTCAAGGTCCCTTTAGGTATCAACATTGTCTCCCTTCTGAGCCTGGCTGGTGTTTGTGAACTGGGTGAGTACACCATCCTCTACCTGGATCTTCTGGGATCTGAGCCCAGGACAGGGTCTTCCCTCAGAATCAGTTCTCTGGCTGGTGCTTCCTGAAGCTCCTGGTCCCTTCTTCAGCTCTGGTGAACCAAATTGTTCTAACTGAATGGACCCTAATCAAAACCAAATGACCTCAATACAGTCTGAATGGGACCTATGGAAGTGCCATCCTGAGAACCATGGCCTCCATTCTATTGAATGTTCTTAGTTGCCAAAAAAAAAAAAAAAAAAAAAACTCCAACTACCCGACTTTTCCCCAATAACCAGGCCACCTGACACTGCAGTCTCTTCTCTGAGGTTAGGCCCTACCAGTCCCTGTCCCCTGGTGCCTCCTCTTCCAGGGTGCCTGTCCTTGACTGTCCTCTTTTCTCCCCATTAGTACCTCCTGGCCATGGTCATCACCTACTTTAGCTGGGCTGGCCTCTTTCCTTGGAAGTACCAGAGGATTCACTTTTTCTTGGCTCTGTGAGTACTGTGTCTCCCCTAGGAGTCTTGATAGTTCCCTCCTTGGATGGGGTGGGAAGACTATCCTATCCTGTAGTTTGCAACCACTTTATACTGCTCACTGTATGGAAAATTAACCTCACAGTACAGTGTGGCAATAGTTCTCTTAAAAGAAATTTCAATCTACCATTCTGTCAGTAAAGGAACGGAACCAGGAGAAACAGTCCTTTTTCAGAGCCCACCTGGGGAACAGCTCCTTCCTGATTGTGATGCTGATGAGCAACCTGCTTTCTTTCCCAGCTACCTGGCCAATGACATGGAGGGAGATAGTCAGCTACAGAAACTGGACATGTTTTTCTTCCTGTATAGGAAGAACTTGGCCCAGATTCCCAAATTCCAAAAGCTGCACTATGAATTCCTCTGCTGTATGGGCTGGAACCTGAGGGTGACTCAAGAGGAGTGTGAAGAGGTGGGTGGGGCCTTGGGACCGGCTGGGAAAATTGGGCAGGATTAGAGACAGATCCAAGCAGAGTGGTAGGATTGGTGATCAGAAAGAAATGCAGGCTGGACAAGTGGGTGGTGTTACTGGAGGTCCTCAGCGCTTCGTGGGCTTCTTTCTTTTCCAGATCCAAGCTTATGACCCTGGGCTCTGGGTATGGAGGAGAGATCGCAAAATCATTCAGGGAACTCTAGAGCTCTGAGGACATTGGCGGCAAAAAGGTATGTTGTGTCTCCAGAATACAGACAGAACCACTGCCTTCTATCTCAAAAATGCAGGGAACCCATGCATGGTCCTCCTCTCCTAATTCCTCCCTCCCCATCCTTTATCTAAATATCAGGAACCAGCCCAGCCTGAGGCATGTGTTTGCCCTCCCTTTTTTCCTCCATAGCCACCGAGGTGACAGGTACACAGAAGTGACTGCAGAGAGATATCCCAGGTGCTGGGACACTGTTCTGTCAGACCTTGCAAAACTAGACTGTCCCTGAGCAGTGATTTGGTAGAGATCCTTTCACTCATAGAAAATGTGTTGAAATCTCATTGTGGATGAAAAATTCATTTTCACTCCAAGTGAATATCTACTAGCCATGGCTTTTCATTGCTCTGCAGTAGTTGTATTTTTACCTTTTGTTGTTTACATAGGGTATTTTATAATTTAGGGGTCACAAAGAGAGGAACTGTTTTCTGACAATTTGAATATTGCACAAAAAGCTATCAAATGAAGTGGTTCCATTTTTAGAATGGGAAGAAAATTATCCCAAACCACATGTACACCCCAAGTTGTTTGCAGATGCATTGCATATGGTTGAGTGTACCTGAGTTTTTTTCCTGTCTTGTCTTTTGGCTCTTGCATGAAATTCTCCTCTCCAATAATTGCACATTTTCTGTTCAAGTGTAAACACATGGCTATTTTTTAGAATGATGAAAATACATAATAGTTTGGTGGTTTCTTAGTAAAATATACATATTACAGTAAGGATTTGGGGAGAGGAATAAGTGAGGACTTATTTTACATCATGTGCAACCAGCCAAATTTAGTAGCAAGAATTTTGGTGAAGCTTTGGTCCTTGGGATTCAGCATTAGTCATGTGGGCTGATGGTTACCATGTGGACAACTTAGTGATGTTTCTATTAAAGATGGAAGTCCAGATGCTAACTGTGTGGAAAGGACTAAGGTGAGAGGTAAGTGAAAAGGTGTCACATTCTCCAAGAGTGCTCGCATCTCTGAGAAGAATCAGCTCAAGCTCTCACTATAGAGCAGAAAAAGGTGGGTCTAACCTTAGACATCTCTAGTGATTTGCAGATTGTGGGTCAAAAAGTCTGAGGACCACAACCAGAAATGATCATTCAGGATGAGGGTTGAGAAGGATTCATTAAATAAAAGCTGGATTTAAGTTAATCAAAACTATAGTTGGGCTGGACATTTTTGTCATTCATTAATTATATTGGTAGCTTTTAGGTATACAATACAATGATATTCATCTTTAGGAATTTGAGTATGATATATCTTCTTTCTGTATTTGTATATGCTATATCTTGTTTGAGCATAAAACTTCTCCTCTAGGAAACTTCCCCAGGAAATCTGACAGTGTCTCTCTTCCTTTCAGATTTCTGGGCCAATGGAAGCAATGAAACAGAATCACCACAGGATATTCCCTGGAGCTGGAAAACCCATGGAGGGACAACTAGGAACCAGTTTTTCCCTGTTACCTTCTAAATTCAAGTTTCTGCTTAATTCCAGGATGAGACATCTGCTAATTTTATATACTTTATACCTCATTTATTTGATAGTATTTCAAAGTTACCTGCAGAGTATCAGATTGGAAGAAACTACTTAAAATAGAACATTAGAACCATACTGTTGTCACAGATTCCTTTAGTATATAGTAAACTATTTATTGGTTTATTGTCAATCTTTTAGAAACAGACATTTTACTCTATTGAATAATATCTATAACATTGTTCTTATAATAATTTGTGTTAGGAATTTTAACTGATATAGGTAAACAGCCTGTTTAAGAGAAATTTTGATCTGCCATAGTTATAAATGCATTATCCTTATAGACATGCTGTAGTACCCCAAACACTTGCAAATAAAAATCATACTGTCCTTCCTTATTGTTTGTGCACATTGAGCTGTCATTCTTCAACTCAGTTTCACTCACATATCTGATGTTCAAAATACATCAGGTGAATGGCAAAGAAACTTGTGTTTTGAAGAGGGCAGGGCCATGCATTTCTTCTGGATATATCATAAACAGTAAATGTCTTCTCACCTTCTCAATGTGTGTGATACTGTCAGTCTGAATTGCTTTCAGTTAACCAAATTTCTTAAATGTGAAGAGGAATACTGATTTTCTTTTCATGTATGCAAAGAGAAGACAGAAAGAAAAGCCTAGCAACAAAAAATGGCAGATTGTATCCTACACATTGAAATAAGGAAATGATGGGTAGAGATTGAAGTAGAAAAGCCAAGAAGAATGAAGACCCAGGTGTGGTGGCACAAGCCTGTAATATGATCACATGGGAGGCTGAGGCAAGAGGATTGCTGTGAGTTTGACACCAGCTTGAGCTACATAGTGAGTTCCACATCAGTCTCAACTACATAGTGCAACCCTGTCTTTAAAAAAATGAAGGAAGGAAGCAAATTCTGTGGGTGCCTGGATGATTGCCCAAAATCACAAGTAGAAGAAAAGCATCTGAATGAGGGATGATGCCTGGCATTATCCAGTGTAAGAAGGAGCACACAGGCAAGGAAGTCATCCCTGTGGGATTTCAGTTATAGGGGATTCTTTCTCACACCTTATGCCAGCTGGACATACTAGAAAAGAATTTGAGAAAATTATAAACAACTGTGGAAGTGAGCATAAAGCACCTATTTCTGTGTAAGATGTGATGATCAGAAGAGCCAAAACTGTCAGTGGGGGTGGAGATGAAAGAGCTAAAAGCATGGATTCTGAATGGTTATAGAGAAGCATCTTGGGAAATGGGAGCAGCAGAGAACAAACCAGCAGCTATGGAGCAGAGTGGCTTAAACAACTCAGGAGCCAGAAGAAAGTAAGTCCAAAGACTGGCAGACAGATGAAATGGGAATGGGGACCATGAAATAAGTGGAATTGATTTTAGGAGTTCAGGAAAGGCTGAAACATGGAATAAACTGAAAATCTAATGGTTGAGTTAGAAAAGGAGGGAGGTAGATTGATCAAGGCAGGTGGAAACATGAAAATTCCAATGAAGACAGAGCTATTAAAGACAGGCTCCTCCATCAGAGTGGGCAGAACTACATACCTGTAATCCCAGCATTCTGGGAGGTTAAGGCAGGAAGATCACCAGTTCAAGTTTAGCCTGTAGTATTGAGTGCCATCATGAGACTCTACCTTAAAATATTAATCAAAAAATGATTGGAAAGGTAGGTTGGCATGAAAAATGAATGGAGCTTGGGTTCAATTCACTAGTGAAAAAAATAAATATTTTACAAAGTTATATTCTAGAGTAATTCTGATGTCTACCACCTGCCTTCAGAAGTCTTATGTTCAGCTGAGGTGCTTTGATGGCCTGGTCCTTGGTACAACCCAGCAGAATGGCTCAGGAAATCCAAACTGAGATCCCCCAAAAGTTGGCTTTTCAGTTTCTCAGATGGTTCCTGGCACAACACTAGGTACCTGTTTCCCAAAGCCTTTGCACCCCTACACTCAGTATCTGCTTTAAAATTCAATCTCTCCACCAGTAGTAAAAAGTTATGTTTTCATCAGTCACCCTGGGAACCCTGCACTCAGATTTTCCTTAGTTTAGGGAAAGTCTTTAAGCAACTGTCTGTAGACTCACTGCTTCAAATCCTGCAATCTGATCAGCAGGTTGGGTGGTTTGTAAATTTTGTTTATGGTACATAGGCTGTGGTGAATCACCTGTGCACCAGTTGTCAGTTTTTTGGGTCTGGGATAAGAATGGAGTGGCTACTTCATGAGGCCACATTGGGGAGAACACTTTCAGGGGCCACCAAAGAGATTTTCTCCAGGCTGTGTCCTATTCAACATTCACAGTAGCAGTTTTAAGGGAGCGAGCATCTATACACCCTGATAACATTGGTTATTTCCCATCTCTGTGAGTAAAGACTCTTGCAGAAGAAGCCCAATGCACTCACTCCATCACACTCCCAGGATCTGGTAATCTACAAAGAGAATGAGAACCTGGGAATTCCTGGTGTAAGTCATCCTCAGGCACTTTGTAATTTTTATCATGTGCACAGAAAATCATAGTTGAAGGACCTGTTTATTTTAATTATTTTATTTCTGCAGACTATTTCCTAGTGACCTATACAGACTCAGAGTGGGAATGAATTACTTTCAAAATGTAACATTAGAGCCATAAGATTGCCAAGATTTCTTTAGAACATGTGTAAACTCTGGTTTGTTTGAACATAAAGAACATGGAATTGCTACTATGTTTCTTTTAACTACTTTTAGCTACTGTAGTTTTAAAATCAGTTGTTCCCACAAAGTATTGTGTTAAGTATTTTCAACTATTTCATGTCCATAAACACATTCCCACTTAGGGAGGCTTTTATCTTTCCCACTCTTGTACTGACGTATGCTTTGTCCTTAGAGGTTAAGTTTAACAATCCCCAAATTCTGGTAAATAAAAATTCTCACTTGCATGTTTGGCCTTCATTTTTCTATTGCGAGCATCACTGTACTTCCTGCCATCTGCTTGGCTCCTGTCTCAGGTGATGCAAAGAGGACCTGAGAGGTGAATAAACATGAATATTCCCTGTGCTTAAAGAGTTCAGGATGCACAGCTATCCAGGAAATAAGATAAAGATGAACTGCCCTCTCACCCTCCCCATCTGTGAGATAGTGTCAGGGTGCACTGCTTATTTAATTTCCACAATGTTATCATTATTTGACCACTTTTTTATTGTAATAGGTGGAGTGAACCAAGGACCTAACACCCTGAGCTAGGATCCAGGCCCATTTTTAATTTTTGTGACAGGATCATGATAAGTCACTGAGTTTTCCAGACTGGCCTAAATTTTCAATCTTACTGACTCAGCTTCTTAGAGTACCAGTATTCCAGGCCTATCCACAATATTTGAATCAAATTTCTTAAATCTTAAATTTGGTAAAAATGTAGCAACACACTTATACATCACAGAAATTTATGATTTAGATATTGGAGCAACCTACATTTCCAAGATAATGAAGAGATGTAGAAAAAAAACCCTAAACAACAACTCATGTCACTGGACAGTAATTTTTGTCAAAAAGCCATGGCATATTTTTCAGCACAGAAGAACATAATCCCACTTTATGTTGCAACTTTTTTTCCATTAAGGAAGCATGGTAAAAATCTTTCTTTTTAGGAGGCAGCATTTTCTACTGAGAATCTCTTAGTGAACCCGTGCACTTTGTCATTAATGTGGTTCTATTTACACTCAGTTCTTTCTATCTGGTATATGTGTCCACAACATTAATCTGTTTGCAAAGCCTTGGAAAAAGAATTTAAGTTACTGAGTTAGTCTATATTAGCTTTCTATAACCATAAGCAAATACATAAAATAACTTCAAAAGAGGAAAATATGTGAGCCTATACCAAGTCAGTAGGTCAGGCTGAGAGCAGGTTGAGGGCCAAATCTCATCCATTCATGGTTGCAAGGAAGCCAAAGATAAGAAGAGGCCAAGATCTGGGCCCTGATGACCCTTGAAAGGCACAGACCTAGTGACCTCACTCCTTCCTGCTACATCCTGTCTTCAACAGGATCCACCATTACACATTATGGCTAAGCCAGGGACAAATGCTGTATCACATAGGCTTTTGGTGTATGATCAAAGTTCTCCAATTCTTAGCTGGAGGTGGTGGCACACACATGAAATCCCATCACTGAGGAGGCTGAAAAAGGACAAATGCCATAAGTGAGAAGACAGCCTGAGATACACAGTGAATGTGGCCTTGAACTCTGCCCTCATTCTGCCTCAGCCTTCTGAGTTCTGCTTTTACAGGCTGGAACCACCATACTAGCTCTATTTTCACTTTTTTAAGGAAAGTTTTAGAACCCTGGGAGAGATGCCAAAGGTGCCTGCATGAGAATTCTCCACTTTAAAATCTTAATGCCTTGTGTGGTTTAATGGAAAACATGTCAGGGATCAAAATACCAAATAAACTTAAGGAACAACACAAGCAATAGACAGCCCTTGTCAACTTTCTAGGTGTGTAACAAAACAAGACTTAGAATCCCAGTTTGGAATCCACTCAAATGTTCCCTTATGAATAAATTTCTATGAAAATATATGTCAACTATGTAACAGTTGACTGTAATACATCCCTCAGAAAGGAGGGCATTCTGACATCTTTCACCAACTTGGGATGCTGGGGACACTGCACTAATAGAGAGAAGACAGTCACTGAGGACACCATGGTCTGGGCCCAAGGGACTGCTAGGCACACAAGGAGCCCAGCACTGTCCTTTTATGGGAATAGAAAGGAGGACACTTGTTGCCAGGGCTTGTGAGAAGGGAGAGGGCATAGATGGTTTCATGAGTTATAGTTTCTACTCAGAGTGTGAAAAAAATATGTACATGGGCATAGAGGTTTTGCTGCACAAAGGAAACAATGGACAGTGTTAACCACATATTAATTTTGGCCAGTGATGGACCACAAAGACATAGCACCTGTATAAGACAGTTTAAATGTGATAGATTAATGACTACCATGAGTGTTCAATTTGCAGGTTGTGCTTGATCCTATTGTGTTGCTGATTGTATCAATTGGGATAAAGGATAGTGTTTGACTTAGCAAGTTGTTTTCTCTGATATTATGAAAATAAGAATGTCTATGAGTCATTAGAAACTCAAAAACTAAAGTGCAACTATATCAGGAAGATTTGAGCAATAACCCAGAAATTCAACCAAGGACAACCCAACAATAAAAATAAAAATGAGAAAACACTTAAGCAAGATACAAAAACAGACTTCCAGTTCACCAATGGCAAATAGTAGGGCAAATGAGAATGAAAAGTCTGATAGTGAACTAGGAGGACATCCTGAACCCATAGCACAAGAAGTAGCAAAACAGATCAATCAGGCTCTAGAAAAATTCAAAACAGAAATAATTTCCCAGATAACCATAGGGATAGTGAGAAAAATGGAAGTCATGATTCGAGACTCTAGAACAGAAACAGAGGAAAAAAAATAGATGAGCTCTGGACCATGATAGAAGCCATGAAGGCCCAGCATAAGAAAGATATGGAAACAATGAATGCCCAAATGAGCAATAACAGAAATTCAACCAAGGACAACCCAACAATAAAAATAAAAATGAGAAAACACTTAAGCAAGATACAAAAACAGACTTCCAGTTCACCAATGGCAAATAGTAGGGCAAATGAGAATGAAAAGTCTGATAGTGAACTAGGAGGACATCCTGAACCCATAGCACAAGAAGTAGCAAAACAGATCAATCAGGCTCTAGAAAAATTCAAAACAGAAATAATTTCCCAGATAACCATAGGGATAGTGAGAAAAATGGAAGTCATGATTCGAGACTCTAGAACAGAAACAGAGGAAAAAAAATAGATGAGCTCTGGACCATGATAGAAGCCATGAAGGCCCAGCATAAGAAAGATATGGAAACAATGAATGCCCAACAGAGGAAAGAAATGGAATCCATAAAACAGATTAAAACAGATATCCAGGAGATTAAAAACTCTATTGAAAGTGAATGCAAGAGAATAAAAGAATGCGAAGATAGAATCTCAGATATAGAAGATAGGATTGCAGTCAATGACCATGAAAAGAGAGGTCTCTTAAAAACAGTAAGGGATCATGAGAAATCGATCCAACAACTCCTAGATGATGCAAAGAAGAATAACATAAGACTGATAGGAATCCATGAAGTAGCAGGAGAAAATACAAATGACTTAAGAAAGCCATTCACAGAATTAATGACAAAAAACTCCCCAAACAGAAGGGAAGAATTAGACAAACAGATAAGTGAGGCATATAGGACTGCAACTAGCCACCATCAAAAAAAAAAAATCTACACCTAGACATATAACAATTAAGATCCCAGAAACCCAAAAGAAGAACAAAATACTACAAGCAGTAAGAGAAAAGAAACAAATCACATGCAAAGGAAAGCCCATCAGGATCACAGCAGACTTTTCAATACAAACCCTCAGGTCAAGGACAGCCAGGAGTGAGGTACTTCAAATCCTACAAGAAAAGAACCTCCAACCTAGACTGATGTATCCTGCAAAACTCTCTTTCAAAATGGATGGGGAAATAAGATAATTCCATGACAAAGAACACCTGAGGAATTTCATGAACACCAAACCAGCACTACAAAGAAGTCTAAACAATATCCTAGAAAAAGACAAGGAAGGTCACAACACCATGAAGCCCAACAGACCAAATAAAATAGGCAAGGCAAGAAACTAAGAGGAGAGGGGAAAATATAAAAAGAATCAACAAAAGGCCAATAACATGACAATAATAAGTCAGTACATATCAGTTACAATCATCAATGTCAAAGGCCTCAATTCACCAATCAAGAGAAATAGCCTGGCAGAATGTATTAAGAAGCAAAATCCAACAATATGTTCTTTGCAAGAAACACACCTAGTGCAAAAAGAAGCCCACAGACTGAAAGTGAAAGGATGGAAAACAATTCTCCATGTGACAGGAGCCCAGAAAAAAAGTAGGAGTAGCAATCTTATTCACAAAGTAAATTTCAAATCAAAACTGATTCAGAGAGACAAAGAAGGCCACTACATCCTTGTAAAGGGAAGAATTCAAGAGGAAGAGATGACAATCATAAACATATATGCACCAAATATTAATGCCCCCAACTATATAAAACAAATATTATGTAACATGAAAAATCAAATAAACACTAATACAATTGTAATGGGGGATCTAAATACATCACTATCACAAATAGGCAGATCATCTAGGCAGAAAATCAACAACAAAATGCTAGAACTCAACCAAGCTTTTGAAAGCATGGACTTAATAGATGTCTACAGAGTGTTCCACCCCACAAAATCATAATATACATTTTTTTCAGCTGCACATGGGTCATTCTCCAAGATAGATCACATACTAGCTCACAAAACAGGTTTGAATCAATGCAAAAGAATTGAAGTTATTCCCTGTATATTATCAGATCACAGTGTAATTAAGCTGGAGATCAACAGCATAAGAGACCATAGGAACTTCACAAATGCATGGAAATTGAACAACACTCTCCTGAACAATCAATGGATCACAGAGGAAATTAAAGAAGAAATTAGACAGTCTTTACAAATAGATGAAAATGCCAATACAACATACAGGAATCTATGGGACACTGAAAGCAGTTCTACATGGAAAATTCACAGCACTGAATGCCCATACTAGGAAAACAGAGTGAGCTCAAATAAACAACTTAATGATGAATCTTAGACTACTAGAAAAACAAGAGCAAGAAAAACCCAAAGGTCAAACAAGAGAGGAAATTATAAAGATTAGAGCAGAAATCAATGCAATGGAAACTAAGAAAAGGATACAAAAAATAAATGAATCAAAGGGTTGGCTTATTGAAAGAATAAATAAAATCAATAAATCCTTAGCTAACCTAATCAAAAAAAGGAAAGAAAAGGCTCAGATCCATGCAATCAGGAATGAAAAAGGTGAAGTCATAACAGATCCAACAGAAATTCAGAGGATCATTGATACCTACTTTGAGAACCTGTACTCTAATAAAATGGAAAACACAGATTTTTAGATACTTATGAATTACCAAAGTTGAACAAAGAAGATAAAAACATTTTAAACACCCCAAATACAATCAGTGAAATTGAAAATATAATTAAAAATTTACCAACAAAGAAAAGCCCAGGTCCAGATAGATTCACAGCTGAATTTAACAAGACATTTTGAGAAGAACTACTGCCATTACTCCTCAAACTTTTCAATAAAATTGAAAGGGAAGCAATACTTCCAAACTCATTCCTGGAAGAAGTATCACTTTGATTCCCAAACCAGGGAAAGATGCAACTAAAAAAGAGAACTACAGGCCCATCTCCTTAATGAATATAGATGCAAAAATCCTTAATAATATATTACCAAACAGAATACAGAGGATCATCAAGAAGATCATACATCCTGAACAAGTTTGACTTATTGCAGGGATGCAAGGATGATTCAACATATGTAAGGCAATACATGTAATACACTATATTAACAGAGTCAAGGACAAAAATCATACGATCCTCTAGATAGATAGAGAAAAAGCATTTAACAAAATTCAACACTCATTCATGATAAAAAACGCTTCAAAAAATGGAATAGATGGTCTATATCTCAACTTAATAAAGGCTATCTATGAAAAACCAACAGCCAACATCATATTAAATAGCCAAAAACTGAAAACCTTCATGTTAAAATCAGGAACAAGACAAGGATGCCCACTATCACCACTCCTCTTCAATATAGTTCTGGAAACATTAGCCATAGCAATCAGACAAGAGAAAGAAATTAAAGCAATAAAGATAGGAATTGAAGACGTTAAACTGTCATTATTTGTTGACAATATGATACTCTACATTGAAGACCCAAAAAACTCCACCAAAAGACTTCTAGACTTAATTAACAGATTCAGTAGAGTACCCGGATGCAAGGTCAACACCGAAAAATCAATAGCTTTCTTGTATGCAAAGAACAGACTTATTGCAAGAGAAATTAGGGAAACACTTCCTTTCACAATAGCATCCAAAAAATTGAAGTACCTAGGAATCAACCTAACAAAAGAAGCAAAAGACTTCTACACTGAAAACTACAGAACTTTGCAAAAAGTGATCAAAGAGGGTATAAGAAAATGAAAAGATATCCCCTGCTCCTGGGTAGGAAGAATCAACATAGTGAAAATGGCCATACTACAAAAACTGCTATACAGATTCAGTGCAATGCCAACTGAAATTCCAACACTATATTTCACAGAACTAGAAAAAATAATCCAAAAATTCATTTGGAACCATAAGAGACATAGAATAGCAAAAAGCCATTCCAGGCAACAGAGACATGGCAGCAGGTAAAACAATTCTCATTTGAAACTATACTTCAAAGCCACTGTGATAAAAACAGCATGGCACTGGCAAAGAAACAGACCTGAGGATCAGTGGAACAGACTGGAAGACACAAACCAACTCCAGATGTATTCAGCTACATCAGTTTTGACAAAGGGGCTAACCATCCCCACTGGAGGAAGAATGGCCTCTTTAATAAATGGTACTGGAAAAACTGGATCTCAACTTGCCAAAGATTAAAACTGGACTCTTATCTTTCACCATGCACTAAATTAAAATCCAAGTGGATTAAAGATCTAATTAAAACAGAAACACTAAACTTGCTGGAAGATAAGTTAGGTAGAACTCTTGAAGACATTGGCATAGGAAAAGACTATGAACAAATCCTCAGTAGCACAGGAACTAGCAGAAAGAATCAATAAGTGGGATCTCATCTTATTAAAAAGCTTCTGCACTGCAAAAGAAACCATCAACAGAACTAAGAGACAACCTAAAATGTGGGAAAAATATTTTACCAGCTGTTCCTCAGACAAAGGACTATTATCTAGAATATATAAAGAATTCAAAAAAATCAGCTCCCGCAAATATAAAGACCCAAATCAAAACTGGGCATCTGAAATGAACAGACAGTTCTCAGACAAAGAAGTAAAAGCAACAAGTAAATATATGAAAAAATCTTCCACATCACTGGTCTTTCAAGAGATGCAGATAAAAACAACACTGAGATTCCACCTCACCCCACAAAGAATGGCTGCTATCAAGAAATCAAACAATAACAAATGTTGGCGGGGTTGTGGGGAGAAAGGAACCCTTCTCCATTTTTGTTGGGAGTGCAGGCTGGTGCAACCACTGTGGAAATCAATATGGAGATACCTCAAAGAGCTGGGACTAGAGGCTCCTTTTGACCCAGCCATCCCTCTGCTGGGTATCTTTCCAAAAGAATTAAAAGAATCATACCACAGTGATATATGTGCACCAATGTTTATGGCAGCACAGTTTGTAATAGCTAAAAATTGTAAATAGTCCATTATCCCATCAGCTGGAAACTGGATAAAGAAGATGTGGTTTTTCTATAAAATGGAATACTACTCAGCCATAAAGAATAAGAAATTAGATTCATTCATTGGAAAATGGATAAATATTGTGGATACACTCCTAAGTGAAATAAATAAGTCACACATATGTAAATACTGAATAGTTTCTCTCATGTGAATAAACTATAATAGTACATAAGATTCTAATGATATAATGGACAATGTGAAATAGGAAGAAAGGGGCTAAAGGTGTAGGGAAAGTGGGAAAGGTATGGGAAAGTTAATAAGGGAAAAGGACAAAATATGAGAAATGAAAAAAATGGAAATGAAGTGTTTGTAAAGGGGGAGGGAGGAGGGGTGAAGGGAGGGCAGGGACAAGGGGGAAAAAATGAAACCAAGACCTGTCATATAAAGGTACAAGATCCCAATAATGAATGTAACTGTACTGTATACCTAAAATGTACCACTAACTCAATTAAAAAATAAAATAAATACACAGATCTTGATATTGATTCTTGGAGAAGAAAAGAAAGATCATGTGGATTTCAAACCGACACTAATCAAGAGAGACAAAGAAGGACACTACAACCTTGTAAAGGGAACAGTCCAAGAGGAAGACATAACAATCATAAATATATATTTACCAAACACTAGTGCACCCAACTATATAAAACAAATACTAATGGACATGAAAAACCACATAGGCACTGATACAACAGTAGTAGGGGAACTCAGTAACACATTGTCACAAATTGATAGATCAACTTCACAGAAAATAAACAACAAAATACTAGAACTCAATTAAACTCTTGAACAAATGAATTTAACAGATGTTTACAGAGTGTTCCACTCCCAAAAGTCAGAATACATATTCTTTTCAGCTGCACATGGTTTGGTCTCCAAAACAGACCACATACTCACTCATAAAACATATTTAAGTAAGTCAAAGGAAGCGAAGTGAGCCCCTGTATATTATGACACCATCATACAATGAAATTGGAGATCAAAAGAAAAAGAATCCACAAGAATTTCAAACACATGGAAATTGAACAACACATTCCTGAATAAGCAATGGGTCACAGAGTATATTAAAGAAGAGTTCAGACAGTTCCTATAATTAAATGACAATGACAACATAACATATTGGAATCTATGGGACATAATGAAAGCAGTCTTACGAGGGAAATTCATAGCACTGACTATGCATAGAAGGAACACAGAGCAAGTGAAATTAAACAACCTGATGCTGAAACATAAGCTTCTAGAAA
The DNA here is from genome assembly GCF_012274545.1 of Fukomys damarensis. Lineage (NCBI taxonomy): Eukaryota > Metazoa > Chordata > Mammalia > Rodentia > Bathyergidae > Fukomys > Fukomys damarensis. The sequence continues at coordinate 62,340,614 of NW_022900913.1, forward strand.
AAGAAGATCAGGACAAATCCAAAGCTTATACAAGGGAAGAAATTATAAAGATCAGAGCAAAAAGTAATTCAATGGAGACTAAAAGAATGATACAAAAAAATCAACAAAACCAAGAATTGATTCTTCAAAAGAATAAACAAAATTGACAAACCCTTAGCCAACCTTATTATAAAAAGGAAAGAAAAGGCCTGAATCCATGTGATTGGGAATGAAAAAGGTGAAATTACAACAGACTTAGAAGAAATCCAGGGGATTAGCAATACCTACTCCAAGAACCTATATGCCAATAAGATGGAAAATACAGAAGAAATGGACAGATTCCTAGGTTCATATGAATTACAAAAGTTGAAAGAAGATGACCTAAAATTTCTAACGGACCCAATATCAATCAATGAAATTGAAAATGTAATAAAAAACTTACTAAGAAAAGCCCAGGCCCTAATGGCTTCACTGCTGAATTCTACAAGACATTTAGAGAGGAACCACTGTCACTACTCTTTAAACTCTTCAATGAAAGGGAAGCAATACTCCCAAATTCATTCCTGAAATCAAGCATCACCTTGATCCCCAAAGCAGAGAAAGACCCAAACAAAAAATAGAACTATAGGCCAGTCTCACTAATGAACACAGATATTAAAATCCTTAATAAGATACTGGCAAATAGAATGAGGAAGATCATATATGCTGACCAGGTGGGATTCATCCCAGGGATGCAGGCATGGTTCAACATATGCTAATCAATAAGTGTACTATATTATATCAATAAAGCCAAGGATAAAGACCATATGATCACCTAAATAGATGCAGAAAAAGCATTTGACAAAATCCAAGATGCATTCATGATAAAATCCCTACAGAAAATTGGAATAGAAGGTCTCTACCTCAATCTAATAAAAGACATCTATGAAAAACACTCTGCCAATATCATACTAAATAGTCAAAACCTGAAAACCTTCATTCTAAAATCAGGAACAAGACAAAGATGTCCACTATCACCACTCCTGTTCAATATAGTTCTAGAAACATTGGCCATGGCAATTAGACAAGAGAAATATAAGGAATAAAGATAGGAAAGGAAGAAGTCAAATTGTCATTATTTAAAGATGACATGATACTATATATAGAAGGCCCCAAGAACTCCACTAAAAGTCTTCTAGACTTAATAACCAAATTCAGTTATGTAGCTGGATACAAGGTTAACACAAAAAAATCAATAGCTTTTCTGCACATGGAAAACAGACTCACTTAGAGTGAAAAGGAACAATCAATTCATTTCACAATAGCATCCAAAAAATTGAAATACCTAGGAATCAATCAAAGACCTCTACTATGAAAACTGCAGGACTCTGAAAAAAAAGATTTATGAGGATATTAGAAAATGGAAAGACATCCCTTGTTCCTGGGTAGGAAGACACAACATAGTGAAAATGGCCATGCTTCCAAAACTGCTATATAGATTCAATGCAATCCCAATCAAAATCCCAGTGACATACTTCACAGACCTTGAGAAAACAATCCAAAAATTCATCTTGAACAAGAATAGGCCTGGAATAGAAAAGGCAATTTTGGGAAATAAAGAGAAGTTAGGGGGTACCACAATCCCCAACTTGAAACTGTACTACAAAGCTACTATGATAAAAACAGCATGGTATTGGCAAAGAAACAGACCTGAGGACTAGTGGGACAGATTAGAAGATGCAGAAGCAACTCCAGACACACTCAGCCACCTCATCTTTGAGAGGAACCAAACACTCTCATTGGAGGAAAGATAGCCTCTTTAATAAATAGTACTGGAAAAACTGGGTTTCAACTTGCCAAAAATTAAATCCAGACCTATATCTCCCACCATGCACTAAAATAAAATCAAAATGGATTAAAGATCTAAATATTGAAACAGAAACACTAAATAGGTTGGAAGAGAGGTTAGGTAGAACTCTTGAAGACATTGGTGTAGGAAAAGACTTTATAAACAAAACCTCAGTTGCCTGTGAGCTAGCAAAAACAATCAACAAGTGGGATGTCTTCTTACTAAAAACTTCTGCACAGCAAGAGAAATGACCAACAGTGTGAACAGACAACCCACAATGTAGGGAAAAAATTTCACCAGTTGTTCCTCAAAGTTCTACTACCTAGAATAAAGAATTTAAAAAACCAGACCTCCCAAATGTAAAGACCCAATTTTTTAAAAATGGGATCTAAAATGAACAGACATGTCTCAGAAAAAGAAGTAGATAGAAATAGTAAATAAACATATGAAAAAAGGGTCAACATCACTTGTCATTTGAGAAATGCAAATGAAAACAATGCTGAGATTTCATCTCATCCCAAAAACAATGGCTGCTATCATGAAATCAACCAATAACACACATGCTGGCAGGGATGTGGGAAAAGAGGAACACTGCTCCACTGCTTTTGGGAGTGTAGACTGTGTGCAACCTCTGTGGAAAGCAGTATGGAGATACCCCAAAGAACTAGGATTGGAAGTTCCATTTGATCCAGCTACTGCCCTGCTGGGTGTCTTCCCTAAAGATTTAAAAGAATCATACCATAGTGATATATGTGCACCCATGTTCATAGCAGCATAATTTTTAATAGCAAAAACTTGGAAGCAGTCCAATTGCCCATCAGCTGGAGACAGAATAAAGAAAATGTGTTTTTTTTTATAAACTGGAATACTACTCAACCATAAAAATGATAAATTAGAGACATTTATAGCTAAATGGATGCACATTGAGGCGAAACTCTTTTTTTTTCTTTTTATTGAGTTTATTGGTACATTTTAGTTATACAGTAGTTACATTCATTATTAAGATCTTGTACCTTTACATGACAGGTCTTGGTTTTCATTTTTCCCCTTGTCCCTGCCCTCCCTTCACCCCCTCCTACCCTCCCCATTTACAGAGGCAATACTCTTAAGTGATATAAACAGGGCACACGTGTTAATACCAAATAGTTTCTCTAGTGTGAAAAACTAAAAATGTAATAAGGGCTAAAAAGTATAATAGATAATGTGAAATAGGAAGAAAAGGGACAAAGAAGAAAGGGAAATGGGAAGGGTAGTGGAAAGCAAAGAAGGGAATGGAATCAATATGAGAAAATGAAAAGTAATGGAAACAGTCTTTGTAGATTGGGAGAGAGGGTGAGGCTGATGGGAGAGCAGGAGAATGGGGAAAAATAAGAAGCAAGATTGATTATGTAAAGGTACACATTTCCAACAATGAATATTTTATACATTAAACTTACTAGTAAATTTAATAAAAGTTTTTTTAAAAGTGAAACTATGCCTGAAAATGGATCAGATGAGTCCACACACATTAATGAGGAGGCATCTTGTGGGAAGAGGAAAGAAGCAAATCAGCCCGGAAGCTAAACAAAGCTGACTTTGGTGTTACTTAAAAATGTTTAAATTATTTTAAATCTCTGGAGCAAAAACGACAAATGATTAACACTTTCTTATTCTAGGTGATTGATCAGATAGTTGAACATTCTCTAAGTTTCTATAACCTTCAACATTTCAAAACTGGAATAATTTAAACCTATTAAATATGAAAAAGACTAATAATTACTAACTTTCAATTAATCTTCTGTATTGTGAGGTAACTGGAAACTTTAAATTAGTGCTTACAATGAAAATTCTGTTTTTAACAGTCTATAATTTACTAATCTTTTGTGGTTGATTTCAAATCTCTAACATTTGCAGATTTCCATAAAAAAATATTTTAAGGTCAAGCATAATGGGACTAAATGAACTTTTTGTTTCTTTTTGCAACTAGTGCTGTGGATCAAACATCTACCACTGAGCTCCACTCCAGCCCTTTCACCTTCCTTCACTAATGTACCTCCAGGGTCACTGTCTGCTCATAACTTTCGCTGGCCCGTCATGTGGTCACAACACCTACCCACACGGTATGCAAGGTGGTATGCATGGAGAACCCTCTTCAACACGCTTAACTCACTTTCCCATTTTGTTGGTTTATTACCCTGCCCATGACTACCATACTAACATTTATTCTTTAAGTGCACATTAACATGGTCACTGGGACCTTTATAAATGAAGAAAGGAATTTTTTAATACTCTGCTCAACTATAAGAACATCCATAGTTGATAAAAAAATCCCCTCCCTTTTGACAGTCATCATCATATTTAGTGCCATTATCTGATGAAAAATCATACTACAAGTATTATTTGTCTCAAAGTGTCACTGACCTCCGGATAAAGATGGAATCATTTCTCTGTATTAATTACAGGGGAATTTTCATTGAGCCTGTCATGCATAATCATCCACAGGCCATCAAAAATGAAGGAGCTTGGATAATCCTCCTGAAGCAAGAATAATAAAGTCCCTCTCTAAAAAATAAAAAGGCACAAGTAAAATTTCAAAATATTTTAATTCTCTTTAATTTTTATTGGTGCTTGTTAATATTTCAGAATGGTGTGGTTTGTCTGGCCAGTGTGTACAAGTATTTGATGTATCCTGATCACTTTCAATTCCACCCACCTCTTTCCCATTTCCTCCTCCCGCCCAGTGATGCCCTTCCTGTCTCCAAAAGTCTACCTCCTCCTTTCCTATTTCCTGCCATCTCTGCTTTCTATGTCTGTATTTATGTATTTCATTTCTCTAATAAGAGAAAAAATGATATTTAACTTTCTGAGTCTGGCTAACTTCACTTACCTTGATAGTTTCTAGATCCATCCATTTTTCCTAAAGATGACATGATTTTATCCTTTATTACAGCTGAGTAAAAAAAAATTTAATTTTGTAGAACCAAAGGGAAAAGTCAATAATAAGAACCTCTAATGACACCTCCATTTGTATTAGTGCGCTCAGAAAGCATGCCTTTTCATATTATCACTGAACTATTCCTTTATTATAAACTTGAAAGGTTTTCAGACTAAGGAGTTTGGAGATGATCAAATGTTTTAACAAGATATTCTTTTCTTCTTTTAATTTTTTGGGGGTGGGGGGGTGAGATAGAGTTTCACTATGTAATTCAGGCCCTGAACACACTATGTAGTCCAGCCTGGCTTTGAACTTGCAGTGATTCTCCTGCCTCAGCCTTCCAAGTGCTGGGATTAAAAGTGTGTACCACCTCACCTGGCTAGCTTTTCTAATAGTAACTTAAAATATATCTACAATATACCTTTGATCATCTGACTTTACCCCCACTGCTTGGAATTTGTCATACCACAAGTTCTATTACAAATAAAGATGCCTTCATGACCCTGTACAGTTCTGCATATAGATATTCTTTTCTTTTCCACGCTCTTAAGAAAGAACATGTAATGATCACAAGCGCACCATGGGAACAGAACTTTATGCTTACATCTGACTTCATAGCCCCATCCCTGTCTCTGCACAAAGAGAAAGGTAAATGTCAGGTGGCTTTTGTTGCCCATAAGGTGTGAGCTGGAAAGGGGGTGATCTCTGTGACTCACTATGATGTACAAAGCCATGGCTTCATTATGCCATAAAAATGCTGCTGATTAAACTTGAGGATTTTTAGAAAGCATGTTGCTTCATATTACACTGCTCATCAATTTGCCAATATCAAATCAAATCAAGTAAAAAACAAAGGGTCACAATATTTGTAAAAGGAAATAGGTCACACTGAAACACACTACTTCCTCCAAAAATTAAAGCTGATCTACATGCTCTCTTGTTTTATTGAACTATTTTATTTTTAATGTACAAAATTACCTTTTATCCTGAATTACACAAAATCAAAATTCCAAAAGTACTATTTATAAGATATGAAACACTGATAAAACATTTTTAAGTACCATGATTATGTGACAGCTTTTTTAAATCCTGAGATAACTCCATTCTCTTGGCATATCACTTGTTACAGCTCTGCTCACTACAGTTACAGAGTGGTAAGAGCACACAGCACAACCACATTAGGTCTGACAGGACTTTGGTGCCTCATAACACCTGGCCTCTGGGCAGCACTTGGTATCACTTTCATTCATTCAAGAATGTATTTTGTTCAACTTTCCAAAAAAACAAACATCATTTTTATTTGAATTATAGAAAAAAGGCCAAGTTAAAATAGAATTTTTCCTTTTCATTTTGGGAGAGCTGAAGCCAATGTATGCACTCAACTCAAACATTTGTCCCACGTGACACTTTTCATTTTTAAGGATTTCTAAGACCAAGGATCTTGTGCTGGCTTTTGTTTGCTTTGTCTTCCTGGTTTGTCATTTTTTCCGCCTCAGTCCTGGGATGGAACTCAGGGCCCTGAAGATGCTGGTCACCTGATCTAGCGCCTTCCCTCTTTCCTTTCATTTTGCCTCAGTCCTGTCTCTGCCTGAGGCTCATGCAGCCTGTCCTGGGCTCTGTCCATGGTGGGCTGGAAGAGTTTTCTGATTTTCTCTGTGTCCATCATTGTTTTCACATCTTTTCCATCTTTCACCAAATACTGCATTTTCTCTTATCAGTTCTGCAAAGCTACCATCTGCTATTTCTGAATATCTCTCATTGTAACACTGCAGGCTACTTTGACAAAACTTTTAAGTCTGTTGACCTGCTCTAGGGCACTGTTTTCTCTTTCCAGCACCATCTTCAGAGAAACTCCCAAGTGCACAACTGAAGTCAGATCCTGTGAACTGGAAGTCCACTACTTTATTTTTGATAGGCTAAGAAACATCAGCAGCTTCTAAATTACAGATGTTTTAACTGATATGTCACAGCCATTGTCTCATAATTTTGATTGGCAAAATACGAGATCATAGAAGTTGCCTTAGAGACACAACAAGCCAATACAAAATTTAAAACATATCTAATATGCAAAAACCTGAAGTCTCTGAAGATGGTGCTGTTTACAGGGAAATAATAAATATATAAATATGAATAATATTCTAAAAATACAGTAAATGTTTAAATTAAAAGAAATCATTAGGATAAAAAACATAGCCATGACTACTGCTCAAAATTCTCCACTCAGTTCCAATACATTTGTCCAAGTTGTTCTTGCAATGCTCTGGAAGTCCTCTTTTGTGAATGTCTTTAGTTGCACTGCTGTAGCTATCTCAGTATTCAGAATGCATTGACAGTGTTCACTTTTCACAGTCATTTTGACTTGGATAAGAGCAATACATTACATGGTACCAGATTTAGTGAATAAAGAGAATGGGGACACATTACATTTCTATGTGATAGAAATTTACATGCTTTGATGTAGGATATCAAGGCAGCCAGGAAAGTGGTAAGAGTGATGGGATAAATGTGTTCCAAAGAAGAGGTGGTGCTTCCAGAGTGGTTAATGGCAATGTCCTTTACTGTGGTGTAGCTTAGATCAAAAATAAACCCAAGGCCTCTTGTGTTTGGAGGTTGACTGGACTATGTGGTATTATAGCTGCATGCTGTTAGGAGGTAGCAGCTGGTAGGAAAAGGTGACTTAGAAGACTATAGTGTCCTCCACCTCCCCCCTTGTCTGCCGCCTCCCTCTCTCTCTCTCTCTCTCTCTCTTTCTCTCTGTTTGCAGCTGCCATGAGGTGTACAGTTCTCCATCACCATGCCCCTCTGCTTTGCCATCCTTGGAGCCATCAGAATATGGACCAATATAAATCTCTCCTCTTTAAGTTGTGTCAGGTATTTTGTCCCAGCAATGATAAATGTGAATAATACATACTATACAGTGGACTGCCAAAGTTTGTTGAGCTTATACTCCTAGTGCAGCCCTGAATTGTGAAAAACTGATAATTTCAGATGTGGTCAGAAAAGTTCCCATGCCTGTTTTTTTAGTTTAAACCCTAAATATGCTATGTGTCCCACAGTTACATAATTTAATTTAATAAAATACTGTATGAACAAAGCCCTAGAAGGTGTAGGGCATTTTGGGGGCATCTTAGGACTTTAAAAAGAAGAAAACCGGAGAACCACGCCTGCTCCCGACCCAGACACCATCGCTCAAGCACTGGGAAGGTAGCCATGCGGGTGCCCCTGAACCCCCTTGTCCTGCCCCGTGCTCTCAGACCTCCTGACTGTGCCAGTCTTTGGACCCACTCTGCAGAGGCAGAGGTGGTCATCAAGGGTATTTTTCTAAGTTCTCAACTTTGAACATCTTTAAAGGAAGGGCATGGGAAACCTGTAATAGAACGTTGTGGAGTTCAACCATTCAGAAGGTTGGGGAACTCAATCTGGGCCTTGCAGCCCGAGGTCAGTCAGCATCATGGGGTTCAGCAATCAGCTAACTGAGATCAGGGGTCTTGCATCCTCGCTCTGTCTGAGCCATTAAATGGTAAATACACTATATTGAAATTTTGTTCACTGCAGACATGTTCTGAACTGCTTCTTGATTTCAATTTAATTCAAATGATTTAAGGGTGATAGACTAGTGACTACCACAGGTGCTCAGTGTCCAAGTTGTGCTTGATCTTAATGTGTTGCTGATTGTATCAGTTGGGGTAAAGCATTGCCGTTGATTTGATGAGCTGTTTTCTCTGATGTTATGAAGATGGGAATGTCTGTGGGTCCTTAGAGACACAGAAGCAAGGGTGCTATCAGGAAGATTTGGGTGATAATCCAGAGAGTAAACCAAGGACAGTCCAACAACAAAAATTAAAATGAGAAAACACATAAGCAAGACACAAAGACAGACTTCCAGTTTACCAATGGGAAACAGCAGGGCAAATGAGGATGAAAAGGCCGATAGTGAACCACCAGGACACCCTGAACTCAAAGCACAGGAAGTAACAAAACACATCAATCAGGCTCTAGAAAAATTCAAAACAGAAATAATTTCCCAGATAACCATAGAGATAGTGAGCAAAATGGAAGTCATGATTCGAGACTCTAGAAAAGAAACTGACAAAAAAATAGATGAGCTCAGGACCACGATAGAAGCCATGAAGGCCCAGCATAAGAAAGAAATGGAAAAAATAAACACCTAACATAGGAAAGAAATGGAATCCATAAAACAGATTCAAACATATATCCAGGAGATTAAACACTCTATTGAAAGTGTACTCAACAGAATAAAAGAATGCGAAGATAGGCTCTCAGATATAGAAGATAAGATTGCAGTCAGTGACCATGAAAAGAGAGGTCTCTTAAAAACAGTAAGAGATCATGAGAAATCAATCCAACAACTCCTAGATGATGCAAAGAAGAATAACATAAGACTTATAGGAATACATGAAGTAGCAGGAGAAAATACAAATGACTTTAAAAAGCTGTTCGCAGAATTAATGACAGAAAACTTTCCAAACAGAGGGGAAGAATTTGACATTCAGATAACTGAGGCATATAGGACCCCAACTAGCCACTATAAAAAAAAACTACACCTAGATATATAATAATTAAGATGCCAGAAACCCAACAAAAGAACAAAATACTACAAGCAGTAAGAGAAAAGAAACAAATCACATACAAAGGAAAGCCCATCAGAATCACAGCAGACTTTTCAACACAAACCCTTGGGGCAAGGAGAGCCTGGAATGAGATATTTCAAGTACTAAAAGAGAACAACCTCCAACCTAGACTGATTTATCCAGCAAAACTCTCTTTCAAAATGGATGGGGAAATAAGACACTTCCACGACAAAGAACACCTGAGAAACTACATGAATACCAAACCAGCACTACAAGCAATTCTAAACAAGATCCTAGAAAAAGACAATGAAGGCAACAACACCATGAGGCCCAACAGAGCAAATCAAGTAAGCAAGGCAAGAAATTAAAAGGAGAAGGTGAAAAAGTAAAAAGAGTCAACAAAAGGCCAATAACATGTCAATAATAAGGCAGTACATATCAGTTATAACCAGCAATGTCAATGGCCTCAACTCACCAATCAAGAGAAATAGACTGGCAAAATGGAATAAGAAGCAAAATGTAACAATATGTTGAATACAAGAAACACACCTAGTGCAAAAAGAAGCCCATAGCCTGAAAGTGAAAAGATAGAAAACAATTCTCCATGTGACAGGAGCCCAGAAAAAAACAGAGGTAGCAATCTTATTTGCAAACAAAGTAAATTTCAAACCAAAGCTGAATCTAGTATTATTGATGTAGGATTGCACTGTATCATACCTCTATGAATGTAAAATATCTAGTACCTGCTTTATCATACATAGTAGGGACCGTGCTTTATCAGAGCTACATTTAATGATATTACT
>NW_022900913.1:62351184-62374178 GCF_012274545.1 Fukomys damarensis
TGGGTTTGATTACAGAAACTAATAAAGTATTCTCTAAATAATGAAAAAAAGAATAAGATAAGACTATAAGAGCGAGAAGCAATTTAAATATGTTCAGGGACCATTTTCATCTCCAGAATTAAGGATTATTTTAATGTTACATCATTGCCTTTTCTCTTTTACTTTCCTTTTTAGTTTTAATTTAGGATTCCCTATTTTTAATGTTCATACAGAGATTTCTTTAACTGAAATACTGAATAGTTTCTTTGGTATGAAAAACTATAATAGTACACAGGATCCTAATGAGATAATTAATTATGTGAAATAGGAAGTAAAGGTCTAAAGGTGTAGGGAAAGTGGGAAGGGTGGGGGAAAGGCAATAAGGGAGAGGAAAAAAATATGAGAAACTGAAAAAATGGAAATAAAGTGTTTGTAAATGGGGAGGGAAGGAGGGGGTGAAGGGAGGGCAGGGACAATGGGAAAAAATGAGAATCAAGACCTATTATATAAAGGTACAGAATCCCAATGATGAATGTAATTGTATTGCATACCTAGATTATACCAATAAACTCAATAAAAGGAAAAAAAAGAAGAAGAAAACCAAGAACACTCAAGATAGCTACATGACATCGGCAATCTTTTATGATGTAGAAATTATGGTGCATCTCCTGGAGATGGACTACAGGGAAGCAACCAATCAGCTGTGAACAGTTATTAATTTAGTAGGAAAAATCCCCAGATGACTGGGGCTGAAAACTGAATCAAGACTTTACAGGGGTAGACTGTAAGACATTTTTTAAAAATTTAAACATCCCCCATATATTTCAATTACACCGTGTAGGCTGTTATTAATAACAAGATATTGTTTCCTACCAGGTACTGTGATCTGTGCCTCTGTTAATTACCTCCCTCATTTTTATTAAAGTCTGTGCAGTTGGCATTGTTTCTAATTAAGAGAAGAGAGAACTCAGAATCGGGGAGGTAACTATTACCAGCCATCCTACAGAGAAGCCCAAAACTGCTATAGGGACCCAGGGATCTGTCACTGAGGCCCAGACTCTGCCACAGCTATCCTCTCTATTTAATAACACTTTATATCCTGCCACTGAATATGACAATTCTTAACTATTCAAGAGCCACACATTGTTCGTGTATCCAGTTCTTCAAACAATACAGGGCTCTATAGACAAAAGTCAAAAGCAGCAGTGAGCACCTGATGTTCTGGAAAATTCATATAGACAGAAAGGAGAAATAACACCATCACCAGAAACCCATTTTCACTCCTAAAAAACTTCTACTTCACAGTATTACTTTTCTTGATGCACATTAGAAGAAACAACTAACCCTTCTTCCAAAGTCGAGAAGTGAAAAAACGTTTACATATGGTACTTAAATAAAAAGATGAATATGCTACCAAATCTATCTATTGTCTCAATGATCCTCACAATTTTTCTGACTCTCACAACCACTGACAAAGGAGGCAGATTACCCTAATATCCCAAGTCCATAAAATACTTGTTACAAGAACTTTTGTGATGAAAGCAACTGCTCTGGATCCACTTTTCCCACTCTGAGCACCACGCTCTCAACACTTTCCCCAACTCAAGCTCTTCACCCTGTACCCCTGCTCCCAACTCCAGATACTCAACTTGGACCCTGATCCTGCCTTCAGCTCCTCACCCTGTATCCTCCTTCCACTTCCAGCAGCTTATCTGCTGGAAGGTTATCCAGTTTCTTACATTACTTAAACAAAATCAGTGAGAACAAGCTCTTTTAACTTCTTTTAGAGCCACTTTTACATTTCTCCTAACACTTCTCTATAGGTAATTCTTGCTTTTGAATTCATGACCTCAGAAGAAAAGGCATCTCTCCTCCTTCCACACTTAGCTTCTGTCATTGTGCCTTCATATTTCCCATGACAAATATTCCAGATTTTGCTCCTTCAATTCATCCCTTTCTTGGATCCTCCATCTCACTCTCTCCCCTGAACCTTTCCCTTCAGTCCTTCCTTCTCCTAGTACCTCAAACTCTTCCTGTGAGCCAACAGCCCTTCCTTCTCTCTTCCCACTCACTGAAAAATTTCCTGGCCTACTTCTTTCTTATAAGTTTCCATAAATCTCTTACTTGACCAACAACATTTCCATTATCAAAATCAAAAGTAATTTCCTCCCTCAATTTTTAATCCTTTCTATTGTACAGTATTTGATCAGATTCTTCCATGTTTCTCTCTAATCTTCTGTCATACCAACTCTTGGTTTTATTTTTCTAAATACTCACATATTACACACAGTAAATTTTTCCTTCCTTTTATCCCTTAAAGTTTGTTTTCCCAAAGTATGTTTACCTAAGTACTTTTGCTCTCCATAATGATAGCCCTTGAAAATCTCACCCACCTTCAAGTTTCACTGCCACTTTTACAAAGATTATCTCCAAATCCATAGACTTTATTCCTGGATGACCTTTCTCCTCCTTTCTCTTCCCTTCCCCTCTTTTTCCACCTTGCCATCTACCTAGTCTTTGCAATCTTTCTCCATCAACTCTCACCTCTGTCCTCTCCCTTCTTTACACCACCGCAGCCTGGTGTCTACTAGTGGTTTTCAAACCATGCTTTCTCCGTCCCTTCTCAGTCAATTTTTAATGCACTTATGCACTGCTCTCTAGTTCACTGTGAACCACACTTCTGATCAAGTTGCTCTCCTACTTAAACATCATTCAGTGTACCAAATGCTACTGTATTTCAAGTGGATTTTGCAATTTTTAAGAGAGAAGAACCAATTAGTGCCTTCCTACAGAACGAGTGCCCGGCTGCCAGCCATGAATCAGGCTGTCCAAGGGCTGATCCCAGACAATCAACCTGCTTCCCACTTCCTCCTCTTTCAGAAATTTTCCTCCAGCCCAACTGTTCCCATGCTGAGGGACCCTGGTGATGTCCATCTTGCAGTTCTGCTATCCCCCAATATTTATCCACACCAGCTGCACACATCCAAAGCTTAGGTCTTTGTCACAATTCTAACCCCACCTTTTCCTGAGTCTTTGATGATTTTGCTGATCTCCTTTCCCATTTCCACCCTGAAATACGATTTCTCTCTTCTGAGCTCTGGAAACACTGCCATGGTCAGTCATCGCTTCCACCCTCATCGGGTGTCTTCCCTGTGACAGACCCAGTGTGTTGGAGCTTGGACTTAGGGAAATGATTCCCAAACTCTGCTGATTCTGACTGCACTAGTGTCTGTGGACATAATTACTCAGCTGGTAAAATCTCCACACTACATGTTGGGGACACCTTCTCACACCACCCTCCAGCCAGGTAAGTGGTGGAAAGCAGTGGCAATAACTTGCCCTGAGACATCCATCCACACCCCTGTTCATATCAGCAGCTGCCTAACCAAGGTTCTCACTCACAATTGGTGTCACTGAGACAGCAGCATTTGAGTTCTCTCTCAAACTGCAGAAAACAAGGGCTGTAAATGAAGATGGAAAAATCTCCCAGCGCTTACCATTTAAAAACCCTACAATTTTTGATATTAAAACTTTGCGGCAAAATGGAAGTAAATGGGTATCAATACCCAGGAACATTCTGTCTGTTCCAAATGCAGAGCAACAACATGTCTGTGAATGAGAGGCAGCCAGTCGTATTTACAAAGTCTGACGCTTGCTGTTCTAACGTAACTGTTGTAGACACAGGGCTGGGTGCTGAGTCCTGGATCCTATATTTGTCCTCAGCTCCTTCAGCCTGGGTCCCCATCCGCCCCATCTCGGTCCAGGCTGCAGCGCCCCCTGCAGGGACCATGCTCACCCACCTGCTCACCAGGTCCAGTCAATTCCATCTCTGTCTAGGCTGCACCACCCTCTGCAGGTCCCGCGCCTTCCCGCCGGCTCACCAGGCCCTGTCCTCCTTCTCTCTGTCCAGGCTGCAGAGCCCCCTGCAGGCCCAGCGCAGTGCCACAGCGGGTCCGGGCTGCTGCAGGGTGCGTGCCTTCTCCACAGCCGCACCAGGAAGCCAGCTGGTGCCCCGCGAGGCTGGCCGGTTCCCGGAGGCCTCGTCCAGGGGCAGCTGCTAATCTAACGTGGATTCCCCAGAAGAGGATGTCAAGAGCAGCTGCTGACTCGCCTCTCTGTGCTTCTTCCTCCCGCCCTTTACCATGTCCTTGCAGTCCCCTTTCGGAGGCTGTGGGTCACTTTCCTGACACAGCCTCCAGCCTCGCCCGCCTCCCTTAAGGCCACCATTAGGGAGGAGGGGGTCCTAACGGCTGACCGGGACCCGCCCACGCTCAAGTTCAGCCCTGGCGCGCTCTTCTCCTCCCTTGCGCATGCTCCTCGGCGCTGTCTCGCAAATGCCGTCAATTTATTGTCATGACAGTGAAGTACGGGTGACCCAAACAATCGGGCTGTTTTTAATTTATTGTGTCTACTACGAAAAGCACAGTTCAGTAGCAAATAAGGCCATGTCAGGGTGGGTAGAGCGGTCTTCCAGGATGACCTGGTCCATGGTTTCTGTGGCACCGAGCAAAATCAGCAAGCTGTGCACCTGGGGCTGTGAGGACCTGCTTGGCTGCACGTGCGGTGGGGACCTTTGAGGGACCGGGCGTGAGCAACATGGACTGCGTATTTGGACAAGATAAAGTCTGGGAGTTTGCCCACTGGTTGGGAAACCTTTATGCAATAATGCCCATGTGGCCTTCAGGAAACGGAGCTCTGAAAGCCTGGCAGACACTCAGCAGATAGCTGGGGACCGGAAATGGTGGAGACGCCACCCTTGTGCCTCTACCTGTCAGGTGCTATTCCTGTCACAGAAGATGGGACCTCTACACAAACAGAAGAGGGCCTTGTAGAGGGTGCAGCAACCGCAGGAGGAGGTAGATGTAGCCGGCAGAGGTGCTGGTGAGCAGCAGGCGTAGTAAACCTAAAACAAGATGGGTTATGAGTTTCAGCTGCCCATTTGACAGCATGGGACACACCATGGGGAGGTGTCTTGGGTGTTGATTTCTGATGGCCTGCACTGAAGTGACACCACCCACCACATCCAAACCCAGAGGTCAGCGTCTACCACTTTCACCAGGACCACCAAAGGCCAGATGAAGCTTGCAACTCAACCTGATTAACAACCTCAGCTGAATTCACTAGGACTTTCTCAATGTTAAATATCAGGTTCATTTTAAATAAATGAGTCCAATGGAGAAAAACATTTGGAATAATTAGATAGTAGAGTTTCTTTGTTAACAACATGTCTCTAAATAATAACAAATCCTGATCATTCTGGCCTGAGGTTTGAGATATAATTTCTGGTAACATCACAAAAATTGGCAGGGAAGCCCTGATCAACTTATAAAAAATCCAGGAATACCCATATACAAAGGAAAGGCAAGGACCTAAATCTATAATTTAATACTCAACACATGGACCTTGCAGCATTTTTTTCCCAACAGTCCCACGGGGGAGGGGGGGGATGAGTAGAATTGCAAAAATTCAGCTTATAAATGTAGTGAGTTAAAAACACTGAAACCACAGCAAAATTGGCCTCTGCACCCCCAAGCAAACAGAAGCCTACTATGTACTCTGTGAAGAAGAAGGTACTTCTTGGGGCACTGACAACCCAGAAGGGGTCCCTCGACTCACAGAGATGAACATGGACTAGCATATGACTTTGTCAACAGCTGTAATGAGTGTACATTGATAAATCCTACCTATCATATCTGTTTTCATCCTTAAAAAAGCCTAGCAAATTACAAATAAAAACCAATAAAGATCACTAGAATCTATCGTGTGTTTCTTTTCACAAATCCACTATGAGTTTAGTTTGGCTATGGTAGGAGATACAAGTCTTGATTCACTTGGTAATCTATGAATATGCACAGGGATCCACTACAATTTATATTTCCACTGTTCTGCCTCCCACTAACTTCATAAGCTAACTATGTAAGTCAGGTGTAGTGGTATATGCCTACAACCCAAATACTCTAGGAAGCTGAGGTAAGAGCATGGTAAATTCAAGCCTATAGTGAGCAATTCAGTGTCTTATGGAGAACCTGTCAGGAAAAAGGAAACAAAAATAGGCTGGGAATATACTTCAGTGCAAAAGGCCTCATGTTCAACCCCCAGTCCCACAAAGAAATAAAAAATAAATTGTATATAATGTAATAGGTAAAAATATTGTAAATTGGCCCATATTTCATCAATCACTCTAATAAACCCTTATTCTTGGACTTAGCTCAGTAAACTAGCAGACAAGAACATGCAGGCTGGACAAAGACTCACCTCAGGGATAAGAGTCTTCTCCAATATTGGGTTAAGCCAAAGGGCTAAAACTACAGAGAGAAATACAGAGGGAAAGGGGATAAGAAAAATGGGGGTAACAGGTGTGAGATGAAATAGATTGCTGGTGATAAACAGTGAACCTCAGATTCTAGGTCATGGAGATGGGGGCAGAGACTCCTGAGAGTTAGGAAAAAAAAGCAGAGAGCTTCTCATCTGGAGTGTGCCTGTCTCTGTATGGCCACAATTCTTGCACAAGTTTGGATTAAAAGTCTCATTCTCACTACCTCTGGGATCCAATTTGTTTGTCATTGTTTTTATTGTTGTTTTGGAGGGTTTTTTTTTAATCTGGACAAATGAGAAATATATATATATATCCTATTCTACTGGCCTACTGAACCAAGAAGGTACTACACTATATCCTTGAACCAACAGTATCTTTATTAATCTAGTTTTCTAAATTCTTCTCTCTGATAAAACAAATTGTTCCACTTTGTCCCTTAAGACTGTCTTGGCTTTTCACTGTTTTATATAAAATTATCTAATAATGATTTGACAACTCTGTGACTAAATGTTATTCATTCACTTTAAAAACATGGTAATTGCCAGGAATGGTGCACACCTGTAATCTCAGCACTCACGAGACTGAGGCAAGAGGTTTGACTCAAATTCGAGCATAACCTGGGCTGCATAGTGAGTTCAAGAACAGCCTGAACTATACAAGTCCCTGTGTCAAAAAAAATATGGTAAGCAAGCTAGAAAAAGTAGAACATTTGCCTGTGGTCAAAAGAACACAGGGCCTAGATATGAAACCCAGGAGTGTCTTTATGCAAAGTGTACTTTTTCACTACAATATTCTGCAAGGTTAAACTTACACACAAAAAAATGTTAAACCTAAAAACAGAAAAAAGCATAAGCATAAAAATAAAAATAAGGTATTATTTTAATACCTAATCAAGATTGGGAGGTGAGGGGTTATTTGATTTGTTCTCACTTTTTACAGTGCAGGAGGTAAAACCCAGAGCCTCATTAATGCTAGGCAAGTGCAGTGACACTGAGGTATCTCCAGCCTATTTGACTTACTACAGGTATTATTAAGGTAATTGACACTGCCAATTGTATTAGTCCATTTTGTGTTCTACAACAGAATACTTGAGACTGGTAATTTTAAAGAATACTGAATATTTCTTACAGTTCTGGAGGCCCAACTATCAAGGACTTTCCTGCTGTATCATCTCATGTCCAAAGTCTTAAGGAAAAGAAAGCATGAATAGGAAAGCAAGAGAGGGCCACCATTTCACTTTCATAACAAACTCACTCTCACAATAGCAGATTCAGTCCCCTAAGGAGTGCAGCTGACCAGATCAACTCTTAAAGTTTCCATCTCTGAACACTGCTGCATGGGGGATAAAGTTCGAACATGACTTTTGGGGGACAGAATCAAATGATAGAACTGATGCTGGGAAACTTACCAGGAGGCCAGGACTAAGCAGCAGTAAAAAGTGGAAATTGTGGGCCGTGGATTTAGCTCAGTGGTGCCACCTCCTTCCTCACAAGCGCAAGGTCCTGAGTTCGATCCCCAGTACCAATAAACAAACAAACAAAAAGAGGAAATTGTTACCAACTAGAAACTAATAGTAATTCCTGCTAATAAAGGTACAGGAGAACTGAGTGTCCGAACAGAATGTATTACTTACTGCTTGGAGATATCCCAGTTGTTATAAAATGTGAGCCCTGTCTCCTGCTATCCTACAGCTCTGAGGAGATGTATTTGCCAAAGGTTTTTCAGATAAAAGATAGAAAAAAATTCACAGATAATTCCTACACATCTGGCTTGAACAAAAGGATGCTCATAAACAGGAACTATATTTCTTTGACAATGAGACAGTGTGGTAAGTGCTTAACACAAATTATCTCACTTTAGCTTCACAACTTCAACAGGTATTACTACAGACCTGAATTACAAATGAAAAAGATTAGATTGGAAAAGATTAGATCACTAGCCCAAAGTCACAAAATACTTGATTTAAGACTTTCCCTGGAACCTCAGGTGCTAAGTCCTTTCCACAACAGCAAAGTGCTAATATCCATAATATGTATTTTTACAACTAAGTTGAAAGACTAGATTTTCCACCACAGAAATGACAAGTGATACTAAAATAACATCCAGGTAACTGCCAGGGTTTCACTGTGATTAAATGCAGTTAAGCCACACGGGCATCTTTTGACATTTCTGCCCAGAGAACCACCTTTTAAAACAATAGTGCATGTGTCACATTGCTCTTCAATTATTTTTAGAGAAGATGTCAGACCTTTAATATGTGTTAGAGAATTTGCAGTATTCACCCCACACAATATTCACCACCTCACTGCAGTGACAGCACAAATCTTGCAGTGTGGTTTTCGAAAGAAAAATTGAGACACTGTAGGTTCACAAAAAGTCAACAGATCACTATGGGACACATTGGGCAGAGAAAACAAAATGCTTCACATGCAGAGAGCAGGATAACTAGATGTAGGGAGGAAATGTTCCCACTTTATTATATACTCATATGATCATATCACTGACCCTGGGTAACAAGCTTAATGAGAAGGATCAACTAGACAGCAGTAGTGATTCCTATCAGAGAGTAAGATTTAAGAGTGGATTCCTGGGTATTATCTATGACATTTTTGATTCATTAGGTCTGAAGCTGGGGCCTAAAATCCTTTTTTAAAATATATGTATCTAACACACATGAGACCATATAAATATATATGTGAATATTAAGAACTGATACAGGGCCAGGGGTTTGGCTCAGTGGTTCTGCAAACTGCCTTGCAAGCTCAGGGGCCCATGTTCAATCCCTGGCACAAAAAAAAGTACTAATACAATAAACTCCATGTATTACTCTGCTAAAATATATTTACTAGAATCTTAGAGACTCCCTGATTCCACTGCCCTCATTTTGCTGAGGTTAATTATCTTGTTTATTTGTGTCAATCATTTTCTTGCTTTACTTATTAATTTTCCCACTATTATGTAACAATATATGTGTCCCTAAATAACAAATTTTTAGTTTGGAAAAACTGAATAGAAATCAGAAGTCTAGACACACAAAGTCAGTGGTGTCCTTATAAATATAGGTAGGATGGAGAAGTACAGGGAAAAATATGAACAAAGCCTCTTTCTTTCAGTGCAATTTCAGCCTCTCAGAAAGTAGACACATTTCCTCTCTGGAACAGTTAGTGAAGGCTCGAGGCCTGGAAAACACACAGGTGGAGCAGTTAGGGTACCCAGCAGGACAACTGCAGAATGGTGCTGTGGAATAGACAGCAGGGTGACTGGTAGGAGAGCAGGCTACTACTGTGTATTTCTTATTTGTAAGTCCACTGTGACTACCTAAAAGGACTTTGGAGTCATTCAGAGCAAAATCTGAGAACTGAGCCAAGGATGCTCAGTGCAGCCAGACAACAGAGCACAAGGAGAGAAGAGAGAGAACCCTTAGAAGGCAGTCAAGAAAGCTAAGAACAGGTTGGAAGCCAGGGCCAGCTCACCAGGGAATTCAGTCCTTGGGTTAAAGACAGAACAGAGACAGGAAACAGCTTGGGGATTACTGCTCTCAGCAGGTCTATAACTGTTACAAAAGGAATTGGTAAGTGACACACACACACACAGAGGCACAGAATGGAAGTAAAATAAGAAAAGTTTTGTTTGTTTGTTTGTTTGTTTGCCAGCAAAGGTCAATTTCACTTGTCTACTATCTATTAACCACCTAAAGTGTCTTGATGGAGCACCTTGACAATATACAATTTTTTAATTGGGGATTCCAGAAACCCTTTGGAGATGATCATGCTTGTAATGATTTAGATCTAAAATATCCCCCCATGTTCTCATGTATTTGGAAGGTGATTGATCTATGGGGGTGCTATGCTCATCGGTGTTATTTATCTATTGATGAGTTCTGTAGCTCAGTATACTATTAGGAGGTGGGAACTGGTTGAAGGTGGTTACTATGGATGTAATCTGGCAGAGTGTATTCTGTTCCCCAGATCCTTCTCTCTCTCCCCTACCATGGGTCAAGTGGTTTTCCTTTGCCATACCCATCCACCATGCCATTTCTGCCTTGCAGCCAGTCAAATTTGGACCGAACCCACTGAAAATCCTCTTCTCCTTTAAGTTGTGGATGTTAGATATTCTGTCCTAGTGATGGGAAAGTGGCTGATACAATGTCAAACTTTCCTCCAGCAAATTTCCTCTCCGGTGGTTATACTGTGAATTCTTTCTCACCTCTCTGCACCTGGCATTCATCCACATGTTTCTGCTGAGTGAAAGCTAACCTCTGTCCTTCTAGGCAGCCTGCCTGTCATGCATGGCCCATTGCTGATCCACAGGAAAGAAATAGACATGATGTGTGCCGGCCAACTCAGCACAGCAGCACAGTGGTGTTTCTGCTCTAGCCCTCCCATCCTCTCTCAGGTGGGAGGTACCAGAGAATTCCCTATGTAGACCAACAAACACATCCAGTTCCCAAATGGACTTGAGGAAGCCTGAAGCTGTGATGTGAAAAAAAATAGGTTTCCCAAAGTTTTCCACAGTGGGGACAAGGAGCACATAGCATAGCAAGGGCTCTGTTAGAGATTTTGTCACCAAATCCTCTCTCCACTCTGATTCCTTCTTCAGTCTTTCAAGATCTGATCCTACAATGTCATATCTAGTGCATAGTTGTCTTAATTGAAATCTATACTTTAATATCCTGTTGCACGTAGAGAGAAGAGAGGAAATGGAGAATAATAAATGTATTTCCTGATCATGTAAGGTTGTGCATGTGACCTACAGCAGCCCATTACTGTGCGTCCAAATTACCTCAAAGCCTTTCAGTTTGGTTAAGGAAACTACAATGGAAAGTTCTTACTAAGAAGGAGTTGAAATTGAACATAAAATGTACTAAGACATTCATGGCATAATGTTACAAGACAGTTGGGGTGTTGAAGGTCACATCCTTAAACTCTGTTTCACACATATATAGGATTCCTCTCAGGCTTTCCCTGAGCTTCCCTGGGTTTGTTGGTCTGACTCAGTGAGTGCTCATCTGTGATTTTCACTAACCAGCATTCCTTCTCCTTGTAACAGAATTCAGCATTTCTCTTTTTCTTTCTTTCTTTTTGTACAGGGGATTGAACTCAGGACCTTGTGCTTGTGAAGAGGCAGGTGGTAACACCACTGTTCCCTTTATGGTTTATTTAAAGTGATTGCACATTCAGATTCCAGAATTTGGCTTGTGACTTAGCCCTTGAAAGTGAATAGATCCCTCTGGTGGGAGTTATCTTTTTGAGAAAGGGAATGTTGTAGACCAAGAGGCAAGGGCAGGATATGTGTGGATGGATGAGACAGATCATAAACACTAATGTAAATAAATAAGAGAGTATACTAGAGGGTGACAAGTGCTGTGGGAAAAAATAACTCTAAGGAAGTCAGGAGCAGGGCAGATGGCAATGTTGATGGGGTTGGTCAGGGTAGCTGTCAGTGCAGTACAGATTTTGAGCATAGTTTGGGAGGAGTGGGAATTATGCATTCCACAGAGGGATGAGCCAATGCAAAACCCCTTCAGCAGAAGTCTTTCTGCTTTGTCAGAGGAAGAGCAAGGAAGCCAACGGGAAGGCAGCAGTGAGACTATCAGGGTAATGGAAGATCAGACTTCGCAGGGATTTTGTTTTTACTCTGAGTTAATTGGAAAACCACTGGGAAGGTTTTGAGCAAAGAAGGAATTTTTTTTTTAATCTTTGACTCTTTAAAGGCCCCTGTGGCTGATGCAAGGGATAGACTGCAGACAGAGCAAGGAGGAGACCACTCTAATAACCCAGGTAGGAGATGTTGGACATAGGGGTAAGAAATGGTCAAGCTCTGTGTCCTGCAACAGAATTCCCTGACCCCTGGACCACAAGTGAAGAAAAACAGGACGGTTTTCAGACAGAAACAACTGGAAGGGCAAGGTTGCCGGTGAAATGGTAAAACTGTAGGAAATGTGAGATCAGGGACAAGATTGGATACATTCAGATTGAGATGTATTTTAGATTCCAAGAAGAGGTTCTAAGTAGGTGGCCGAATAAAGGAGTGGGAGTCCAGGAGAGAGGACCAGGCTCGAGATAAAAAGACTTCCTTTTCTCTCTGCATCCCACAAAATCTCACTGGGTTAGTCAGGCCTGATAAGTCACAGAATAAAGAACTTTTTGGTGGGCAAATGGCGATCAACTTTACCAGTCACACTCTTGCATTTGAGACCAGAGATGTCATTCCTTCAACCTACAGTCTCCCATCCTGTGGCTGGGCCCACAATGTGCCAGGAGGATCCCTGCTCCTCCCTCTGGGACTCCCTGCTCTCCATCATTCCAGTGGGGTAAGAGACCATGCGACTTAATGAAGTGCTCACTTCTTTGCAGGGAATCACTGATAACCACTTCCCTGAAGCTGTATTCCTCCTATGGACACATATGTTTATAAGTTTTGAAGCCTGATCAGGAGGGCCACAGGCACCACCCCCAAAGGGTAGCAAGTGTCAAACAGGATGGCTGTGGTGTGCCCCTTCCAGTGAAACGGCCGGGGTAGCCCCTGGGCCTTGGGATCCTCCTTGTCCTGTCTCATCAAGTGACCCTATTCTGCCCCACAGCCAATTGGGGTGATGGGGTGGGGGCACACAGGGTGGAGTTGGAGCTATCCCTGCCAGGCCTGTTTTTTCTCTGCCCACATGTGTCCTGGCCACCAAGAGGACATGAATGAGACATCATAACAACTAAACTTTGTATTTCATTTGAAGTGTGGTTTTGTTTTTTGACAAAACTCAGGGTGCATGTCCCGAGTGACCCAGACTGCACAACGGCAGATATCCAGAGTCCAGCCTCCCCTGCACCCTGGAAATGTGTGCTCCATAAATGTCATCATGTGGATCACTCACTGTACACATGAAGTGCTCAGAAATATAGAATAATGAGTTTATACCCTAATTTAAAATGTAAGGCATTGTACTTATATATGACTTGGGGTCCTGGTATATTTTAAAATTAACTTTATAGGATACAACATTTCCAACATATACTACTGTGAGATTTTGGGCACATTAGCTAAGCTCTTGTGGCCTTAGTTTCCTCATTTGCAGAAATGAGGACAATCATATTGAAAGGGAATTTTACAAGGAAATTTTGCTCCCATAGTTTAAGCTGGACTTACTACAGGAAACTCCCTACTTAAAATTTTTCTTTGTTCAGTATGTCTGGGCCTGCCATGCCTCACATGCCTGGATATGTCTGAGCCAACTTCTGCATCTCAGGAATGTCTTTGTCTACAGAAGAGTTTTGTCATTTCACCAGAATGCAAATGAGATAGACTTCATACCTTAAATCACCCAATAGGCATGTTACCAGTATTATGTATGAACCAATACCATAACTGAGCCCACTTGTTAATACATATTCATTTTATGTAACCAATGAATGTATACCAAAGTTGCCTCACTTGAAACACCCCCTCCTAGAATGTATATCTTCTTTGTTCAAATGTGGGACAGGGTAAGTCCCGAGTGTGAATTTCGACTGGCCCACTGGTATTAATTAAAGCTTACTTTAACTTTGTCTCCAAGTCTCCCAATAAGTGCTTTCCATCCTCTCAGAGTAGTAGTAAGAAGCTAATACAACTGAATGGAGACTTTTACTGTTTCAATATTGCTTACGTTGTAGGATGGTTGTGTAGACTAAATGACATAGTCAGCATAAATAGCTAGCAGGGTTTTCAACAGGGTAAGGATTCAGGAAATGTTAGGCCTCATCCTCTTTACCCAGAAAACAACCAGTGCAATGCTGAAAGTTTTTTTTTTTCTCTGTAATTGAAATGATTTCTGTACTATTACTTCCAAATCTTCAAAATCATTGAAATACAGGATATTGCTTATTTTAGTACCAAGATTGTTTGCAGATCCTTTCCTTAGAGTATGTTCCAGAAAAACCATGTACTGAAGTTAGCATTTTATAAGGGAGATGCTGGGAACACTGCACTGTAGACCACTCTGGCCAGGCCTAACTTGCCTCCTCCCACAGATGAAGGAGGAACATGTGTCTCTTTCGCTTCCTGTGGCAGAGGAGGCAAGACCCAGCAGGAGAACAGGCCACAAGAGAGTGTGGTGGACCAAGGCCTGGCAGAGAAGAGGACTGTCTTCCTCCTGCCCAATTACCAGAAAACCATTAAGCATGATGTCCCGCAGACCTTAGCTACTCTTCAGGATCTGGTTACAGAGCAGCCACTCTGACTCCCCCTGCACCTCCCTCATCTCTACCACTATAAATAAAATGCTGCAGTTGCCCACTGATCTTTCTCTCCCATCAGAAGGAAGAGCCCCACCTGGCCCCACCTTCTTTGTTTTTTCTTAATCTCCCACCATCATTCTCACTCTGTGGGTGCTTCAGCCATGCGAGCTGTGGGAGATCTGTAGCCAGAGAGATGAGAAGTATGAAAGGCTCTCTAGCTCTATTTGAATTCTTTAGGAATAGTTAAAAGTATTTCCTACTGTTACGTACATGTTCTTTCTTTAGTCTTTGTACTGCATTGTTCATATAGTTTAGCATTTGATTAGAGTCAAAGATTTGTCACTTTGGGCCATGATTAATAATTTCTGTCACTGTATATAGTTTTTATCTACACTTCTTTGTAAAATAAGTATAAAACCTGTTAACACATTCAAGTTTGCATAGGCTTCTGTGAAGAGGCAGCTGCTCTGGAACCAGGGTCTGGTAGGTGGTCCCCTACAGTCCTAGGATAACATTTTCATTCTTGATTCTTCCTAGTATGTCCAGGACTCCAGTTACATGGTCTTTTCTGTCAGTAGTAATAAGTTGGGCCATTTGTTTTTGCCATGATAGTATATTTAATATTTTACACACAGCTAATATTTAGACTTTTATTTAGAATTTGAAAAAGAAATTTCATTTTTCTGCAGATAAATGGTTATGGAATTCAGGAACACTGTATCACCTAGCTGCATATCTAGCCCTTCTTATATTTTTACTTTGAGACAATCTTACTGGTTTCAAATTTGTGAGCCTCCTGCCTCAGTCTCACATGTAGCTGAGATTACTTACATGTGGGAATCATGAGTATTAGTTGTAAGTATTGTTAACTTTAGTAACTCCATGTTTGTTAAGTTTCTCCAGTTTAAAAGGTGGTGTGTTTCCTTTGTGGAATTCCTGAAAGTTGCAGTTTCTTGTCTCTGACCTTCAGATGTGTGGTTGTCTGGGTTACTAATACCCATGGTGGTTGTTTTTGTTGAGTCTGTTTGCTCTTTTCCTGTGTGAACTTTCATTTACTATGGTAACCCCATCCCATAATAGTTTGTGCTTTTTTGCTTTAAAAGGCTGATGCTTGCTGGCAATAAATGTCGCCTTGCTCAGACTCTTGTCTTGGTGTCCTTCCTTTCTCTCTGCCCCATCTCCACCCCGCTGCTCTTTCACGTTTGAGGCACTGCTGGACAGTGCTCTGCGTCGCCGGCTCATGACACTTACATACCTATTTTACTATTCCCAGCCTCAAATTAAGTTTTAGCTAAGTAACATTGTGAAACTGGACATGGTAGCACATGATTGTAACCCCAGTATTCTAGGATGCAGAGGGAGGATGATCAGAAGTTTAAGCCCAGCCTGAACAACTTTGTGACTTAATCCCAAAAAGAAAATAAAAAAGTGCTGCTAAAAAAAGAAAAACCAACTTGGTTTTCAGGAATGAATACTGCATACCTTTTTAATTATAAAAAATTAATCAAAACAACACCCACAGGACCCCTAAAGATTGTACTTTATGACAGAGGAGCTACATTCCTGAACATGTTTTGAGTCTTCAAGTTATAAGCAAGACCACAGTGCCTGAGCTACTGACTGTCTTACAGGCTGAGCTTCCAGCAACAGGGTTATGTATACAGATTCACAGGGATTTTTCAAAAGTGCTGATATGCCAAATTGTTCCAAGAAAGAATTAAGGCTAGTTTACAACAAAGTTGCATAGAATAGTACCAAGAGAAAGCAAAGAGAACGTGACCATGGGAAAAGAGTCCAGGGGAGAAAACAAGTGTACCAGCACTGTCTCATAGAATTTGAAGAACTTTCTGGAAATGTGCTATATTTACTTAATTTAAATTTAAATAGTCATGCTTGTCTAGGGACATGTGTCTACCTTACAGGTCAATGAAGACCTAAATTGTTTTTGTAGTTGAGCTTAACATTTATCTCTAGAAAAATAAACGGTAATTAACATGGTTCTTATCATTTAGAAATAAAACATACTTAATGACTTTATTCATTCATCCCCCAAATTAATCATAAATTTGAAGGAAAGCCTATCCTCATATTCAGTTATAAGGACAGTTTTCTGTGAACTTTATTTTTTCATTTATTTTTTATTACATGTCTGCATACATAATGATTACTTTCCTTGTATGGCTGGTATATGTACATAACAGATCTTCAGTTCTTTTTTCATTCCTTTTCACTCCTTTCTGGCAACAAGTTATTCTCATTCTGTAGGTTGTCTGTACACTCTGTTGGTTGTTTCCATTGCTGTGTGCAGAAATGTTGTGACTTTATTATTGAAGCAACTTGATATACTGTCCTGTGAAAACCTATTCAGTTAAGGGACTGGGGCTTTGAAAGATGATTATCTGTAAATGAGGCATGCTTTCTAAGTCTAGAATTTTGTGTAATTACATTGCCTTTATAGAAAAATTTAAAGTATTTTGGTAAGAAATTAAATCTCTAAAAAATGCTACCAGGGATATAATTACTATTAATCTTCTTATGGTTGCATTCCCAGACCTTTCTCCCATGTTCCTTGATAGGTCCTGAAATATTCGACTCCCACCATGGGAGGAAAGTTCATCTTGGAGGTGAGGAACACTTTACCTTTGTCCTTGAACCTCTCACACCAGCACTGGCCCTGACTGAGAAGGCCACCTTCTCCCTAATCCTTCCTCATACTTTTCCAATGACATCACTTTAGGGAAATGATTCTGGTGCTTATGAGGACCCTGCAGATGGGAAGAGGATAAACATCACATCTGTAATACATTCTGCACACAATGTGTCACCCAACCATGATGCTACTGACACTGGGCCAGGTAGCAGCATCCTTGGTTTCTGCCCACCTGTTGCTAGTGGAATACTCTCCCTGCTGCTGTGTGACCCTCAGAAATGCCAGTGAGAACCTCTGGGTTAGTTGAAAGCACTGTATTACTGCTGACATCCCCAAAGAGTTCCAACTTCCAATTTGCATGTGGGAGAGGAACTGATACAGAGAGGTATAACATAAGTTAATGACGCTGTTTCATCCTGTCTGTATGTTAATTTGTTGTGGGAATCTGATGAGCAAGTTAATCAGTTAGGCTCCTAAGAAGAAAAGGCATAAAATGAAAGGAACTTTGGGAATGAGTGAGCAGGATGGAGAGGGGGACCAACACCCTGTGGGGAAGCATGCAAGAAAGAGCTCCGACGGATGGGCACCAGCCCACTCTGGCTGATGGCGTGGAACTTGGGAAATGGTAGTGCCAGAAGTGAGATGCATAGAGGTGACTAAAGCATGGGGGAGGCCTCTCCAAGTCTGTGGTTGCCATGACAGAATGAAGCCACTACCAGAGCAGCAGAGCACAAGGCAGCTGGGGCCCAAGTCCTCTAGTCTTTCCTTCTCTCTCTGTTCCCTTCCCACAGATTCTTCATTGGCCAAACTCAAATGGAAACCCACTTCCCATGTGGTAAAGGAAGGCAGTCAGGAGGGAAGGAGGAGGACAGGGACTGACAGCAAGGGGTCCAGAGGCTTTGTGCCTCTGCAGAATGAAAAATTTTTATGGGGAATAAAAATATTCTTAAAGGATATCACGAGACCAGAAAGAAATATACGAAAAAGGCAAAACATTGTTTTGAAAAATAAAGTATATGTGCATGCGCGCACACACACACACACACACACACACACACACACACACACACGCAGGCCAATGATGCTTTTGATTTTGACTCTGTTTAACATAGGATGCCATGTCATTCTGGTTTCTGGTTCTTCAGGATTTCTTGTTTAATCCTATTTCAATTTACTTGTCCTGCTTGGTGCAGTAAATCAAATATTTTATGGCACCCGTGTAAACAGTGGGCTATCTTATGTACTTTATACTTGGACAAAATGACTTCTCTTATAGCATAACTAGTTTTTTTTTTCCTATCACAGGAACTGTGTTGGAAAACTCAAGAGTTTGAAAAGGCCTTACTGTTCCCCATTTGAAACCTGAGAATCTGCTTAAGAGGCACTGTTCCTATGCAAACAAAAAGTGATTTATGAAATTAGTATCAAGGACAGAACCCATTGTGATATCTTTCTTGATTGATCACCACTTCCTTTCTCTGAGAGAAGGCAGCTTTCCTCTTGCACACTTGCTAGATTTAAGTATAAACCTTGCTTCTACACTTTGGATTTCTATCTGATTTTTCCACAACATTCTGCATCGTTGGGAGAGTCAGGCCCGGGATCTCAGAGACTGCCTGGCTCTGCCTATGACAGAATCAACTGAAAAGAAATAAGCATAGTGGAGCAATTTCTGAATAAGATGAGACAATCAGGAGAGCTAAACCTACCAAACTGATGTGGGTGGAGAAGGAATGGTTAACAGCATGGCTGTAGAGAGGCATCTTGGGGGATGGGAGCATCAGAGAACAGGACAACAGTTGGGGAGCGGAGCAGCTGGAAGCAACCCAACAGCCTGAAATCCAAAGAGGATCAGAAAGATGAGATGAGAATGGGGACCATGAAAGTAGTGGGATGGGAAGGACTGAAATATGGACTGATCTAAGTCTGACAGGTAAGGCAGAGACAGAGGGAGGTGGAATGAGTAGATCAAATGAAGACATGAAACTTCCCAAGAAGGCAGAATCCATTAAAGACAGACTTATACCCCAGTAGGGGGAGGCTGCCTGCTATCCGAGCACTCCAGGAGGCTGAGGCAGGAAAACCAAATGATCAAGTCCAGCTTGTACTATTTCATGTCATAGCAAGACTTTATCTCAAAATATAAAAATTGCAAAAATGGTTGGAGGTGTAGCTCAGCGTGAAGAATGAATGGAACCTGAGTTCATTCCCCTGTATTGTAAAATAACAAATATACAAAAAAAGCCAGGCAACCTTGCACAGCAATTCTGATGCTGACAACTTGCCTTCAAAGATTTATGTCCAGGTGAGGTCTCTATGATGGGCTCATACTCAGTATCACCTGGCAAGTGGTTCCAAGAGCTGTACTACATGTCTGTTTTCCAAAAGTGTTTGCATCCCCACTTTAGTGTCTCTGCAAAATTTGGTACCCCTTCTAGCACTTAAGAGTCTCCTATGTTGTTGCATTGTGGAGATCTGAGATTGCCAGCCCACCCATTGAGTTTTCCTGGGATTGTCTGTCTTAAAGAGAAGTCAGAAGATGGTGCAAAACAAAGCAGTTTATTAACAGAGAAAAGAGATACGAAGCTACTCTGAGGAGTGGGGGCCCCAGAACTGGGAAATCACTGAGTATAGTCAGCAGTCCTCCTGTATTTATGGGATCTAGGTGGCAGTCCCTTGCTCTGGAGGCAGCCCTAAACAATATGTAGGTTTGTTTTGTCTTAAGGAGTTTGAGTCTCCTGAGCTGATAGAAATATGTGAGTATACATTGCAACAATTAGAGTGGACAAAGTAGCAAGATTACTTGTTATTTATAGTCTGAGAACACTACAGAAGTGGTTTTTCTAAGTTTTAAAGGGTTCATGTCCCTTTCTTGACCCTAGGTAGTGTGCCCCCTCTAACTACAGTGTCTGATCAGTTACCCTATAATCCTAGCAGTTTCCTTAGGTTAAGGGAAAGTCTTTAAAGGACTCTCTAGAAAGTTGCTGCTTCAAGTTATGTAGTCTGATCACTATATTTTGGTAGTTTCTAATTTTTTCCTGTGGCCCACAGGCTGTGTAGGAATGGAAGGGAACCACAAGTAGGGTCAGGGAAAGGATATGAGCCCTTCAGAATTTAGGAGAAAAACCTGTGCAATGTTCAGACAATATAAATAAGGGGTAATCAATGATCTTGCTTTTGTAACAATCTAATTGTTGCAGTACCGAACCCAAATACCTAGCAACAGGACAGAACAACCAAATGGGTAGGGCCGCCTCCAGGGGAACACCACCTCAAATCCATAAATACAGGAGGGCTGGCTATATTCAATGGTTACCCAGCTCTAGGGCCCCCACTGCTCAGAGTGGCTTTGCATATTGTTCTTCTGTTAATGAACTTTATTCTTGCTTTGCCCTGTCTTCTGACTCCTCTTCCCTTTCCACCTCAGAGAGACAGCCCAGGAAAATGGGCTGGTGGGCTGGTGATCTCACCCCCACTCGGGGACACAACAGCTGCGATGAACATTCTTGCACAGGTCCTTCTTTCCTTCTCAGTTGTCAGGTTTCTGAGTCTGTGCTAAGAGTAGAATGGCTGGTTCATGGGGTCATTTTGGAGAGGGCTCTTTAAGAAGCTGCCCAACTCTTCTTCCCAGAATGTGCACCATTTGACATTATGGAAGTTAACATGTATATCTTTGTAACACCAGTTATTTCTCATCTTTGTGAGTAGATGAAGTAGCCCAGTGGTCTTCATCATGCTCCCAGAAGCTGGGAATCCACAGAGGGACAATTGTAGGGAACAGCGAAGGGGACATTACCAGCACCTCTGCCTTGGGTCCTGGCCCGTGAGCCATCACAGTACAAGGCACAGGAAATGAGATCACAATGGCGGAAGGGGCAAGGCCATGGGGCGGGGCGGGCCTACTCAGGTCAGCGTAGGTGATGAGCCACGGCCTTCTGTCATAGCCCCTCTCCTGATGCAGCCACCTTCCTCCCACTTCTGGAACCTAGCCTAAGCCCCACTTCTTAGTCCCGCACCATGGATGGCCTCCCTGGAAGCTGACCCAGCAAAAGTGTGACCTGAATGGGCCGCCCACCAACATGGTCACACCCCTTCCGCCATGGAGCCCCCACAGTTCCCATCATGTTACCCCTTCCCCAACTCCCTCTCCTTGCCTCGCTTTCCTTGTTCCCTTCCCTCCTTTCCCCTCTCAACTTTATCCTCTCTGCCCTTCCCCTGCCCTCTTTTAACTACCCAGTCTCTTTCCTTCCCTCTCTGCACCTTCTTCCTCCCTCTTCCCTCGCCACAGCCTCCCCTCCTTCTCTCATCCCTATGTGATGATACCTTCTTAGACCGCTTCTGGCCTTGCCCACTTGGGAAGACCCCCAGCCCCGCTTTGGCCCTTTAGCCCTTGTGATCTGCAGTGGTGGGAGCCTTCCTGAGTCATGAGGAGTCACACAGGTACATGCTTTACAGACAGGAGTAATTTTTAACACTTGAATGATTTAGATTTTATGCAGCCTTAAGTGAATAGATTTAAGGTAATGAAAAAGGAAAATATTTAACATTTTAGGAAGATAACATTGTTAGTATACTGTGAATACAGAATAACATCTGTACTGGTCTTAGAGTGCAAAGTGATAGGGATAATGCAATTGGACTTTTTAAAGATGTAATTACAAATAGTTGAAAACTTTCCTTAAGGTAGTTGCAGTGTTTAATTTACTATTAGCGAAAGTATTTTAGACACGTTATAGAAGATAGATTTGAGTACTGGGAGAAGATAAGGGAAGTTTTTAATTATATATTGAATTAATTATATATTGAATGTAATAAATGCCCATATTAGACCACTAGTAACAAAGAAAATGTCAGATTTGGACAATATTCAATTTGTATAAGTCACAACATCTGGTGACTGGGAAAGGAACAGTTAGATAATGATTCCCAGTCAGTAAAAATTAATATGAGGGAAGACAAGGTATGGTGAGAAAATAAGATCATAATGATTTGTTCCATTTTTACTAGATCTTAACATTTATTGTTTGGGAACATCCATTATATTGGCAGGATTTTTTTTCTTTCATTTGAATTACTAAAATA
The DNA here is from genome assembly GCF_012274545.1 of Fukomys damarensis. Taxonomy (NCBI): domain Eukaryota; kingdom Metazoa; phylum Chordata; class Mammalia; order Rodentia; family Bathyergidae; genus Fukomys; species Fukomys damarensis. The sequence continues at coordinate 62,373,422 of NW_022900913.1, forward strand.
AAAAATAACTTGTGGTACTGGGGATCAAACTTGGGCCCTTGTGTTTGCAAGGCAGGCAGTGAAACCACTAAGCTAAATCCCAGGCCCTGGATGTACTTTTAAATACTTCAGAATTCATACCCCACAGATGAAGAATCTGTGGATGTTTCCTCAGTTGAATCATATAAGTTTCCATTCATTTAAACATCATTGTGTTAATAACCTCTGTTGAGTACATTACTTTTTGTAATTTAAAGTAATAATTATTAGAGTATTAATACAGATTCCCTGGAGTTAGGAGCCAAACAATTGGTCTTCTGCCAAGCTACTGAATTTTCAAGAGCAGCACACTAGTGCTTGTAACAGAGGTTTTGAATTGTCATCAGTACTTGCCACTGAAATGTTGGCAGGGCTTTGAGGTGGCACAGTGATGGATTTAAGAGTTTGTAGATTTTGTTACAGACAATTACACATCAACTAAAATCTAGTTCTTTGATTGCCCTGTCATACTTGCCATGTCATAAAAAGCAGCTAGAACATGTGTGACAAGTTTTTGGCTGCTAGTCAAAAGAAAGGAGAAATGACTCTGTCTTACTATTGGAGATAATTTTTCAAGCACTAGTGGAATATGCTTTAAAAACTATAAAATAAGATTAGGTTGAGCCGGGCGTGGTGGTGCATGCCTGTATTTCCAGCACTCGGGAGGCTGAGGCAGGAGGATTGCTGTGAGTTCGAGACCAGCCTGGGCTACATAGTGAGTTCCAGGTCAGTGGTCAGT
>NW_022900913.1:62374352-62383646 GCF_012274545.1 Fukomys damarensis
AAAAAAAAAAAAAAAGATTAGGTTGGATGAAGTTATTAGTAAATGCTCCCTGGAGCTTTGAATTTCTGATTTCTGTGGATGTATCTGACCCAAGGGCCCTCTGGTCAACTAGATGGCATGAAAAGGAATCTAGAGCTTTGGAATGAACAGTGACAGCCTCTCTGGAATCAGGGTGACCTCCAAACATGTATGACCCCCACCCTGCCTACATAATTGCCTTTCTCCAGTCCTGTACTCCATGAATTCTAGCATTTTTGGGGGTACTGGGGGTTGAACTTTGACATTACCAACACTAACTTCATCTCCTGAAGGAACAGCAAGAACTCTGTTGGGTTGCTCTTTTTATAATGTGACCTTAAATTTCCAGTAAGTTTCGTGTTATCATTAGGCCCTTCTTTATTTTCCTTCTGTGTAGGTACTATTCTCCAGTTTCTGAATATTGCTCTTTTACATATTTTTGTTCATTTTTCTAAGGGATTTAAGGTAGAAGGGCAATCCTGGTCCCTGATAGCCTAACATACATGAAAGCAGAAATCTCTGGGCCCAATTATAGACCAAGGAAACACAGGTTCCACAAAACCAAATTTCTTAAGAATCAAATATAGTATAAATTTTTCTCATGAATTTTGGGAAAAGCAGAGGACACACAGTTACATTGCACAATATCGAGGAAAACCATTTACAAATTTCTAAGCACCATTGGCTGTTGTTTCAGTCTTTGGGCTCCATTAGTACCAATATAGTTTCTCTTGTTATTGATGTTTTATTTGATTATCTCTTTTTACCTTAAAAGAACTTCCTCTATCCGAGTACAGAAACAAGGCCCAGACTGCTTCTGAAAGTGCTGTTTGATCTGGAACAAAAATAGAGAGAGGGACTCATAGGCTGTCCTCTTTGAAGGCAAAATGATGCTTGAAGCCGGCTTCCCACAGCAACAGATGATCATCTGTATGGTCAGTGGCCAGCTGTGCACCTTTCTTGCCAGTAGTCTTTGACCTGGCCAGCTCTGTCTTGGCTGGGATTAAATGGATGGTTGCCTCATTAAAAAGCTTAGATGGGACCACTTATTAAGATATGCTTCCTTGCTTGTTTGTATTTTACAAACTAGAAAGTATGTTCTGACTTCAGCAGTGGTCATATGTTGCTTGCATATCTAGCCCAATGGGCCTAACATAAGTTTTGTCATAAAGGCACAGAAACTTGGTTGCATAATACCTACAATATTTGTATTGATGAATTATTGATTTTAATTTTATGAGTTTTATTACATTAAACAATGGGTATTTAACAAGAAAAAAAACAAAAAAGTATCAAATGCTTAGTATTTATTGAGTGTACATAAAAAAGCATCAAAATTTTCAATATCAACTGTTGGTGTACAAAGTCTAAAAAATAACAACAGAATTAAAAAAAGAGATTATCACACCTAAAGCATTCTTCACAAATGACAATAGCACATTCCATACACATGAATCACTTACACTGATAGCACAGGTATTTTGCTTTTCTGGCCTTTTTGTCTTTTTTTTTTTTTTTTTTTTTTTTTTTTTTTTTTTTTTGTACTGGGGATCAAACTCCGGTCCTTGTGCTTGGGAGGCAGGCGGCGGAATCACTGAGCTAAATCCCCGGCCCTTTTCTGGCCTTTTTGTAGGACATACTTGACATCTTGCTTGTCTTGCTGTTTTGTCAGGTGGTTCTTATTATATTACACAATGTGTAATTAATAGGAACATAAAATATCAATAAAGTATAAAATTCTTAATGTGTTAGAATGAGCATCAACATTTTCATATCAGCTGTGTTCTTGCTTTCAAAACCTAAAAGATAAGATCAGAAATAAATTCCTATATGAACTACAATGAAAATACCAATACAAATCTACAACAAAAATAATCTTTGCTTCAATTGCCACACTCAAGGTAGTCCTCACACATGACAACTGCATGTTCCATGCACACATCTCACTTACAATGACAGCACAGGTGCTTAGCTTTCCTTTCCCATGTGGCAGGCCATTCTTGTAAACTCTCTTCTGTTTTGTCAGAAGATTCCTACTATATTGTACAATATGCACTTAGTAGGAAAATAATATACCAATAAAATAAAATATCAGATATGTAAAGAGTGCTTAAAATAGACATCAGCATTTTCATGTCAGCTGTTTCCTTGCTTACAAAACCTAAAAGATAACACCAGAAATAAAAACCTATGTGAACTGCAATGTAAATACAAAAATAAAAAAATACTACCTCTATTATTTTTCTGGCTAAATTTACTCTTCCCATTATCTGAACTTTATTAGATTCCATAGCTTAGCCTGTGAGAGAAAAAACAATAGCAACAGCAACTTACCTTTGTATTGCACTTTCTTTTCTCTATGAGACATTTTATCATACATTGCATCATCTAATAATTAATAGATTATTTTTAGAGAAGTTTTAAATTTACAGAAAAATTGAGCAGGAGTATTCTAAGCTCCTGTCAACCCACTGTCCTTATCCAGTTTCCTTTAATATTGACATTCAGCATTGATGTGGTATATTTGCTATGATTCATGAACCAGTGTCGATGTATTATTAGCCAAAGCCCATAGGATTCACATCTTCTGCAGAAGTTTGATAAATGTAATATATCCAGCATTCCAGTACCATACACAGTAGTTTATCTGCTCTAAAAATTTCTTGTGTTCTACCTGTTTACTTGTCTGACACCCAGCTGCCATTCCTGGCAACTATTAGTCTTTTCACTGTAAAATTTTGATATTTGAGGAGTGTCATGTTTGGAGCTATACAGACTTCTTTTTCTTAATCATACATGTTTAAATTTTTCTGACTTTTGATAATTTGATAGCTCATTTGTTTTGTGGTTGTGCTGTTGAATTTGATTTGCTAGCATTTTATTGGAGATTTTTGCATCTATACTCATCAGAAATATATGCATGTACATTTATTTTGTAATGAATTCATCTGGCTTTGATACCAGTTTCAGGCTGACCTCCAGAAACAGTTTGGAAGTATTGTGACCTCTTAAATATTTTGGAAGAGCTTGAGAAAGATTGTATTTGTTCTTTAAGTATTCGGTAGAATTAGGCTGAAAAGGTATCAAGTCCTTGATTTTCTTTCATTAGAGATTTTATTACTTCAATCTACTTGCTTGCTGGTCTTTTCAGATTTCCTGTTTCTACATGTTTGAGCCTTGGTAGATTACATATGTCTAGGAATTAGCAATTCCTTTCAGGTTGTTAAAAAATTTTTTAACTGTTCCTTTTCCCTCTCCTTTTTTTTTTTGTTTTTGTTTTTGTTTTTGTTTTTGTTTCAGGGATTGAACTTGGGTCCTTGCACTTGCAAGGCAGGCCACCGAACCACTGAGCTAAATCCCCAGCCCTCTCTTTTTTTATTTATTTAGTTTTTGAGACAATATCTCACTGTGCAGTTCAGGTTGACCTTGAACAATTTACTATGTATCCAAAGCTGGTCTTAAACTTGGGGCAAACCTTTGCCTCCCCAATGTTGGGATTACAGGCATGTGCCACCTCACCCAGATCAAATTATAACATTTTCAGGCATATTATTGACTATTGTAGTCTCTTATGAGCCTAGGTATTTTTGTGGTATCAGTTATAACATTGCCTTTCTTTTCTGATGAGATTCAAATCCTCTGTTTTATTCCTAGTTAGCCTAGCTAACATTTTGTTAATTTTATCTTTTCAAAAACAAATCAGCTTTGTTGCTCTTTACTATTTTTCTATTTTCTACATCATTTATTTCTTCTGGTCTTTTATTTCCTTCCTCCTACCAACTTTGGGCTTAGTTTATTCTTTTTGTTTTTCTTTTAAAATATAAATTTAGATGATTTGAGATCTTTCTTGTTTCTTATGGTAAGCATCTATAAGAGACATTATTGAAAAACCTGGCCATGGGTTTCAATCACCTGTGAGCCAGTATGACATCCACGGGATAGGAAAGAGGGAAATAAAGACACAGAGACAGAGCCTTGAGAAAAATTGACTTTTGGGCTGATTTAAACTGCTCTGGGCAGCAAAGATAAAGACACCAAGGACATCCAGGGTTTATTCATTACAAGTGTGGGAAGGGGGAAGCTGGGCTGGCCTTAGGACATCTATTGATAAAAAGTTTCAAACAGGCACGACTGTGGAATATAGGCACAAGGATATCTTTGCTGAAGAGAACAGATTGCTCATTTGTTTGTTTTTTTGAGGCAGGGTCTCACTGTGTAGTTCAAGCTGGCCTTGAACTCACTATGTAGCCCAGGCTGGCCTCATACTCTGGATGATCCCCTTGTCTCAGCCTCCTGAATGTTGAGATTACAGGTGTGTGCTACCACACCTGACTCTTTCTCCTTCTTGGACCCATTTTCTCAGCTACAAAGTAGAGTCGGAGGCTAATCTGGAAGGTGTTGTGGAAATGAAACAGAAGTTGATGCCGTGGAGATAGTGAAATACTGATTCATCCCACATTAGGACTGAGGAAGGATCAAGTTCACCCTTGAGTCCTCATCTCTCAGAATTGGTCAGACTTTGCTTTTGACCCTTCATTCTGCCACTTCATCTACCGGTCGTTTCTTCCCTAAGCCTCAGTTTTCACATCAGGGTGGACAGTGACTCCTGCCTGGAAGCATCACTGCAGGCGGAACTGAGATAACACACCAGCACCAGCCAATCAGCCCCGTGTTTCATGGAAGGCCATCACCTGTTCCCTCTACGCTGCTACTGTGAGAACAGGGTGCAGGAGGAGAGGCCCTAGAAATGTGACTCTCCATCTGAACAGCAGCACTTCTTTCACTGGCAAAGTGAGCGTTGGCTGATGGGGGGCGTGCCTTGTCCCCACTGATTCTGTGGTCTCTGCCTAGCCCTGGGACACATGCAGGTCAGGGAATGCTGGTTGTCAGGGATCTCCTTTCTGCTTGATGTATTGGGAAGACATTGACTAGCTTCTTGCTTCTCTCTCCTGACCTTCCGAAAGGTCTTTTCTTTTCTTGAAAGGATTTTATTTCAAAATAAGCATAATGTTAGGCCAAGAAGAGACTTCCTTTGACTCATAATTTAAACTATTAATGAGGAAAGTACTTTATTTTTTAAGTTTTAGTTTCTTAGTACATACATGAATTACTTTATCCCTTCTCAGTAGTGGTGATAAAGGACATCCTTGTTTGTTCTTGATTTTAGAGGGAAAGCTTTTAGTTTTATTCCCATTTAATACAATCTTGGCAGTCAGTTTGTCAGAAAACATACATATATATTCTTCAGTATTTTTATCGTAAAAGGTTGTTGGATTTTGTCAAAGGTTTTTTGTGTCTACTGAGATAACATGCTTTTTGACCTTGCTTCTATTTATGTGATGTATTACATTTATTTATTTATGTATGTTGAATAATTGCTGCTTCCCTAGGATGAAGCTTACTTGGCAATGATATGATCTTTTCAATAATTAGTTGCATTTTTCCCCGTATTTTTTTGAGGATTTTTAATCTTGTATTCATTAAAAAAGATTGATGTATAGTTGCTTTTTGTGGCCAGAACCTTGTCTGGTTTTGGAATCAGGGTCATGGTAGCTTGCAGGAATGACTTTCAATTTCATTTAAAAATTTGAGGAGTGGTGCTGTTAGAACTTCGCTGAAGTTTTTGTAGAACTCAGCAGTGAACCTGTCTTGATTAGGCTTTTCTTAGTTGATAGGTTATTATTGCTTCAATTTTATTGCCTGTTGTTGCATTACTCAGGGTTTTTAAATCTTCCATGTTAAATTTTGGTAATTCATATATATCTAGGAATCTATTTCTTCTGAATTCTCCAATATATTGGTGTAAATGTTTAAGAAGTAGCTGAGAATCATATTTTTATTTCAGCACTGCCTATTGTACTTTCACCTGTTTCATTTCTAGTAGCATTGATTTGCATCTTTTCTCTCTTTGATTAGATTGGGTTGGGGTTTGTCTACTTTATTTTTTCAAAGAAGCAACTCTTAGATTTATTAATTGTATTTGGGGGTGTCAATTTCATTAATTACTGCTTTGAGTTTTATAATTTTCTTCCTTGTTCTAGCTTTGGGTTTGGAGTGTTCATGTTTTTCTAGGACTTTGAGATACATCATTAGGTAATTTATTTATAATTGCTCTGTTTTTGTGATGTGGACATTGATAGCTATGTGCTGCCTTCATTGTGTCCCCTAAGTTCTGGTATGCTGTACTGGTATATCATTTAGTTATAGAAACTCTTTTATTTCTTCCTTGATTTCTTTTGTAACCCATTGTTAGTTAAGAATATATTGTTTATTTTTCACACATTTGCATAACTTCTGTTTTCTTCTGTCTTTGATGTCTAACTTCATCACTTGATGATATGATAATATGCATGGTATAACTGCAGTTCTTTTACATTTACTTAAGGCTGATTTATTTGCTAGAATGTGTTCTATTTTAGAGAAAGTTCCATGTGCTAGTAAAAAGAATATGCATTCCATTGTTTGGTGAAACATTATAGATATCTATTAAGTCTATTTGTTCTAAAATTTCGTTTAACTTTGATATTCCTTTGTTGATTTTTTTGTATAGTTGACCTGTGATAGTGGGATATTGAGGTCCCCCACTATAATTGTGTTTCTATCAGATCTTTTATGTCCAGCAGTACTTGTTTTATGAAATTATATATGTAAATAATCATTATGCCTTTCTGTTGGATTTTTCCCTTAACCAGTATGCAGTGACTTGCTTTGCCTCTTTTGATCAATTTTGGCTTGAATATAAGATAGCTTTGTCTGAATTTAAGACAGCTATACCTGCTTTTTTCCAGGTTCTTGTTACCTGGAATATTGTTTTCCATTCCTTGATTTTTAGTCTGTAAGTTTCTTTTGGGGTTATATGTGTTTCTTGTACACAGAATATTGCTGGGGGTTTTTTAAATCTGTTCTGCCAGTTTGTGTCTTTTGATTGTGTAATTGAGATCATTTTCATTGAGAATTATTACTTATGTGTATTGACTTACTCTTATTGTTGCCTTATTTTCCTGTTGTTGATTTTCTATCTTCCCTTCTATTTAACTGTTCTCCCTTTCTGGGGTATTCATTTTTAGATTTTTTTGTCATTATTAGCTTCAGTGTCCCTCTTTATGGAATCCTTGAGGATTTTTTAGAGTGCTAATTTGGTGGTCATGAATTTCTTTAGGTGCTCCTAGCATTGATTACAGTATTCCCTCTCTAAAAAATCATGTTGTTATTAGCCAATAAATCATACACTCATGCCTATGTTAAATAAAATTTCTAAATGTAAGCACTTACTTACTATACAAATTTATTGCAAGCTTTGAATAATGGTTTAGTAGGTTTATTTGTTGCTGTTGATCTCTGATATGTCTCCTTTTCATTATTGTTAACTTTTTATTTTGTAGGGTATATATTTTGTAGTATATGAAAAACTTTGAAGTTTTTTTTTAACAATTCAACTAGTCTGTGATTTTGTTTCTTGCCTTGCTCCATATTGTTACCTTGTTGTTTACAAATCTTAAGAGCTGCTATTATTTCTGCATTGAGTTATACTTCCAGTGATAACACTGGCTAACTATCCTGTTAGCTCTTGTTTTGCAGATGAAAACAGCAGAACTTCGCACCGCAGGAAATGACAATCTTGAGCCCAGGGAGCAGTAAGTACACGTTAAAGCTTAATATTATGTAAATAAAGAAAATGTAGAACTAAGTCAAGGCAAACAATAATGGTTGTAGGTAATTCTAGGTTAATAGCTTTATCATTAATCCTGTTGAATACTTCATATAACTAGTTTTATAATTTTGATTCTTGCATTAGTATGTAGAAATTGATAAGTATATATTTTGCTGATGACAAAGACATTGTACCTTTAGGAAAGTTAACAGCTATGGAGTTAACAGCTATTGACAGTGTTTAATCCCAAAATAATAGAATACACATTTTTCTCAGCAGCACACAGAATTTTTTCCAGACTAGATCATATCAAGGCCATAGAGTAAGTTTAAATAATGTAAAGAATCTCTTGCATCCTGTATAATACTAATGGAATTAAATGCAAACATATTGGAAATTAATATACTCCTGAGTAATCAATCAAGGAACAAATTTAAAGTTTAAAGATTCCTAGAATCAAATTACAATAGAAGCACAATATACCAAAACCTATGGGGCACAACAAAAACTCTTCTAAGAGGAAAGTTTAAACTATGAATGTCCACATTAAAAAAGACCAGTGCATAATAAGTAACCTAAAGATGCAGCTGAAAGTCCTAAAAAATGAAGAGCAATTCAAATCCAAAATTGTAGAAGAAAATAGATTATAAAGATCAGAGCAGAAATTAATGAAATTAAGACATACAAAAGGAAAAACAATAAAAAGGACCAATGAATCACAGCTAGTTCTTTGAAGTGGTAAACATGATTGGTAAATACTTAGCCTAACTTACCAAAAGTGGAAAGAAAATATTTACATCAATACAATTAAAAATGAAAAAGATAAAATTACCATAGGCATTGCAGAAATCCAGTTGATTATAAGAAACTTTTTGAAATAAAATATTTGAGTACATTAGATAATCTAGAAGAAATGGATAAATTACTACACACATAAGAATTACCAAAACTTAACCAAGAAGATAGAAGAATCCTGAACAAACCTTTAAAAAGCAATAAAATTGAGGCAGTAATAAAATCCGTCCCAATTAACAAAAACCCAAGATTTTATCATGACTTCCAGGAAGATCTACTGCCAATATTCAAACTCTTCCATGAGATTGAAAGGAAAAGAACATTGCCAATCTCATTTCTTGAACTTAACATTTTTACAACACCTAAACAGACAAAACTATGGGCTAATATCATTAATGAACATAGTTGTGAAAATCCTCACAGAGATACTTGTAAACAAAATACAACAAATCTTTGGAAAGATCACTCAACATATGTAAAGCAATAAATGTAAAATACCACATAAACAAAATGGCAAAAGTCACATAATCATTTTAATAGGTGCAAAAAGGTCTCTGGCAAAATCCAAACATCCCTTTGTGATTAAAAAAAAAAAGCCTTGATGAAAATGTGTATACAAAAGTCTTAACCTCAAACTGATAAAAGCCACTTATGACAAACCCTCAATATTTTAGCACTTTAATTTTCAGAACTCTGAATTCTTCATATTTATTTCTTTACATTGCCTTATCATCCTTGTCTTGGAATTCTTGTTTATGGACTGCCAAAGTTTTGACAATGTTTTATTTATCTTTTATCATCTTGGGTTTTTTTTTTTTTTTTTTTTTTTT
>NW_022900913.1:62383730-62405511 GCF_012274545.1 Fukomys damarensis
TTTTTTTTTTTTTTTTTTTAGAAAAGGTCACATTTTGTAGTTCAGGCTGGCCATGAACTGACCATAGTCCAGGCTGGCCTCAAACTCAACTATTCTCCGGCCTCAGCCTCCTGAGTTGCTGGGGTTACAGGTATGCACCACCATGCCCAGCTATTGTCAAGGTTTTATAGCATTAAATATTCTTGTATAATTGTTTTGTCCCTTGGTTAATGTTTTGGTTAGGCATTTGGTTATAATTGTTTTGTCCCTTGGATAAGTGAAGTTTTAATTTATTTCATTCTATTTTGTTTAATTTAACATGTTTCATAGTAGCTGTGCCATTTTTCTTTTCTTATTCAACTTTTGATTTCTATTCTTATATATTTTACTATAGAATCTGTGATTCTCTCTGACTTTATCTTGGTAGGTTAGGCCGAGAAAGTCACCCCTTCTCCCCATCACTCCACAAAATATGTCTCCTATTTTCAGGAACATACGGATATGCTACTTTGTATATTAACCAAAGAATGTGTGAAGGGGAAAGATTATCTTGGATTACCTGTGTGACAGACTGGAGATGTGATAGTATAAGCAGAGGTTAGAGTGATACTTCTTGAAGAAAGTGAAGAAGCGACAAGGATTGCATGAAGCTTCTGAAACCTAGAGCCTTCTGCCCCTGGAAAATGATAACAACAACAGAAAGAACTGATGGGGTAAAGGAGGCTGAAGGAGGATAAGCCATTGCCTTGATCTCATGGTGATTACTAGAAAGGAAACAGTTTACCTTAAAAGATGTGGTATGTTCTACACTCAATGGGAGGTAAACGAAAACTGTCTCAGAATTCAAACTCTACAGAACACAGATGTTCCAAAAGACAGACTGGGGGCGCCGCATCACGGAGAATGAGACTGTCAGCTGCAAGCACAGAATTCCTGATGAAGACCAGGTTGGTGTAATCAAAACTGACTCTTTCCCAACTATCGGGGGAAGTGATGAAGAGTGAGTGGCAAAGGAGACAGGTCTACTTGGGAAGACACGCGAGAATGTTTCCAATAGCAGGAGAAATTCAGTAAGTCCTGGAATTGTTCGGATTAATGAGGTACTGTCAAATCTGCTCCTCTATCACAATATGTATCTGACGTGTATTTCCAGATCACTTAAATAGTAATACTATGATGTAATATTTACTAATTTCCATGATAGAAGCATGGTTCTAAGCCTAATCCTCTCTAGCACTGCCATATCCTTGGAGTTGGGGAGAATAAGAAGTACAGTATCCCTAGACACATCAAAGAATTTCCTTTGTTTAATCAATATCATCCAGTACACTTAGGGTACAAAAGTTTAAGTCAGTGACTGATGAACTTAGGCAATAGATTCAGCAATCCTGCAGTGCTATGAATACTGGTGGGTCCTAGAACACCATGGATGTCATCAGTAGGTCACAGAACCCTGCTGAGGCCTAAGTGATGACTCGTATCCAACTATGGTATCATACTGAGCACTATGAAGGACGATGTCTTATGTTATGTGTTGGTTTTTTATATATACATTTAGTTCCTTATCATTACTAATAATTCTCTGAGAACAGTCTCAGACAGACTCTTGCTTGATATCAGCAATTCTGCAAAGAGCTGAACCATGAAACATAAAGAGAAGAAAAAACACCTGGAAAAGAAATTCAAAAAACCACCTGTGAAAAAGTCAAGGGGTACAAGAGGTATGTATTAGCATATTCTCCAGGAATAGAGAACTAGGAATTGCCTTCTAAAAACAGGGAAAAAATCAATTTCTAGCTTGTGGTGCAGGAGTAGAGGAGAAAAAGATAAAGAAGGAGAAGAGAAGTGACTGAAACAGCGAAGGAGTGAGACAGATAGGTGTGCCTTCACAAAGAATCATGTAGTCTGAGAGTAAAAAGAAGATTGTGATGACCCAGGTCTTGTGCCTTATGCCTGGGGCTATCATTTCAGTCACTCTGGGTCACTCTCATACATACTGCAGATTTTTTTAAAAATGCGTTTTCTGACTTTTGACTTCTTCCTAAGGGCACTGGGAAAGTAAATGAAATTTTAAGTTTTAATAATACTTTTTCCTTTTTGATGAAGAAACTGGTTCATAGAACTGAACTTAAAATAAGTTGAAATGTGTGTGCAAGAATTCAGACTATGATGTGTCTCCAGAACTTTTTTTAAAATCAATTTTATTGGTACAGTTCAGATATACATAATGATCATATTCATCATAGGAAATTTATACCTGTACATGATATATCTTGATTATTTTTTTTTCATTCCCCTCCTTACTTACAAAACTTTGTTTCCATTTTATCCTTTTCTCATTTTTTTCTTTTCCCTTCCTTGCTTCCTCTCCCCTCATTAATTCCCCTTTCCTTTGTACAATGTCTTCCTTTTTCGCAATACTTATTATACATTTTGGTACTTATTTACACTTTCAGTTTCTCACACTAGAGAGACAATATGCTATTTATGCCTTGGTATCCAACTTATTTCACTTAAGAGTATGCTCTCAAGGTACATGCATTTACCTAGAAATGTCTTGAGTTTACCCTGCTTTAAGGCTGAGTAGTACTATATTATATAAAAACACCACATCTTTTTTATTAATTCATTTGCTGATGGGCATTTGGGTTGTTTCTGAGATTCAGCTATTACAAACTGTGCCACGATAAACTTGGGTGCACAAATATATTGCTGTGGTATGATGCTTTTCATTCTTTTGGGAGGATACCCAGAAGAGGAATTGCTGAGTCAAATGAGACTTCTAATCCTAGTTTTTTGAGGAATCTCCACACTGATTTCCACAGTGGTTGCCAGTCTACATTCCCACTAACATTGGAGAAGGGTTCGTTTTTCCCCATAACCCCTCCAACAGTTGTTGTTTGTTGATTCCTTAAAAATAGCCATTCTTTCCAGGACTCCTTTGTGAAATGTAAGAAATACACATGCACACACATAAACATGCATGTACTATTTAACCATGAATTAAGAGACAATATTGGGCTATTTATGGAAAAATTAGGAACTAACAGTTGTATTATCTTGGAGATTAACAGTAAACAAATAGCTATTATGAGAGAAGGCCCTCATTCAGTGGTGGGAGGGACCAGATGAGAGTCAAACCCAACATTCCAAAGAGTGGCTCACATTTCTGATACTTCAATTGACTTTTAGATTTCTATATTTTCTGATGCTCCTTTGTATGGAGGGGCCAGGAGAGTGAGCTTGTCTTTAATTCACTTTCAGTTGCATAAGTACATATTCAAGCATATCAAGTGAAGCCACGAAATAAGCCAAGCACGGACTCATACTTACTCATACACACATACAATACAAAAATAGACCAGAGCATGTTAAATACTATCATCTAACATAATTGTCCACTTACTGTATACAAAGTTGATTAGTTGCCTCTCAAAAACGCCTTACAACCTGACTTCACTAGACAATTCCAAGCTCTAGAAACTACTACACAGAGAATCAACTGCTTGCATATTGATGTGCAGGTCAACAAGCCAACTGCCCTCCATGAACTAATTCATGGGCTGAGGAAAACACTGTTGTCACTAACATATATCTTTCACTGAGACCTAGGGCTATCAACATTCCAGTCTACTGGAAAAGGAAAGTACATGGAGAGAGACAGAGGCATCTACAGCCAAATAAGTGGCATTTGTCACTTCTCATTTTCTTTTGTAGTAAATACAGTCACAAGATCAAAGCTAATTACAAGTTAGCTCAATAACTAGAAGACAGTGGTCTGTCTAATTTGAAAGGTAGAAGCAAGCAGTCTCTGTACCAATGACACATTGTGCAAATGCAATGATCTGTAACAAGTACTGACAGAATAAATTTTGCTCTACATTTAAAATTTTATTAAGAGCCATACTGTTTACCCTTGAGGATGGAGATAAAGTATATTCCATGAACATGTCAAATAGTAGACTTATTATATGCTTTACAATAGACACACACACACACACACACACACACACACACACACACACACACACACACACACACACACACACACACACACACACACACACACACACACACACACACACACACACACACACACACACACACACCAAAATAGAACTGTATCTCTTTTATTTCATTTCTCAGGAAAGTTGGATTTACAAGATATTCTGCAGTGTACAGCCAAGGTACTGGCCAGAACTCAAGGACACAAAGTGGTGGATAGTTCTTCCTCAGCCTCAGAGGACCTCTCCTATGAAGACAAATTCTTGAATACAGGTTTGGAGGGACTAAAACAGGGTACAAAAGGGAAGCTAGGGACTAGGCTTAAACCAGAATTGCGTTGAATGGTTCTGAACATCAGTTGATACACAGCTACTCAGCCAGACAGAAACTGAAAATAATCAGCAGTGGAAGCAATAAATGTCAAAGGGAAAACACATGAGAGAACTTCAGAAGCTCAGGATCACTGGAAGACTAGGCTCTGCTCAGGAAATGGTAGGAGAGTACCAGAGAGGATAAGAACGTGATCAGAGTCACATAAGGACAGCATGTCAGCAGGGGCTAAGGAAAAGCATAGTAGACTATCAGGAGGGAGAAGCTCAGAATAATAGAATCCTCAAAAGATCTTACTTAAAACACATTAGAAAGATACCCAGTCCAAGAACATAGCACATCCACTTACTGTCCTAGCCAATATTCACACATATTCCTAACAATCCCATCTGCATTGCTACTTCTCTCATTTTCTTACAATCTTTCACATGCTCATAAATGTAATACTTTCACTTTTTAACTCTATCATGCAGGTAGTAATAATTATTTTGACTTCTAGATGACCCTAGAAGCCAGGAGCCAGCCAGGAGATAAGTTTGTGTAAATAGGTGCAAAATATATACTTTTTGTCTGGGTGTTTTTGCTCATCTTTATATTATGAATGTTACCCATGTGGCATATGATTATAGTGTATATAGTGTCATTACTCCATATATTCCATTGCATGAAGAAAAAGTTTATTCATTTATCATACTTTGCTGGGCATTGTGAACATAATACATAATAAGGGACATAATAAGATCATGAATATTTAATTTCTCCAAACACAAAATTTAACAAATCTGTCATTTGAGGTTAGGAATATCTAGGAACTAAGATGTAGATAAATTGTGAAATATGTAGAAGGCAGCAAGCAATATGAAACATTACCAAGTTCAAGGGGCCATAAAGCACCTTGAGGGCAGGATCCCTATAGAAACACAAGAGGACTGAAGTACAGCAGTTCCTGCCCAAGCAAGCCATCACTGCTGAAGATGCACTAAGTACTCCTGGGAGAGGGCACTGAACAAGATGGCTCTGGAGCAGAATGGCAGAGGGTTAGAAGAATGGAATCAGCTATTCAAGTATAATCTGATTACTCTGCTCCTATTTTACAGATGAGTTCATTCTCAAAGGTCTGAGGTGGAACAAAGGTGAGACCAGAGCCTGTTTGTTCAACAGCTGAATAAATAACCACTTTTCTCTAAAACTACCCAGTTTATGTTTCCATAAATCACCATGTTCATTTTCTTATCTCCTCTGGAAGGGTCCTTAAAAGATAGGAACAGAAAGTGTTAATATTCTGGCTGGCTTTGTCAAAATGTTGTTGGGTAATTATTTAGAAATGGCTCACTAGGGCCAGGATTTAGCTCAGTAGTGCTGCCACTTGCCTCGCAAACACAAAATCCTGAGTTTGACCTCCAGTACCAGAAAAAGAAAAGAAAGAAAAAGGCTTGCTAAACAAAACTATCCTAAGCCCTTCTTGCCTTGACCAAAGAATTGGATGAGACAAGCCACATACATTGCCAAAAGTTTATTTGAAAAATGAATGGTGAAGTGGGTAAGGGAAAAATGAGCTCTGCAGAGCAAACTTGGGCCAAAGAAAGAAAAGAGAAAAAGAGTAAAAATAAAAATAAACCTTGGTTCTGGGAAACCCATGGTGGGCTATTGTGAAGAGACAGGATAGAAAGCTCCTTCTGGTGTTTGATCTTCCTTATGACGTCCATATTGTGTAGGATCTCTCAGGAAGGTCTACATATGGGGTCCAGAGAATCATATGACACTGCCCTGGAGTCTTGTAATTTACAGGTCCCTCCTACTTTTATAGATAGCTTTGCCAGGCTCTACTTCCTATATCAGAAGGTTAAAGATCCAAGAGAAATATGGAAGCACATTTCTGAAGGCTGAATTGGGATTAAGTCTGTAAAGTCTTCATTTGAATGCTTAGCTGTGCCATGACCAGTTCCTAGAGAACCAGCTAACAGTTTGTATCTTTGCATGCAGGTAGCCATCATCTATCCAGATTCATATAAATACTTCTGTGTATATGATTCTCTACATTCACCAAAATAAATGAGTCAACATACACAATTCCTCATGAAATTTGTACTCCATAGTCTTCACTGGCACAATTTATTACCAGAAAATTGAACCAATAATAATAGTAATAGTAGTAATATCTAACTGTTAGTGAATGTCTATAATATTTCAAGCATATTTGAGTTCCCAATATTCTGCATACATCTCTAAAAGTATATAGAAGATACCCAATCCCAGTGATACCTACCACATACATAATTTTAATAAGCTCTGTATTATTTTATGTTGTGTGAGAAATTACTATGGGTGGTAACAATGGTAGAAACAAACTATCTACTCAATATATTTGTTTCCAAATAACACAGACCCAGACTATGCTATGTATCAATATTTTTGTTGCTGCTGTTTCCTCCATTTCAGAACTGCACAACTCTCCAGAGGATGCCACCAAGACACATGAGATGGACCCAAGTTCAAATCAGGATGCAGGAGAGAATTTCTCAGCATCAGAACATCTGACCTGCATCTCTTCTTCAAACAAGTGTGTTCCCATGGACCAGGATGGTAAGGCAGATGCAGAGGTAACCTGAAGTCGGACAAGAGGTGCAGCTGAGCAGCCTCCCGACCCCATTCACTTCCTTCACATAACTTTCCTTCGTATACAAGAAAGGGCTTCAGGGAAGAGGGATGAAGACAGACTCCTCTGGTGAGGGACGGATAGGAAATCTGCTTTCCAGAAGAGGACAGTTCCTCAGCACACACTTTCATGTGAACACTGGGGCCACTGTGGATGAGGCAGTGGCCTATGTGATGTGCAGGAGGTGGGATCAGAGCCTTCCCCTCAGATCAGTGTATAGACTCAGCACACACTCACATGTCACACTCCTCCATTTCTTTTGCTTTTTACCTTTCTCATACATACCTCTTCTCTCCCCATTGTCCCAGTATCAGCATTACATAGGTACAGCCTTATGCCTACATTCCTGAAGTCATCCTCATACTCAGCCACCATTGTACACTTTAATCCTGTAAATAACTTCAGATTGCCTCACAGAGATAAACTGTTACCTCCCATGGATGACCTGCTTTAATTCCATAATGCTACTGGTAGACAAAATACTAGAAAACTCTTGTGCCCTTCCTAATATGTATATGTTCTCACACAAAAGTCTCTCCTTCCACCACACCTTCAGCCCTGCACAAAGCTGCATGTGCCGAGATCATGAACACCTCCTCTAATATCTAAGGCTACTGTCACACCATCTACCAGTATTTACAATGAAATCACATGTGCTATCATACAGTATCACACACACACACACACACACACACACACACACACACACAGATTCTGCCAAAAAATGTACACACACTTCAGGAAAAGAAAAACTTGTATAAATATTTTAATACTATATTTCCTGAGATATTATGAGATCAATACAAGTTATCTTTGGCCTCTACAATTACAAGAGGTGCTCAAAGTGGAGGCCATTAGCAGTGAACTGCTGCTTGGGTGACCTTGGTCAGTGAGACTGCTACACATTTATTTTCAGTGTCTTCTCTAAGGGCTGACAATGGAGTGGGTTTTCTGCAATATACAACATCTTCTATGGCCCCCCCATATGAGGGTAACACCATCTGTTGAAAAAAATATACTATTTTTCTTTTCTTGAAGTGTGTATACATTTTTGGCAGACTATATATACATACATATATGTACATGTCTATATACATGTATACACATATATGATTTCTAGTAGATGCCCCACACACTCATTTTCCACATAGGATTACAAAGCACATACATTACATGATACAAATCACACACAAAATATGACTCCACCCCAGGACATTCTCATGGCCATCTTATCTCCTTATTTTTGAAGCTTTCTTTCCCAGATACCAATATACTACCTCAAATATGTTCCAGGTTCTGGATCCTCCAAGATGTTTTTAAGTCAAGATTTGATGGAGAGGGAGAATTTCTCCTTCGTGGCATGTTCCTATTTGCCTCCCTTCTTGGCCAAAAACCCCTCAGAGTCTGCAACATCTGCTAAAAAGAAAAGTCATGAATTTACTATAAGCCTGTTCCAATGAATAAGGATATGGCTGCCTTGGGGGATACAGAAAAAGATCTGGAGCCCCCCACAAAGATGATAAGAATAGTAAAAATTACCTATCCTGAGAAGATTCCTTCAACAGCTAGCCTTTCTTATGTGTGCCTAAGAGACATCTGACAGTGAAGATAGCTTGGACAGGGAAGTTCAAGAGGAAAGGGAAGAAGATGAGAATCTGGCCCAGGAGTCAGGTCCTGGTGCCAAAACACCTGCAGGGCTGGAGGACCTGTATAGCGGCTTTAGTTGCATGGGCTGCTGCCAGGTCTTCCCCACTACACAGATGCTTAAGAAACACCTGGAGCATGGGGTTGAGGATGGTGCTCCCTGCCTCAGTCTTGCATTTGCTAAACTAAAAAACAAAGTGAAGCAAAGCCAGAGGATCACAGAGGGGGAGAATAGGAATATGACAACATCTGGAGGCGATATGGAGATACTTTTGAGGTTCTTGTCACTTTTGGCTTTTTGTAGTTTTTTGTTTTACTATTATAATAGAAACTAAATCATTCTTGTGTTTCTACAAATAATAAATTAGAGGCAATAACTCAAGAAGGCACCAGAAAGCTTTTCCTTCCACAAAATAACAGAAGGAATAAGCATCTTCACAACCTAAGCCTTTGGTTAACGTTTTTCTTTTCATCTCTGTTCTCTCACATCAGCCTTCTGTTTTTAGAATGGGTCTCAAAGTTTGTATTTTACCTTTAGTTTATTATGTATTAGTACATGTTGGTAGTACATAACGTTTACATACCTTGGGAGTAATTGGTGCATGTACAACACATCTTACACTTTCTTTATATCATCCCCTTTCACTCCCCTCCCATCCAGTCCTCTCCCTTTGATCTACGGGATCAGATCGGTTGGTTATTCCTTGCCTCCTGATTCCCTGTGATGGGCTCCCGAGAGGAAGGGCGCTGCCTGACCAATACAGGTCTGCTTGCTCCCCTGCTGGTGAGACACACTCCTCTGGAGCAGGTGTGCTTGCTCGTGGGGTCAGGTGCTGCTGCTCAGGCACAGTCTGCTCTCAGGTGAGGGTGGGATGGTGCTCTTTTGGCAAATGTCTGCTTGCTCGTCTAAAGGTGGGTGCTGCTCCTCTAGGCTGGCTCTGCTACATAGCAAATATTTTAAATGTAAAATTCACATTGTTTCTTATCGCATCTCATATATAGGGGAAAGTGTATTAATATAGTTAAATTTGCAAATGACAAGTGATGTCCACCATAAATTGCATCTTCTAACATTTTACCATTATTAATGCTTGAAACTACAGAAGATATTTGGGATTCTTCTTTATACCCACATTTCGTTATCTACAAAACACTCACTTATTATTCTGTCCTCCTTGGAGAAGCACCTATGCTCCTTTGTGTACATGCAAACAGGAGCCACGGTATCACTTCTCTTATCCTTGGGAAGACTTTTTTACTTACTATCTCAGCTTCCTAACTTTCCACGCGTTTATATCATAAAATCTGATGGCTGTGTTTGTGTTCATGTGGAGAAGATGGCTTTTGGTCGTGCTTGTCACGAGATGTGGAGTTTGCTAAGGGAAGCTGCCCAACGCTTTTGTCTGCCAACCGAATTGTTGGGAAACAAAAGCGGTCCTGAACCGAGGTTTTACTGTACTGTAAAAAGAGTAACAAGCGTGCGTCAGGAGTCACACAATACTAGTTCAAAGGTGAGAAAGAAACATAGACCTGATCTGCTCAGAGCTCCGCTCCCTCCCAGCCTGGGAGTTCAGGTGAACCCGTGCTGCCACCGTACCACCCCAGCTGAGGCTCCACCAAACCAGTCACCGAGCTGGGAGGGGGAAGCCCCTGCACCCACCAACCCCTCTGGGCAGAGTCTTTGCATAGCTCCTCACGCTGTGGTCCCGAGGAGCGGGGCTGGAGGACGTGGCAGCTGTTAGGAAAGGGAAAAAAACTGTACAACTTACTCTCTCTCTGAAGCCGAGTAGGCAGCGGTTCAAACGAGCCACTCCAAAACCATCTCGGCCTTCCGTGCCTCAACCATGCTGGTGCAACTCTCCGGTGGCCTCACGGCTCAGGCCCCTCAGCCACGCGAGACTGCAACTGCAGATGGCGCCGCAGCGCAGGGCAGTGGCATCAGCGTCCGTCGCCCAGGCAATTGGGCGGAGCTCCCCTCCAGCTGCCCTGCGCTGGGGGCTGCACCCTCTCCCCTCTTCTGTTGCTTCTTGCTTGTGAGCGGCGGGTCTTGTCCGGTCTCCCACGCCAGTCTCTGCAGGTGATAGTGGCGCCAGCTCTGCGGGGCGGGTGGATTCCAGCGCGAGAGGGGCGGGTTGGAGGCTGAGGGGTCAGTTCTCTGTCCTCGCTACTGTCTGCTACACCCGGTTCGAGAGGGTCAGCGGGTCCGAAGAAAGGCGAGGAGGAGTCGCCCTGACTCACCGCCAGGTAAGAAGCCCGAATGCTGAACACTTCGGGACCATTGTCCTTTCCCTTTACGTTGGACGAATTCTCTGATGCGTGGGGTGGTTTGAGGGATGCCTAGCGTGGGCTTCTAAGGAAGGACCTTTGCATCAGAACAAGCAAGCTAAGGAGCGCAAAGCGTGTTAATCCTGCGAACATCTGGAGAAAGGGCGCGTTTTAGGGATTCGATTGCAGACGTCATAGTGCCAGAGCAGCCGCGGTCGATTTTTCCAGAGGGCTTGGAGCTAACCAGGAGTTCTCAGCCGGTGGCTTCGGCGCAGGCCGTGCGTTAGGCCGTGCACCTTCATGCTTCCCGCAGCAGGAGTACTATTCCCCTTCTCCCTTTTAGACCTCAGCAGTTTACATGATCAGTTTACTAAGCTGGTTTTATCAGCACCTACTCCCAGTTAATTTCCACAACAGCCTTGAATTGCCTGGAGAAGTTCATGGATATCTTTAGATAAAACAATGTGTGATCAAACTAAATAGTGAATTATTAAAAAGAAACTATCATTACAGTAAAAGACACATTGTCATTAATCTCCCCCAAACTGTTTCTCCTTCCCTTGGAACACACTGATCCTAACATCCTCGCCACTTCTTGAGGCAATTCTGGAAGTCTTTTGTGAGTGTCTTTTCATGGTTACCTCCATGCCCTGAATCTATTCAAGTTTTCTGCAATTTCTATAAAAAATATTATGGTTTGGCCCCCACCACCACACACACCTTCACTGAATCTGACCCTGTGCAAATTCTGGCTCTTCCACAATATGGAAGCGACCACGAAGGGTAAATGTTTTGGATCAATTCAAAACATCGAGGCCACCTGAACTATGCAATGAAAAACGTTCAAGACAGGGAACTTCCAGAACTGCTTCCAAAAGTGGCCAGAACGATTGGATACCTGTGTTTGAAGTAAGGGGAATACTCTAAAGGGGATTAATGGCAATATGTCTTTTAATATAACAAAATTTTAAAATCCCTAAACATACTTTTACATCACTGAATACTTAATAGAGGACGCTGAGAGAACACAAGCTATGTGGTGCAAAAGAAAAGGGAATCAGTTTGAACCTGACAGTGATAGCTTTGTCCACAACCAAGGTCCTGACTGATAAGAGACTGGAATGGCCCCATGGAGCCGGCGTCCATTCACTTTCACTCCCTCAGCCCAGCCTTAGAATTTTCACTAGAGCACAGCTCCTCCCAGTGGCCAAAGCAACGCATCTCCTGTGTGCAGCTCTGTTAGCTACCAGCTCAGAAAGCCCTGATGTCCCACAGAGGAAACCAGAAACAGCTGAGAGGGTTTGAAAAGCCAGGGAAGCATGAAGAAGAAGAAAGTGTTTGAAACAACAGACGGTGTCTGCAATAACTCGAGTCACTCACACACCCAGGACTCAGTTTTTGTGCCATAGAGTTTGGGCCTGTTAGGATCCTTAGCAATGAAGGAGCATGTTAATTATCTAAACCTGGTGCGACTCACGGCCATGCTTCATTTGCTCAACAAATCCTCACCGAGCAGCAGCCAGGAAGGACTATAAAGATAATATTTTCACCCACAGAATTCTGTTTTAGGAAGGCAATTAAACATATACCCAGATTACAACTAGGGAATAAAAATGTGTTTTTATGATGTTTAAGAAATGTACTCAGAAAAAAGAAATGTATTCAGTATTTCAGTATTTAACTTTCTTCGTATATGTAATACCATATTTCCTCAGATAAATCCAGAAAAAAATGCAATCTAGAAAAACTGCAAAAACTCCAAAGCCCTATGTATTTCCAAAGTGTTAGAAACAAAACCAGCACCCTCATTTTTTCAAATGGCTTTCAATTTGAGGGTTGAAGTAGCCATAGCCAGCTAAACAAGCTTCTTGAGGTTATTTTGATAGCTACAGTTGATAGCCAAAACTACTGTTTTGATAGCCATTGTAACTATTCCCTCTAAAGGGACAGCCTGTTAAAAGTAACTTTAACTATTTTTATTTTCTGGATGTGCTCACCTTTTTCCAGATTAATAGTTGACAATTTATAGTAAATGAAGAACTAGTTCTCATCCTAAGGGTATGGAGGGCGAAGGAGGGGAACCCTAGGCTCAGTAATGGTAGCTGCATCAGATGATACTTTAAGGACCAAAGGCGTCTGATTTCCTAGTATTTTACATCTACATTTTGAACTCAAGTCAAGGTAGTCTCTCAAAGCAGAGAAAGTCTGAACATAAAGTTCATCTCACCATTTTTCCTCTCTCTCATAATACAATCTATTTGTATAATAGCATTATAATCAGTACATTCTTCTACATTCTACATTGGCTCCACGGGACAAGCAGGCCATGCCCATGCATGGGTGTAGAAAAAAATATTAGACAGCTCTTCCTCAGAGTATGAGGGGTGAACAATTTCCAGGGTTTAGGGGTACAGTCCAAAGGACTGAGGAACTTCAATATTGAGTTTTCCATCTATAAAGCAACAAGTGTCCCTTTTAATCCCTCTTGGTTTTTATATGCCCTCAGGGCATCCTCTGAGCTTACCATGCTCCCCAACAGGTGCCTGCTATCTGGAGAGTGACCAGAACTAGCTTAGGCTGGAATAGCCACCCTTACCAATGTGTGCACCTACATCCTCTGAAAACTCACATTTCCAACTCAGAATGTTTCCAAACACACAAGTTACAACTGATTCACACTATAGCAGTCATGTTTAAGAAGGGAAGCATTGCCAGCAAAATATTAAACTAATGATCAAGAGGCAAGGACAACTGCATGTTTTCTCCAGCCAGTTGCAAGAAAAAACCTCTGCCCAGCCTATGGGTCAACCAAAACTGTCACAGGTGCCTTTCTGGATGAGTATGAATTCTGATTATCTCCTGACCCAGGGATGGAGGTTATGTTGTATATAAAGGAATGGCTATAGATTAGCACTCATTTTCTAGGGGTTCAGGAGCTTCCAATCAGAAAGGAAAAAAGATTTTCAGAATTCTAAAGAGAAACACATTACCATGTACTGACAATAACAACCATCCATAACAGAGGTGAACTGTCAAAATCTGGCCTCTGGCCTCAGATTTATCCAAGAACACAAATTGCAAAGCAATTGTAAATTCAAAAAGTTATTCCAAACAGGTGTCCAAAATAAAACAACAAGCCGTCTTATAACTACCAAACAAGTCAAGGAATACAAGTAAATTCAGCAAGCAGTGTAGAAGTAAGTCTAAATGCAGAATACACAAAACAGGAGTATAAGGCCCTGCCTGCAAAATTTCAATTTCCCATCAAAGAAACCTAAATATGAAGACATCACCATCTTCTCACCTCTTAACTTTTAATACAGAGCAAGTAGCAAAGGGCATAAACAACCAGCAAGCAACAGATGACAATTTTTGATTACTCAAATGAATCTAGAATCCAGTCAAAATATTTAAGGGTGCCAGGAAACAAAAGCAAACTCTTAGCTCCTTCCAATTACCTTGGTGGGACCTACAAAATTATAAAAGAGAATATAGCTCCCAACCTTCTAGATGTCAGATGTGCTGAGTTCATGGCCCCTGAAATCGAAGAATGAGGTCCAAAGGAAAAAAGAAGTTAAAAGTAGGAAAGGTTTATTGGGGAATGGGAATAGCTCCTGAGAGACAGAAGAGGTCCTAGGTGGGTTGCTACCTAGGCCTTTAGTCAGAGGTAAATACACATAGAAAAGTTGCAGTGTGGGTATATCATGGGTCAAACTATAATCAACCTACAGGATTACAAGTATAGTTGCTTAGCTCCTATTGATCCAATAAGGAAGCAAGGCACATAGAAAGGTCATATGGCTAGCATTATTAACCTCAGTTTATCTATGACTCCCAAAACAGAAACAATTTGGGGAAGGGATGTGTCCAGTTTATCTATGACTCTTAAAACAGAAACACTTTGGAGAAGGGATATGTCCAAGTGGGTCACCTACCTGGGTGTCTGATGTGTATCTGGACTTAATGTACTGGATGGTACCAATTACAGTATAATCTCAAAGTTTCATTCATCCCTTAGGGAAGTATGCAAGACTGGCCCTTATGACTTTATCTTGAGGCCTTGCCTACTTCAGATGCACCTCCAGCCACAATTCTGATTCCTTTATTATGCACTGACTTCCTTGATCCCAGTCCCTCTCTGATGGTATTTTAATTTTTATCTAACTATAATAAAGAACTTAACCTGCCCTTTTAAATAAATTTGCAGATTTGCTGACCCCCATCACAGAAAAAGAATTTTTAGGATGCATCAGTAAAAGAAGCATGAGAAGGATTTATTAGAGGATGATATAAGATGCATTCAAGGGCATAGTGTGGGACCTCAAATGAGGCATGTTATAAGCTAGGGTGGGGCACATTTGACGGTTGTCTTTAAGATAGGTGATGTAGGATCTGTATTTTTACTGTCTATCAAGTTATAGTGCAAGCCAGCTGTATGGATTTGAAGTGGAGATATGCTGCTCAAAGTTAAAATATGTTGACTCCACTGCAGCTGCTTTCTGGGCTGGAGGAAAGGACATTTTGCAGGTGAAAAGGGTCTATTGCCTGAGAATTTAGAAGTTATTGTAAAGAGGCCTTTAGAAATTTAACACTTTTTTCTGTGAGGAAGGAAAGAGGGAGAGTCACATGCTAGAGTGAACTTCTGAAGCAGGAAAAGATCTTATCTTGAAGTTGCAGTTTTTAAAAATGTACAATTTTAAATCTCGATTTTCTAATCTCCTTTCTACCCAGCTTTATCTCTTCTATCCTATGTCATTCTCCCCACATCTGAGATTTTGGTCCTTTATTTTTAAGGGGTGTAAAAGGATGATAATATGATTTCAGTAACTACTTCAGGCTGAGAAGGGGCATTGATTCTGTCTAGCCAGGGACTGAAATCCTCATTCTGACTGATCTAAAGGAGACATAGGAATATCAGGTTACATCTTTGGAAGGACCATCATCTTTTGATAGTCTGGAAAAAGAGGGCAAGGACATATGAGACATTAGCCTACAACAGTGAATCATGAAACAGAGAAAAATTTCAATGTCGAGTATCATAGCCAGAATGAGAAATTTTCCCCACCAGGTAGTTTTAGGGGAATGCAGAGGATGCATTTGTAGAGTTGTCAAGAATGTACACACACTTTGTTTTGATAATGGCACATGATTGCCCTTGTGCTGCTGGTAGAATACGTAGGGTCATGTGGTTCTGTAGAATGGCTTTTCTCATAATTTTTAGCTCTGAATTTAATAATACCATCTGCAGTGTCATGTAGAGCTCTTTGTGTGGTTAGCAAGAGATTCAAGAGATACAATGTATCATAATACATCCTAACTCTTATTGGGAGAATAAAGATAGCAGCCAGAAGGCCAGGGATTTAGCTCAGTGGCACCACACCTGCCTTGCAAGTATAAGGTCCTGAGTTCGAGCCCTAGTACTCCCCCAACTAAAAGACAGCAGCCAGATAATCACACCAGTGTGAAAATGATCTGATCTATTGATGCCTCAAGACTAGGAGGTTAGCTAGTTGATCTGTGGTTTTAACCCAGCATTCTTGGACCTATGAATATCCTAATGAACATCTTTTTTCCCCCTGGAAGCAACCAAGGTTACAGGTTTTTACCACAGAGTCACTGGTTACTGGCCCAGCACTGGGTACTGGTGCTGGCCATTTTATCGGCGCTCTTGTCTTCCAGTCAGTAGCAAACAAGTCAGTATCTCTTAACACAGTAGTATGGTTACAACCTTGGGTAGAAATCCACCCCATATTGTGGATGGTACTGCTCCACTTATCATAAGTATGATTCTTTTTGTTCCCTACAAAGGGGTCCTAGTTGACTGAGTTGCCCCATGATTGATGTCAGCCAAATATATTCATCCAAAACCATGAACATATATATCTATAAACTGATGGCTATCTTCCATTACGGAAATTTTAGGAGTGTGTGGTAGATAAGGACCTCTATATTTCCATATCTAAATAATAATTATGACTAGAGAAAAATTTTGCCCATGGCCTTTGATGAATAGTCTCATTCATTGGCCACTGAGAGACATTAGAGCTGGTAGCAAGCTTAAAATTGTTGCTGTGCTTTATAGCTGTTCCTTAGAATTTTGAAGTTTTAGCCAGGCATGGTGGCGTACACCTGTAATCCCAGCACTCAGGAGGCTAAGACAGGAGGATTGCTGTGAGTTCGAGATGAGCCTGGGCTACATAGTGATTTCTATGTCAGTCTCAACTACATAGTGAGACCCTGTCTCAAAAAAAAAAAAAGAATTTTGAAGTTTGATGCAGTCATCTCTCTGTAAAGCTGCTACCCACCATGGTAGCACAGATATATCAGAAGAAGACTACTCTCCACACATTCAGCATGCATCTTTGTTAATGTTTTTAGCATATCACTGGCCCCAGTCAAGGAGAACATTAGTTTTCCTACTGGAAAATAGTATAAAGGTTAGAAAAAAATGAACTGTCTTAGTTTGATTTTAGCAAACATAGTGTGGCTGTGAGAGAATACATGTAAACTGATTGAACTTTTCTAATTCATGCTGGTTCAGCCATTTTATTTTTCCTGAATAGTATTTGCTAAACCTCCAAAGGCTTACACAAATATTGTTCACAATTCTGTCTCTTTGACTTCTCCTTGATCCTCTATAATCTCAAAAGGAATAAGTTTAACTTTTGATAGATGAACCCAAGAACTATGTCCTTGTAACTTGATGGCTGTGAGTGTAACTAAAAGAACACAGTAAGGCGTCTTCATTTTTCTAGGGCAACCAACAAGGGAGCAGGTAGCCTCTCCTCCCTTTGGAGGAAAGAATAGTCTTGCTTCTAGTACCTTCTCACTTTACAATCAAGGCACATCCCAGAGGGAGAAGGGCCCAGCTTACTACAGTTCTTTCACAAGTGTCCAGGCTTTCCACAGTGGTAGTAGCCATCTGGACTCTTATTCTCCCTCTTCATAGGTGGAGTTTTTGGGTCATTCTGAGGAGGCGGAATTTTGTCTTCAAATGTTAAAGAAATATATTGGGTCTTTTCTTGTGCCTGTTGTCGTCTCCCCTGTACTTGGCACTTGCCACTATTTTGTCGCTGTTGTTGAAGACCATGAGCCGCAAGTTTAAAAGTTCACTACTTAGTGGTCTGAGGGCGCACAGCCTACTTTTACTTAAAGTTTTCTACAAATATTTGGAGACAGACTGGTTAATAAAATATGTTTCTAATAAAACTTGTCTGGCTTGTGAGTTGAGCTCAATATTAGTATATTTACAACAGGTTTCAGTTAAGCATCCCAGCAATAAAGCAACAGTTGCAGTGCCTGAAAGGTCTCTGATTGGCAATACCAGTTGGAGATGAACACTGAAAAAAAGTGATGAAATTATTATTCATTTAATTGATAGAATGAGAACATTCATGAATAAGCCACTAAATTATGGAAAGATTAGAGAAATTACCCAGGACAAGGAAGAAAATCCTGCTTTATTTCTAGAGTTAGAACTGCCCAGGTAGCAGCACTGCTCTGTTTTCTGTTCTGTTCAGAACAAGCAATGTCCTCTTGGTCTTCTATAACTTGCTGCCATGTCCTCAAGGGAGTGCTTGTTCTGCAGATGTATCCTCTGTAAAATGAAACCCACATTTCTTTAAGGTGGCAGGTAAGCTCATTCAAAATGATGATGTCCCTCTCTGGGCTCTATCGTTCTTGGATTTAAATGGGGTATATGGAAAATGGGTTCTTGTTCTTTTCTTGTTTTTTTATACCCTTTCAAAGCCAGGAATGATAGAACCTAGAGAGGGACACCAGCTTTGGGAAAGGAAGACTGCTTAGAGATGTTCTTAAGTAGTTCCCAGGAGGTGATCAGTGTTTGGTTTTGAAAAAAAAAAAATCTTTAGAAAAATTAATTATACAGGAAAGAAGAACAAGAAAAAGAGTAATTAGCATTAAGGGGGCTGGGAATGGTAGGATCCACTGAAGAGGAAGGGGAAACAGATAATTGAAAGAGCCTTCAAGGAGTTTGGAAGCCTGTTCACAAAGGCATTTTACCCTGCATCTAGGGAGACTGAATTTGTTGGTGTAAAAGCAGTCTTGTTCTTGGAGTACAGCACATGTGCTACCCTGTAAGGCTGTCAGGAGATCAAGGCCTCTGCAGTTTTGGAGGATGACTGAATCCAAGGAGTCTACTTTATCTTACAAGTGACCCAGTTGGTTGAAGATTTCTTTGAGTCCGTCAGCGAATTTTTTTGACAGTCTGGTGAACTCTGAAAGAGTTAGGGCCCTGATCCCCATTCCAGTTCCTGTGAATATTCCCAGGGTGGCCATGAAGGGGACTAGCTGTATGGTGTGTTGTGCCCTGACGTGGGTTACAGGGGAGATAGGTGTGGATAGATGTGATGTTACTATGTAAAGCTTGGGAGGAGGAGGTCTAATGTATAAGTTCCAGTCCAATTGGGAGGTAAGAAAGTGTATATATTGTTGCTACATACTCAGATGATGCCTGACTCTAGGGAAATACATCCCATGAGATCAAATCAGGACAGGAGGAGAAGGTCTAAGGGTGAGTTAGGAAGTTAATATTGGAGTTCCTCAGATTTGTGCCATGTATGGAAGAAGGAGCTGAAAGTTGCAGCTGTCAAGGGGGAAAGCACTGAAGCTGGTTGTAATACCACATAACCCTCTTGGCTAAGAGGAGCAAATTTTTTGGTTTAGGAAGACTCTATCACCAGGCATATTAAGACATTTACATTTCTATGGGAAGGTCTTTCAGGGCGTCCTTTCCCCTGTCTTAATGATATTCGTATGTAGTAGGTTTAGACTGCTCTGGAAGAAAATATACCCAGGTATAGGTAAAATAGTTCCCAGGTGGTTAAAGTTGTGGTGATCAGAAGGTGGAAGGAGAAAGACAGTAGCTTTGCATAGGAATAAGTCTAAAGAGCTGACTGGAATCAAGTGATCTTGTTTGGTTGGAGAAATGCAAAGAGCAGCATGTTGGGTTAGATAGAGTTCATTTAGGGAGTGACTGGTTAGGACCCACTGTGCAGTCAGTGAGCCTATAAGGCTTGCCTAATTCTTTTTAGTACCCTCGGAACCTGATTCAGATCCTTCAGCTAGGGTTGTACCCCTGGGACTGGCAGTCTCGGAGAAGTGTAGTCCTGCAGAAGAGTGTATTCATGTTCCAAAGGGAGTAGGGATTACTGAGTCTGCCATCTACAAAAGATGGAAGCAGTCCCAGCAGGGTGGCTGGGTAGTTCCATTAAAGATTTGGATGATTTTAGCCTTGTGAGAGGGTATATGATTAAAGTATCTAGGAGGAGTCTGTGTTGCGATTTTAGGTGTAAAGTGAATGAGTAATATTGAGAAAGAAAGGATCAAGAGCAAGAAAACACAAGAAGTAAAAATGATTTGTTCTGGTGAGAAGTCTGAGACCTGTAGCCATAGGTCTTGGATTATGGCATCTAGGGAGGTGAATAATAGGTAAAATCTTCTATTAAGATGGTCAAGAGATGGACAAAGTTATGAGGAGAGAAACTCATGGGGCTGTCTAGCTTGATCTCTTTAGTCACAAGAGGCAGCTTGGTGATCTTCAGGGACTTGGGTCCAATTGGTGGGCACCAAAAAGGGAAGCCTTTTTTAGAGAGGAGAAGTGGACCCAAGAGGAATGACCTTTTATTTTGCCACTGTTGAGGTGTTCAGGATTACTTTAAAGGTCCTTGTCCATGATGGGGGTAGGGGACTTAATATATACCTATCTCCGGGTTGTAGGGACAGAAGAGTGAGGATGTCTAGGCTGGTGGAGGGTTTTGGGAGGCTGGAGTCAGCGTAGTTTCAAATTAGACACCTAAAGGTATAAAGTAAGGAATTTGAAAAGGGGATGATATGCTTGAATTGGAGGTTGGGAATGTGAAGACATTGAGGGGTCTTCCATATAGAATCTCAAAGGGGCTGCGCATAAGAAGAAGAGGGGGAAGAAACCTGAGTTTGAAAAGGACTAAGGTCAGGACTTTAGTCCAGTCTAAGTGCACCTGTAGGGAAATTTTTGCTAGGTTCTGTTTAAGAAGGTTATTAGCCTTTTTTACCCTACTTGAGGATTGGGATTGATATAGAATGTGGAACTTCCAGGCTATATTTATGGAAACAGCTACCTGTTGGGTGATCTGTGAGGTAAATTCAGGTTCAATATCAATCAAATAATTTCTGTGCTGGTCAACTGATTTTTTTTTAATTTTTTGGCAATGGGTAACTAGTAAACCAGTTCTCCAATGTGGCATTCGGATTACTTTTTGAAATAGGTGTAACAAGTCTGTTCACAACATCATACAGTTTATTACTTACTGTGCAGAATAAAGATCTTGCTAACTTCTCTAGTTTACGTGAGCCAAATCATCACTGATAGCTGAGTCACCTGATGGCTCACTTTCAACCCCCTCTCAAAGCTGTAAAGCAGATTTTCATGTGACTTTGTACTGAATTGGGCTAACTGAAAACAGATCAATTCACTGTTGTTTTCTCTAGTAAATACTGACTGATATAGTTTATAATTGAAGTTAATACATTACTATTATGCTGAAAAATTTTTTGTGTTTACTTTGACTCAATCTATTGGCCATGGGAATGTAGGAATGATTATATTTCAGCACCTTCACTCCCTTATTCCACTGCCTCTGGACTTTGATTGTTTTTCTTCAACTGATGCAGAATTAGAATTTTTGATAGAATAAGGAAAAACTGCTGATGAGTAGATTATGAAAACATAAAATTTCGTACAATATTTTTAAATGAATTTTTCATGTGGTGTTTTACAAATGTATGGTTTTTTTCATTCTATGAGTTACCAACACTTGGAATGATCTATTACCTCAAATTTCTAACTTGGTTTATAGTTGATACATAGTTACATGCAGATTTTTTTTTTTTTTTTTTTTTTTT
>NW_022900913.1:62405610-62409622 GCF_012274545.1 Fukomys damarensis
TTTTTTTTTTTTTTTTTTTTTGGTACCAGGATTTTGAGCTTGCAAGGCACGTGGTGGCACCACTGAGCTAAATCCCCGGCCCACATGACAGATTTTTTGGTAGTAAGATAAGGAGCTACACCATGCTGCAATCTCTTGTTAATTCTACTAGTTTTTCTGGTTCTTTATTTTTCCAACTCACATCACAATGCTATACGGAAGTTAAAACTGTTTTTATGTATTCTATTTTAGTCTCAATACATTTTGTTTTTCTTTTTTGTGTTTTTTGTCTGCATCCATTGATATGATCTCAGATTTTCAAAATAGATGACATTAATGTACTATTTAGTAGCACTTTTTTATATACTTTTACTAATTTCTTCTTATTATGGCCTATAATCCTAAGTGAATGTTTAGCAAATGGAATTTGAAATTATTTGTTGAGTGATTTTGATTTTTATCTTGCGATTATTTTGCTGGCTTCTACACTGGAACATTTGGTATCAAGTTGAGATCTTTGTTCTTCTGTAATATATGCATTCATTGTTTAAATTTTCTTTGGAGAAATCCTTGAGACGATAATAAGGTATGATAATAATATCCTTGAGATGATAATAATTCATTTTAGAAATCTTTAATAATTTATCAAGCCATTCATCAGACACATGTCCTTTAAATTTGTTGATTTAATTTCTACTTTTGGAATTTTCTAAGCATATTTCTGCTATTGCATTCCACTTTAATTCCAATATGTTAAGTGAGCTTACTTTACATTATTTCCATTTCTTTGGCTACATTAAGGTCTTCATTGTTGCTCTAAACATGGTCTGTGCTAGTGAATATTTCTTGTGATTTTGAGAAGTCTGTCTCCTCTGTATTTGTTATACTCAGTATTATATAATAGTGAATGAGCCCACTTGAGGTGATGATGCTGATTTTGATTATATCGTTATAGATTTTTTTCATTTTGTCCTGTTTTCCTATTGCCACCAGCAGCTTCCTCTCCTCTGGATTCTTGTTCTGAAGCCACAAAGATTGAATCAATACAATAGAGAAAGCAATGGGGAAAGTTGAGTGTGTATTTATTAAAAAGAACAAGAAAGAAAAACCCTCACTAGATGAGGGGGGCAAGAGAATGCCAAGGAAGCACTCAAATTCAGATGTTTTATATACAGTTTTCTGCAGAGCCGAGAAAGGACAGAGTACTTGCAAAAATCCTGTCTGCCGATGGATTTTATTTTTCCTTTGTCTCTTGCAGCTGTGGCTTTCTTTGAGACTATCTCACTTGGCTGTTAGTTTATTTAGGTTTGCTGAGGCCTTTGGACTTGGCCCCTTAATTTTTTGGTATCAACTCCTCTCTGCAGTGACAACCTCTGACTCATCCTCAAGGGGTACTGGGGCATCATTCTCTCGAGCTGCTTCTTCACTGAGAGCAGGCACTGGTGAAACAAGAGTCAGACCCATCACTGTGTGGTATAGAATTTAGGAGGACTGACCATCATAGAATCTGTTTGTATCAACAATGGTAACTTTAAAGCTATATGTTTTCAAGTTCCACATCTCAGATTTCACTAAGCACAGATTGAAAAGATCTGAAAAGCAATTGTCTCTGTGGTGAACATATACAAACTTTTTTGCTATTGTTTTTAAACAATATAGTTTAACAATTTTACATAGCATTTACACTGTCTTAGGTATTGCAAGTAAGCTAGCAATGACTTAAATTGTACAGGAGGAGGTGTATGGGTTATACATAAACTCTATACAATTTTATGTAAGGGGATTGAGCACCTGTGGATTTTAGTGTCTCCAGGGGTCCTAGCAACAATTACCTTTGGATATCAAGGAAACGCTGTAGTTAAAAGTTGTTTGGACTTGACATCTCTGTGACATTTAGCCTAAATTAATTTTTATATGTCTTGTTGATTATACTTTCCTGCTGGATGTTTAAGCTAAAGCAACACCTGTGTTAATTAAAATTAACCTCATACAGTATTATATATTAAGGTCAGATAAGATTACTCAGGGGTTACTTTTGGGACCATGTAAAGAGCCTCTTAGCTCTTTTGCCAGTGTTATCCACCAGGATGAGTTAGTCTTGTTGACTATGAAGCTTCCCTTGGAAGCATGAGAGGTATTCATTGATCTCCTCTGTCAAAATCAACAAACCCATGACATTTTATTGGAGCTTTTTCATTTTGGCTTCCCTTCTGCATGTTTATGGCTTGGTTTAAAGTATGTTTGCTAAACAGCAAATAAATATATGAAAAAAATGTTCAACATCTCTGGTCATTTGAGAAATGCAGATGAAAACAACACTGAGATTCTACCTCACCCCAAAAAGAATGGCTGCTATTGAGAAATCATCCAATGACAAATGTTGGCAGGGTTGTGGGGAGAAAAGAACCCTTCTCCATTGTTAGAGGGAGTGAACATTAGTGCAACAGAAAGGCCCTGATGGCAGCATCCAGTGCAGTGCAAGCAGGATCTAGGGGTAAGTTGCATAGATTCTGAAACAAGGCCCTTGCTGGAGTAGAAAGAAGGCAGAAAGAAGTCCAATATATAACAATATATTTAGGTAGAAGACATAATAAGGTTATCAGATATTTGCACCTATTTAATATGAATTAGTTTGAATTTGAGGATGAATTTTAAAAATTTTGAAAAACTTTTCTGTGGAGATACCTCAAATAACTAGGATTAGAGGTTCCATTTGACCCAGCCATCCCTCTGCTGGGTATCTTTCCAAAAGAATTAAAAGAGAGAACCACGCCTGCTCCCGACCCAGCCGCCATCACTCAAGCTCTGGGAGGTAGGCTGGGCCCCGATCCACCGCGGGAAGGAGAGCCACGCCTGCTCCCTACCCAGCCGCTATCACTCAAACGCCAGCCCCTGAACCCCCATAAGCGCCCCCCCCCGCACTCTCAGACCTCCTGACTGTGCCAGTCTTTGGACCCACTCTGCAGAGGCAGAGGTGGTCATCAAGGGTATTTATTTTTCTGAGTTCCCAACTTTGAACATCTTTAAAGAAAGGGCATGGGAAACCTGTAATAGAACGTTGTGGAGTTCAACCATTCAGAAGGTTGGGGAACTCAGTCTGGGCCTTGCAGCCCGAGGTCAGTCAGCGTTATGGGGTTCAGCAATCAGCTAAATGAGATCAGGGGTCTTGCATCTTCACTCTGTCTGAGCCATTAAATGGTAAATACACTATATTGAAATTTTGTTCACGGCAGACATGTTCTGGACTGCTTCTTGATTTCAATTTAATTCAAATGATTTAAGGGTGATAGACTAGTGACTACCACAGGTGGTCAGTGTCCAAGTTGTGCTTGATCTTAGTGTGTTGCTGATTGTATCAGTTGGGTTAAAGCATTGCCATTGATTTGATGAGCTGTTTTCTCTGATATTATGAAGATGAGAATGTCTGTGGGTTGTTAGAGACACAGAAGCAAGGGTGCAACTATATCAGGAAGATTTGGGTGATAATCCAGAGATTAAACCAAGGACAGTCCGACAACAAAAATTAAAAAGAGAAAACACTTAAGCAAGACACAAGGACAGACTTTCAGTTTACCAATGGGAAACAGTAGGGCAAATGAGGATGAAAAGGCCGATACTAAACCACCAGGACACCCTGAACTCAAAGCACAGGAAGTAACAAAACAGATCAATCAGGCTCTAGAAAAATTCAAAACAGAAATAATTTCCCAGATAACCATAAAGATAGTGAGCAAAATGGAAGTCATGATTCGAGACTCTAGAGCAGAAACTGACAGAAAAAAAAAATAGATAAGCTCAGGACCATGATAGAAGCCATGAAGGCCCAGCATAAGAAAGAAATGGAAAAAATAAACGCCCAACATAGGAAAAAAATGGAATCTATAAAACAGATTCAAACAGATATCCAGGAGATTAAACACTCTATTGAAAGTGTACAAAACAGAATAAAAGAATGCAAAGATAGACTCTCAGATATAGAAGATAAGATTGCAGTCAGTGACCATGAAAAGAGAGGTCTCTTAAAAACAGTAAG
>NW_022900913.1:62410939-62432682 GCF_012274545.1 Fukomys damarensis
ATGTTAATTTATTTTTTTTCCATGTGTACAGGGGTAACACATCGTACTAAATATGTAAGGTCATATCTACATGGGTTTGATTACAGAAACTAATAAAGTATTCTCTAAATAATGAAAAAAACAATAAGATAAGACTATAAGTGCAAGAAACAATTTAAATATGGTCTGGGACCATTTTCATCTCCAGAATTAAGGTTTATTTTAATGTTACATCATTGCCTTTCCTCTTTTACTTCCCTTTTTAGTTTTATTTTAGGGTTACCTATTTTTAATGTTCATGCAGAGATTTCTTTAACTGAAATACCAAATAGTTTCTTTGGTGCAAAAAACTATAATAGTACACAGTATCCTAATGAGATAATTAATAATGTGAAATAGGAAGTAAAGGTCTAAAGGTGTAGGGAAAGTGGGAAGGGTGGGGGAAAGGTAATAAGGGAGAGGAAAAAAATAAGAGAAACTGAAAAAATGGAAATAAAGTGTTTGTAAATGGGGAGGGGAGGAGCGGGTGAAGGGAGAGCAGGGACAAGGGAAAAAATGAGAATCAAGACCTATTATGTAAAGGTACAGAATCCCAATGATGAATGTAACTGTATTGTATACCTAGATTGTACCAATAAACTCAATTTAAAAAAAATAATTCAAAAGAATTAAAAGAATAATACCACAGTGATATATGCCAATCCATGTTTATAGCAGCACAGTTTGTAATAGCTAAAACTTGGAAATAACCCAATTGCCCATCAGGTGGAGACAGGATAAAGAAGATGTGGTTTTACTATAAAATGGAATATTACTCAGCCATAAATATGAGTAACTAGAGTCATGCATAGGAAAATGGAGACCATACTCTTAAGTGAAATAAATAAGACACACCTGTAAATACTAAATAGTTTTTCTGGTGTGAAAAACTAAAACTGTAAATAAGATCCAAATAGTATAAATGACAATGTGAAATAGGAAGAAAAGGGCTAAAGATATTAGGAAAGTGGGAAAGATAGGGGAAATGAAATAAATGAAAAGAAAAAATATGAAAAAGTGGAAACAAAGTTTTTGTAAATAGGGAAGAGTGGGGGAGCGGTGAAGGGAAAGCAGGGGTATGGGGAAAAAATGAGAACCAAGATCTGTCATGTAAAGATACAAGATCCAGATGATGAATGGAACTGTACTGTATACCTAAAAAGTACCAATAAACTCAATGAGAAAAAACATATGTATGCTGAAGATCAGAATTATTCCTGTAGGGGTAGTTTGAAGTTCACTTTCAGAGCTGCATCCTGCAATCCCTGACAGACTGGAGTTTTGTAGCTAGCAACTCAGCAGTGAGTGGGCTCTTTGGTGCCCAACTTGCTCAAGTGGGAATCTGCTGTTTGGGTCCTTGGCCTCAGAGGCAGCCAGATGTATCATTTGAGGGGTGAAAGATGACCACAGAGCTGGAACACTTATGCTGTCTTGTTAATTAAAAGATTGGCCCAACAGAAGAACAAAATACTATGAGCAGTAAAAGATAAGAAACAAATCACATGCAAAGGAAAGCCCATGAGAATCACAGCAGACTTTTCAACACAAACCCTTAGGTTAAGGAGAGACTGGAATGAGACATTTCAAGTACTAAAAGAAAATAACCTCCAACCTAGACTGATGGATCCTGCAAAACTTTCTTTCAAAATGAATGTGCAAACAAGATACTTCCATGAAAAAGAACACCTGAGAAACTTCAATAATACCAAACCAACACTACAAGGAATTCCAAACAATATTCTAGAAAAAGACAATGCAGGTAACAACACAATGAGGCCCAACAGAGCAAATCAAATAGGCAAGGTAAGAAACTAAAAGAAGGTGAAAAAAAACATGACGATAATAAATTAGTACATATCAGTTATAACCATCAATATCAATGGCCTCAATTCACCAATCAAGAGAAATAGACTGGCAGAATGGATTAAGAAGCAAAATCCAGTAATATGGTGTATACAGACACACCTAGTGCAAAAAGAAGCCCATAGACTGAAAGTGAAAGGATTGAAAACTTCTTCATGCAATAGGAGCCCAGAAAAAAGCAGGGGTAGCAATCTTATTCACAAAGTAAATTTCAAACCTAAACTGATAGAAAGAGACAAAGAAGGCCACTACATCCTTGTGAAGGGAACAATTCAAGAGGAAGAGATAACAAATAATTTATTTTCAATCAATTGAGTATGTTAGAAAGTATATATGCTCCTTTTCTCCTTTTTTTTTTTTTTTCTTGCCCTGGTGCTGGGGGTTAAATTCAGCACGTTGTTCTGACTAGGCAGGTGCAGCACTACTGAGCTAAATCTCAGGCTTTACATTTCATATTTTTAAAATTTATCAACACGTTAGTCTTTGTCTTTACATGTTGGTCTACCAATTTGAAGAGTTATTTTGGTCCTCATTTTCTTTGCTTTTTTATTTGAGAATTTATGAAAACTGCATATATGAGTAGTTTGAAAAGTATTAAGGTCCATCTGTCATTCTCCTCTCATCTCTACCTTCTGCAAACTTCCTTTTCTGTCACAACAGCTTGTTTGGTTGGAATTTGTTAAGACAAATTTTGTTAGGTTATCAATATATCTTTGTACCTATTTTCTACTGAGAACGAATATTAATATTTAAGTAAATTTTATCATAACTATACTTAAATAAATGGATAATAAATCATTAATATCATTCGGTATCTGGTACATATTATAAATTCTTCAACTGCCTCAAAGATGATATTTGTTTTTCTCAAATCACACAAATCACAATCATTTCACACATCACTGCACTGTTTTGTTATGCCAAAGTATATATTGTATTGTAGAAAATATGCAT
Source organism: Fukomys damarensis (assembly GCF_012274545.1). Lineage (NCBI taxonomy): Eukaryota > Metazoa > Chordata > Mammalia > Rodentia > Bathyergidae > Fukomys > Fukomys damarensis. Next base: position 62,413,775 of record NW_022900913.1, read on the forward strand.
TGTGTATATGTGTGGGGGGTATGTTTTTACACATATGTGTGTACTATTAAATGAGAAACATGGTCATGAATGTGGTAGGATTTTGCACATTTGGCATATTGATAGTTCTCTGGCAACCTTATGATTTCTCTGAATTACATGCTTGATTTAATTCATAGTCATTTGTTTGGGAAGAATATTACATATGTATTGGTGTTAAATTCTATCATTATGCTTATAAAAATACAATAAAAATAAGTATGGGATATAATTAAATGGAAACAGAAAAATCTGATCTTAAAAATGTGAACTCAGTTGTTTTGGGGTTTCAAATATATGTATATTTCTTTTCTGTGGGAAGTTTTGTTAAAAAATTTAAGTGATATAATCAACAAGTATATGATATTTATCAAATTAATAAAACCAAGGAGTTTATAAATCATAAAATTTTGAGGAGAGTTTCTCAACTATAATATGTAACTGTTTTATTTGTAAATATATTATTTCAAAAATATTATATGAAAAGAAAATGAGAAAGAACATATAATGTTTGAAGATCATATCAAACTAATAATGTATTTGGATTATCAGTCAGTGTTGCATAAATTTTTGTTTATTTCATATCCTTTTTTGCTGTCATATATATGTATATTTGAAATTTTTATTTAGTATCTTCATTTCTTGTTGTCATGTATGTTTGCAATCTTTAATTTAAAAAAAGATTGGCAATATTAAAAAAAAACCTCTGTCATTAAGAAAGCTTGGCCAGGAACCTTCCTTGAAGGCTATATTAAGTATATTTGATTTTTATTTAGTATCTTCATTTCTTGTTGTCATGTATGTTTGCAATCTTTAATTTAAAAAAAGATTGGCAATATTAAAAAAAAACCTCTGTCATTAAGAAAGCTTGGCCAGGAACCTTCCTTGAAGGCTATATTAAATAAAATAAGAGATGAGGTAATTATAGTAAATGAACTACTAAATAAATTTGAATTGGAAATTCAATATCAAGAGCAAACCAACAGTTCACTCAAGAAACTCTGTGAATCTCTTGAAAAATATTATAAAGAATCACAAGGGTATAGTAGTTTCTCTCCTTTTACAATTCTGGCCTTCAGTGAATGAGTCTTGATTGTCCTCCATGTTGGCTCCTTCTGGGCTGGCCCTGTCTAACTGCCTATAAGATAACTAATTAAGTTACCTATCTACAATATTCCCCACTGTGAAGAAGTACCTCTAACTGTTGTGAGGGGGTAAAGGGTGAAGACCATTCTGGCTACTTCCAGCTGAAGAGGGTTGTAGTTGTGATCAGCAGTTAGAGTTACTCTTCAGAGAGAGGGTCTATATAAAGGCCTTCAATAGGCACCAGGTTCCGTCATCTTGATAGTCATGTAGCTTTGATTCTAGAGGAGACAAAAACCAAAGAAACAGTCAAGAATACATGGACCAAATACTAAGGTCAACAGGACTGCTCTACAACATTTAATGATGCCCTGTCTCCATGCTCAAGCTTACCCATATGCCTTTGCTTGAAACTGCTTTCTCTGCTATCAGTGTTGTTTTTAACATTACCCTGGAAATTCCTTTGTGTAATTCAAGCACTTCCAAATAAAATGCCACCCTTTCACTGAAGTGATTAGTTTCACACTCCTTTCTTTCATGTTTTCATAGCATCTTATCCTTTTTTATTGTCTCATATTGTCACTACTGTGAGTTTCATACTCATTTGATTTGGAAATATTGTACCTGCTGAGAGACAGCAATGACTAAGAACAAAGTTCCTCTCTGCCTTTAGCTTGTCACGGCTCTGAAAATCCTCTTACATTGAACATAAAAGCTTGGAATAGTGTGATAAGATAAACCAGGTGTCCATGGGTGTTCAGTAATGTTCAAAACCCATGCAAAAGAGTGAGAGGAGGTGTCTAGAAGTAGTAATGTTTAAATGAGACTTGAAGCATTAAGTATTTAAGATTCAGGTAAAGCAGTGACATGGAGAATTAATTTCCAGATAGAAGAGAAAGCATGTGAATATCTGGATATATGCAGATGCAAGTATCATGATGTGTGTTAGCACATTCCGGGTTATTAGAAAGTTTTTCACATACATCTTCACATTATTGTGCATATTTTTCATGAGTTCTTCTGAGTCAACACCTTCAAGTGAAATTGGTAGGTAATAAAGGAGGCCTCCAACAGCTTGAAAAATACTGTGCAACATGAGTCTAGGGGTCTGTAGCAGGAGATTTGAAGCACGAGTTCATGGCTGGATGTCTGTTTGAATTGTTAGTGTTGCCTGTATAGAAGAGAATGGATTATGGAGGGAAAACATAATTTTGATATGCAAAGAGATGTTGGAGTCAGACTGACATATGCACACATGAAGGAAATCTGTGAAGACAGTCACTCTTGTGAGTAGTTTTGTGAATAAAGACTTGATAACATTTGGAACTTTATTTAGAACTGACACCGAACATAAATTCTGTTGTTTTTTTTGTTGTTGTTGTTACAAGGGAAAATACTTGCGATAGGGAATTTAAGAAGCAAAAATTTACTTAGTATGATTGTTTCAGATATTATTTCTGGGTTTGATTTCTTTCAGTACAGAAACATTGTGGTAAATAGAAGTAAAGAAAAAGGGAAACTAACTTATGAGACCCAGGAACCAGACAGAGTAAGGAAGGAACCTCAAAGGAAAGGGCCAGAAGGCAGATTTGGTTGGTCAAGTCACACTCTCATGACTCAACTAGACACACTTAGAAGTATCTTTTACAAATATTCTATACATGTCTGGAGCCAACCAATTGTAAATAAAAGTGTCACATGACTACATATAATATTTTCCTTATATGAATATTTTTATTGAATGGTGGAGAATTTCAGCCTGTGAAGAGGAAATTACTAGGCATTCAGAGCTTACAGTCTGAAATCCTTATGTTTCTCTGACTTTTCACTGGATTGTGACCAAGTGGATCAAGTGTGGGATGCCATTTCAGCATTTATTCTGGCCCTTGTGCCTGCCAATATATTTATCTTCAGAATTCAGGTTTTTTATTGAATTTATTGGTACATTTTAGATATACAGTACAGTTATATTCATTATTGGGATCTTGTACCTTTACAGGACAGGTCTTGGTTCTCATTTTTTGCCCTTGTCCCTGCCCTCTCTTCACCCACTCCTCCCTTCCCCATTTACAAACACTTTATTTCCATCTTTTCATTTTCTCACATTTTTTCCCTTACCTTTCCCCTACCCTTCCCACTTTCCCTACACCTTTAGCCCTTTTCTTCCCATTTCACAATGTCAGTTATCTCATTAGGATCTTATGTACTATTACAGTTTATTCACACCAGAGAAACTATTCGGTATTTACACATGTGTGACTTATTTATTTCACTTAGGAGAATTCAGGTTTTTTATGGCCCTGGGTGAAGTATGAAGGTTGTCTAAAGGAGTTAGAATGTTTGGCTTTCTTTATCTTTTCTCTTTTGCAGAATATTGCTATAACTTAATTTTTTTTTTTTTTTTTTTTTTTTTTTTTTTTTTTGGGGGGGGGATTGCTGTAAGGCAGGCGACAGAATCACTGAGCTAAATCCACGGCCCTCTAATTTTTTTTTTATTTACACAATAATTGTGTTTCTTTTGGGGAGCATATACATTTTCTTGGCTAAAAATCAATAGATGGAGAGTGTGTGAAAATCTTGACAGTGAAGCTTGCTGCCTCACTCCCAAATACTGACCTCTAAAACAGCCAGCCTTCCCTCTATTCCATTATTTTCCGACATGAACTGGACTCAGGATGTTTTCTAACATTAGGAGATTGATTGTTCCATAGGACATTGACCCTGGAACTTTCTGAATATATTTACAGGAAGAAACCACTGAGTTCTTTAAGAAAACTGGGGCAGATCTGAAAAGCCAGTAGTAAAACCCTTAGATGCAAGGAGCCCTCGGGGGAGGCGAGGTCAGCATCAAGGAGGAGCGCCTAGTCCAGAGGTCTCTCGGTTACAATCTTTCATTTGGGATCCACTCTTGTAGGTAAGGTTTGTTTTCCTTTTCGCTGTTGGCTAGGAGGGAGGACGAGGAAACAGACGTCAATCTGCAATAAAGAGGCGGGCTATATGATTTGTCCAATCAGGTGGGTCAAGGTAGGAGGTTCCTTCCGGTGTCATGGCGCCGAAATTCTTGTTAGCTGCGCTCTGCTGGTAGCCAACCCTGGAAACGGCCTTTTGTGACTTCTACTGGCTGCAGGCTGCTTGGGAAGGACTCTGGGAGACTCTGAGTCACGCAATGGTGATGTGGGGCTGAAGCTGGGGAAAGGATGGAGTCGGGGGTGGGGGGTGCGGTCTGAAACGAAATGCCCAGAGGCAGCTCTGGGGAACTAGAGCCTACCTGCTTAATTCCAGACACTGAGGTCCTCCTGGTGTTTGGTGCTTTTTGTCCCTTTATCCCTGTGGTAGGTCAGGGTTAGTTCAAGGTTTCCTGCATCCTCACCGCACTGTGACACTACCAGACTACAATGTCATCTTGGGTGGCTCCAGGCACAGCCAAATTTGGGGAGAAGTGGGGAGATTTAGGTGTGGGTCAGAGTTGGGTGCAGCTATGGTGTGCCCTGGTCGCGCTCCATTTAATAGCAGACCTGGTGAATCGGACATTTATAAATGTGTGGAATGCAGGGCCTTTCATTCACAATTCATGTCAGACCTCTGCCTTTTTGTATTCACTGTGAATTCTAATTTTCCAATATTTCCTCACATTGCCAGACTTATAATAGGTGTTGATAAGGGCCATGAGAATCCAAAAAAGTTTAACATTACAGGCGATGTGACACGGGTATAGTGTTGTCAAGCATGCAGTGAACTCCTGTGTTCCATACCCAGCAACCCCCCAAATTATCACCTCAATTGCTTATGTCATACCTTTACTCACAATGGTAAAGAAAAGAAATTGTGGTCTCACAATATTGTGGAATGAGGTCTTGAACCAAAAGGAGGATGCTAGGAGAGTTTTTATTGGAAATAAGAATAGCTCCCTGAGTCCTTGGAAACATCCTAAGTGGATGACCGGGTGACTGTATTTCCACAACACAGATCAAGGCAAGTATTTTGAGCAGGTTTAAAGGATGCAAGACTTGACAGTGACGTTTGATTGATCAGGTATGTTCTATGCATTTCAGTATGTTTTACTTTCAACTTCGTTTAGGTGGATCATGATATTTTCCTTTTGAAATTCAGTATCTGTAGACTCATTCCTTCAACTCTTCAAAAGTAGTTTTAGAACATGACATTCATTGGATTGTTTCCTGTTTTGAATGCTGTAATAATCAGATTCTCCATAGAAAACCAACCAGGAGAATAATATGTGTACTGTTTAAAAAAGAGAACACGGATTTTCTTGGTTTGTGTGTTTGTTTTGTTTTGTTTCCATGTGTGTGTGCATGTGGTATTATAAAGAGGCCGCACACTCTGGTCATATTATCTGGTTTTATTTCAGTATGACAAGGGAATAGGCTAAAACTTACAGTGAAGACACAGGGTTGAACAGTTAGAACATAAAACATCAAACTTGTGCAATGCTAAAGAGAAAATATTTCCATTTCTAGTTCTAATTTGGCTCAACTTCTGCCTTTTTATGTTGGGTCTCTCACTGCTATAACCCCACTACAGTGAACTTAATGGGCTGAAGGCAAGTCTGATCAAAGATTCTTTTCACTTTGTAGTGATTTATATCTTTTGGGGAAAGAGATAACCCTGAGCCTTTGTGATGTGTTCCATAAGTGACAAGAGAGTGCAGTCCCTAAAATCCCCCTAAGTGTCTCCTGGGTTCCCCAAACTCTGAAAACAACTTCCATGTTGTCATCCTGGAGAAGTCTGTGGAAATGGCCTATGGAGAAAGGCACAGTTGAGGTAAAGCATAGAGCTTCAATTCAAGGCACCCCTTAGCCTATCCTCTACATCTCCCAGGGGATATCATCATCGACCATCAAGTAGTGGAGCCTAGTTTTGCTTTTTACACTAGTGACATCTGAAAAGTATTTTAAGTGATAGGAACAAGGAGAGAATATACATCAGAGAAAGAGTGCTTTGGGTAGTGTCATTCATTCTGCTTGGGTTTGGTATGCAGAGAATTTTGGAAGCTCTTGTAGTCTTCGTTTGCCCATTCTGGGTATCTTGTCATTCGGGAACTTATGTGTCTTTAGCACCTGCTAAGTCAGTGGTTTTCAGGCATTGGTGATTGTGCACATCAGAAAACATGTGAAGATATGTCAACTGTTTTGTTAAAATCATGGTGTAGACCATGAGCAGGATTTATAGGTTGGGTAGAGGTCAAGAAGATGTTGATCAGTGTTGTGTTAACCCACAGGACAGCCCTCAAAAGAATGAAACATTGGACCCAAATATCACTAGTTCTCTGCTTGATAGCCCTGTTGTAGTTCTGTCTTCTTTCCACACTTGTGGAACACTACTTGTGGAACACACTTGCTTAACACTACTGGATTATACACTATAGCTCCATATGCATTATTTATGCTGGCTGTAGACCCTAGATACTGATGAGTACTGTACATGTGCTCTACCACTGAGCTATCATGTATATCAGCCTCATGTATATTTAGGTTTTATTTGCCCAAAAGGGAGTATGTTAGAGATTTCATCCTGTATTTTATTTAATTCACTCAATATTATTCTCCAGATTTATTTGCACACTGGACATGTAGCTCCTGACAGGGTCTCCACCATTTTTCTCCATAGCATCTTGTTTGGCTTTCCAGTTATAGAAGGCAGGCTTGAGTAGTTCTGTCACTGGTGTAATGCCCAGGCACATTCTTTTGCTGCCCTAGAAGCAGATTTGAGAAAATGTCATGGATGCCCAGGGCACAGGTCCCTGTTTGCTGGTGCACAGAGTATGCATTCATTTAAATTTTAATGTACACCACCCATACTACGCCCACCAGTGGGCTATACTTTCTATTTCTTGTAGTCAACCAACTTTAAGCTTTTTCTAATTTGATGAGTTTCAAGGATTTATAGGGAAGTTTTATGAAGTCTTTTCCTTTTTATCAGGATTTAATGCTTTTTCTTTTCCTGTGTAAGCCCTTGTATAAAATAGCTACTTATATTTTCACATTTTTGATGAAGTTTTTTTTTTTGATAAAATCTTTTTGTTTTGGGTATCTCTGTCACCTGTAGAGAATTTAGTATTCCTTCTCGTAATTTTTCCATCTCATATTAATTTCATGAAATATTTTCTTTCTTAAACTTAAACCCTAAGGTTTTTGTGCCTTCTAATTTGGTACCATTTGTTGCTTTACAATATTATTTATGAAGATTTCCTCGTTCCTGGATTTTCTTTTCTCTTTTTTTGACTTGTTTTTTGAGACAGGATCCAACTATGTAGTTCATACTGGCATCAAATTCAACTAGACAGCCCAACCTTATCAAATCTGAGTTTGTTTCAAGCAAATGTTTGTTTTTTATTTGTTTGGTTTTTTTCCTGGTACCAGGGATCGAACTCGGAACCTTGTGCTTGCAAGGCAGGTGGCGGCACCACTGAGCTAAATTCCTGGCCCCCACAAATGCATTTCTTGATACTTATAAATTTAGTTTGACTATGTGTTCTCTGAGTTTCAGGTTTAAGTGACTAACTACAGCACGTTCCTAATAATGAGAAAGAAATCTCCTTTAATTTTTTTATTTGAGATTTGAAAAATGTAACAGTGTCCTTTGTTTTTCAGAAGGAAATCTAGTTGATGTTTGTTAAATTTAGAGTTGTTTTATTGGTATTACATATATAGTAGTATTAAACTTATAATTTAAAAATGTGTAGCATATTACATCATCAAATCTGAGTTTTACGTTATTCTCCTGATTCTCAGATTTTATTGTATATATGATTTTTTCTTTAGAGATGTTATAGACTTAAAAAATTTTTTGATATAGTATACAATAATTTTTAAAGGATTTTAGAATTTGGTTGAGTGTTAGTTAGATCACATCTAAGTTTCCATAATGTGAGGAAGCATATTTATTAACAAAACAACGTATTTTCAGAGACTGAGGAAGCAGGTGGGAGCATTTAGTTGACTCTTTTCAAGGCCTATTTCAGAGTATTTTAGATTTTAAATAGGTTCGATTTTCTAATTAAATGTATATTTGATAATGTAGGTTTTTTCCTACAGTGTTCATTGTATCCACATGGCATAGGGACATTTTGCACTTCTAGATTCTATTTATAACATTTTTTTTCTATTTTCACTGATAACCAGCTAAACATTGTTCTTAACAGCTTTTTAGATTTTTCTGTAGTTTTTTTTTGTGTACTAACCTTCAGATCAAAATGTTTGAGTGCTGTATTTACTTATAATTTGTGTTCTGGTTGTGTATCATGTGGTGTCAGAGTTTCAATGACTATTAAAATTGTGAGAAACTGACTTCTTTCCAATTGATCTTGGCTTTGACAACAGTCTTTCTGTTATTCTCACATTTTATATCTTGATTCTTTCTTCATTCATACATAGAGATTTTATCTCTTTTATTTCAATCTTTTTGTCACTTTTTGTCTTGCCTGCCTGTCCCAAGATAATACGTAGATTTTTGTTTATTGTGACAAAATAGTGGAGACAGTGAATATCCTTGACTTATTTCTGCTTTTGAAATAATTCATGTACTGTATCTCCATTCATCGTAGCATTTGCTAGTTTTATGGTATATGTGTGTTGTCATGTTTTTAATCAGATTATGGTGTTTTTATTCATTAATCACCTTTAAGAAATAACAAAAATTAAGTTTTAGAAAATATTTTTGTCAAGATCCAAATAATCAGATTAGTTCTTTGTTGTTTTGTGATGAGTTTCACCAGAGTTCAATGATACGGAACAATCTTTGATAAGAATGAACACAACTTCATTATCATATCGTTACTTTTTCATATATGTGATACTGAAGTTGAACGTAAGGCATCATGCAGGCTACAGAAACATGCTACCATTCAGCTACATACAAAAATGAGGAACTGTTTTCTAATATACCCTTGCATTTTGCTAGGTAATATTTTATCCTGGATTTGAAAATCTGCATGCATATGTATAATTTGCCTGTATTTGTCTTTTATAAATATGCTGTCTGGATTTAGGTAAAGGAACTATTCTCTAGTACACCCTTATATTTTACTAGATAGTGTTTTATTCTGTATTTTAAAATCTGCATTCATATGTATAATGGGCCTATATTTTGCCTTTTGTTACAAACATGTCTGGATTTATTTAGGTAAAAAGTAAATTAGCCTGGTGACATAAGCTGCAGAGATTTCTTACCCATTTTTTATTACAAACACTTCAGGCTCAGCTGACTTTCATTTTTATTATAATGTTCATATTTATATATATTTGCTATATGTAATAAATATATTCATCCTGGGAAATTTGTACATATACAAATAGCGTCTTGATCAATGTCTGAAAAATTTCAGTGAATTACTTGAAAACCCACTGGAGATAAGTTTATTATCACTTTGGATGCTTGCCCACTTATTTCATTCTGCACCATATGCCTCTTCCATTGGTATATTTGTACTTTTATGTATTTGTGAGAATTTTCCCATCTAAAACTAAGTGATAATTGTTATTTTTTTATTTTAAAACATCCTGTTTTACAGAGGTGCCAGTTGTGTGCATATATAATGCCAGCATTCAGGGGGCTAATACAAAAGGAACAGGAAGTTGATGGCCAGCATGGGTCAAATAGTGAGATCTTTTCTCAGAAACTAGTAGTATGTCCATTATCCTTGTTCTTTTTCTCATTTTTGTTATGTGTTTTCCTGTTGCCTCTTTCTTATTACTCCATCTTGATTATCTTTTTTAAATGTATTCATTCCGTTTCCACTAGTTGTTTGTTGTTTTTGATGAGATTTTTTGCTGTGTATTTCTTAAAAGCTATATATGTAACTGAAAGTGTTTTTTCCCAACCATTACTTAATTCTAAATATTTCTGAATTATTTCATGACTTTCTATTGAAAATTTATTTAATAATATGTTTTTCATCTGGGCATTTAAACTCATGCCTAAAATCCTAGCACCTGGGACTCAGATGCAGGAGGATCAGTGTAATTTTGTGGCCAGCCTGGGCTACCTAGTGAGTTTAAGACCATCCTGAACTACATAGTGAGACCATGTGTAAAAATTTTAAAACATACATTTTATGTCAAAACCACATGAGTGAACTAATAATGTAGTTCAGTGGTAAACTGCATGCTCAGTGTGACTGAGGTCCAGTATTCCATCCCTCCAGTGAGAAAAGAAAACAAATTGGAATTGTAAAGCTATTCCTTCCCTATTTGTAGTATTTGTGTGCTATAATCTACATAATACTTATACTTTGTAATTGAAGGAAACTTTATGTCCTAGTAGACTTTTTGTAAATGTAATTTAAAAAAAATAATTCTTGTTTTATACACAGTGCCACCATATCTAATAACTGTTGTCTGAATATTTTTAAGTGCTTAGAATTAACAGTTTTTAGTTGCATCTCTGATAGATAGTAATTTTGTCACTAAAATCATCCACAAAGGTATATTGATTGAGATAGGTCTGTTTCTATCCAAGTGAAGATATGCTGTTTTCTCTGTGAAGTTACAGGGAAATTTTATAAAATACTTGTGATTATATGCTAGTTTCATATCAGTACAATTTCCTGCTACATTGCCCAATTCTGACCTTTAAATTGTATAGGCTTTTTTTTTTTTTTTTTTTTTTTTTTTGTACTGGTGATCAAACTCAGGACCTTGTGTTAGTAAGGCAGGCGGAGGAACCACTGAGCTAACTCCCTGGCCCCTGACCTTTAAATTGTGATCCCCTTGCTTTAGTCTCCTGAGAAGCTGAGTTTGTGGTGTGTAGCATTGTTTCAATCTCTCTTCATTTTTTTATTCAATAGCAAATAAGATATGTGAATTGAATGCTGATATACACATTAAAAATAAGTCAAAACATGAAGTAATCAGTGGAAAGATAAACACTCTCAGAGCATACATTTTATTAATATTCAAATCTGTGTTTCCAAGAACACGCTCACTATCATAAACAACACACACCCATGCCTGTTTGCATTTTTCTAAATTCATGCCCTTTCCTTTAGTCAGTGTTAACAAAAACCAATTTGTTGTTCAACTCTGCCTGAACAACTTAATATATTGGTCTCATTTTTAGCTTCCACTACAGTGAAAGTTAAGGCTATTTCAATAGAATAGATGAGAAAAAAGACTGTAATGCTTAGCAGGTTGTTCAGTAGCATAGAATTTTTAAGTTGCTGTTTGGTCTGTGTCAAAATTTAAATTTCACCATTGTGTCCTAATTCTGTTTTGGATCTCAGCAGATGCAACATTCATGTTTGTTGAGAAATATTAAACCTTGTCTCAGGTTATCCTTTTTGGCTTATTGGCTTTCCTGTGGCTGCTCCAGCCTTCTCCCTTCCTGCTGTACTTGCTGATAAACCTGTTCACGTTGCAGAGGAATCTGCTCATCAGGGTACTGTCTGAAGTGAATGCAGACTGCACACATCCATGTACCTCTTCTTGTCTGCTTTTCCCATCTCTAGCATTATGTTCGGTGTCATCATTAATGGTGGTCAGCCTGTTGTGCCTCCACTTATGTATCACTTGGGTGTGCTGGGCTCACCAGATGTTTTTGTTCTTTCCCCTTTGCTACAGTGAATTCTTGCTCATTTTTATGGGCTATGCCCGCTATTTGTCTATTTACCTGACTCTGTGTTACAACATACATATCAGCCTCTGTGACAGTGTCGACTGTGTGGCTTTATCCTGGGATTTGTTCAGCTATAGCAAGTATTGTAACAATAACAGCTTTCTGTGTCGCCTTGTGTGTGTCTAATGCTATCCAAGATTTTCCCTGCCACATTTTCCCTCAGGAGGGGGCCCTGTAAAGTGAAGAAATCGTACTCGGGTGCTTAGTCCTCATTGTCCTCTTTTCTGTCTTCATTCTCTCTGCCATCTTCAGGGTCTCCTGTGCTGAGAGAGCACACATTGCCTTCTCTGTGGATATAACTTACTTGTGTTTGGCAAGCTCTCTGATGTTTCCTTTGTCAGTTATTTCCAGACTAAATTCTAAAGTATCACAAGGAGACTCTGCAGAGTTTGACATAGATCAGCGGTCCTGTCATTTTTTTCCTTAGGAACAAGGATCAGCACAACAATGGGAAGAAGGCCATCACATTCTCACCTAGAAGTTTTGAGGCTTGGGATGTAGTAAATAGGAGCACATTGCACTCCATGTTTCTTTCTTTTCTTCCATCCACTTGTCTTCTTGCCACTCTCCTGCCATATCCTATTTTTTTCTTTTTATTTCCTTTTATCATTCTTTCTTTGCTGCATTTTTCTTCCGCTTCCCTTTTCATTTTTTTCCTACTTTTATTCCTCTATGCTTCCATTTATTGCTCCCATTCCCTTTCATTTGCCACTCACTCAAATCTCTTCCTCTTTCCTACCTTTCTCCTTTTATTCATTGTTATTAACTGCACTGCAAGTAGCTCTCCAAACTTTTTGTATATTTGATTGGTTGGAAATTTGTCTCTTAAGCCAGCTTTACTAAGATATACCTTATTTAGTATTTGATTCATTTACTTACAAATATACATAGTCAACAGCCTACTCTATTTAGAGTATTTTATTTTACTCCTAAAGAAACTCTGCCTCATTATTTCTATTTTCAATGGCTAATTTTCTATTCATTTTAAGGCATTTTGTAGAATTATACTCTCTATCTTTTTGTTGCATGACATTTCCAAGATTTATATTGTAGCTTTTATCAGAAATATATATATTTTTATGAATGAATAATATTATGGGAAGCTTAAATTTTTGGTTATTCATCAATTTGTGGACATTTCAGTTGTTTCTATCTTTTTGTTGTCATTTTAGCTTTTATGAACACTAAGTTGAAGTGTAATTGTAAATTGCACTCCAATCAAATGTGCCAAGTTCATATTTCATGTCAGCAGACAGTGGAAAGATACATAAAGCAGTTAGAAAGAAGCTTATGATAGAGAAAAGATCCTGAGAACAGAAGAGAGCATGAAAGTGGATTGCAACTGAGGCTCTTTTTTTTTAATAAAATGAAATTGTATTGTCTAGTGCTTTTTTAATACAGTAAAATTATTTTATAGATTATCTTGGTGAAGCTAAAATCAACCTATTGGATCGCAAGTACAGTTGCTTAGATAATATTCATCTAATACTAAAACAAGGCATGTAGCAAGGATTCATCTGCAGGAATCATTCACTTCAGTCTATCTGAAACTGTTACTACAAAACAGAACAAAGGCATTCCTGGAAGGAATAGGGGTAAAAGTCAGGGTATTCTGGTCATCCATTTTCTTGTTTGTTATGTTATTTGGTCTTACCTGAGCAGTTGGTAGTAGTTACAGTACAATTTTGAACTGTTATTTATCTTTGGTGGGGCTTGTAGACCTAGCCATCATGTCTGCATCTTGTAGACTGGTTTCTGGTTTCTACCATTTCAGTCCTGAACTATGGACCTATTTCGCCTCATCTCAGAAGCCTCTGTACCTAATCCTTTCCTAACTGCTTATCAATCTGTACCTCATGTAACTATCTGCAGTATAATCATACATGTACAAATTTTTGTGTGGACTTACATCTTCATAATTACATATATATAACTAAGATAGTTATTAAGGAGTAATATGGATATAATTATGATTATATATGTATTGCTCCATTCAGAATTCATGATAAATTCAGTGGTCTACATGAATAGGTGAACACCTAGTGAAAGATTAACTATGGAGTAAATATGGACAGTTGAGTTACTTAGAAGGCAATTAAATATAGATAAGTTTTTTGGAGTTAACTATTATTGAGTACTATAATTGAAAGAGAAAGAAGACATACCTGTACTTTTAGACTCTGTCCATGTGATACCCTGTGTGATAGCCTCAGGTCTCTGTCAGCAAGAAGGCCATTACCATTTTAGCCTAGAACTGTGAGCCAAAGTAAATGTTTTCATTATTTTCTAAGCATGAAATATTTTGTTTAGAAACCGCAATGGACTGAGATAATATCTTTATGTTTCATAATTGTAGAAACTGTCAGGGTGTGGTCCAACATTACGGCCCATCTTGTATTTTCAGTAACTGAGTTTTCTTCACATCCTCAGCTGCAGCTGCTGTTTTATGTCATTCTGGCTATAATCCTCTTAATGGCATTTTATTGTGGTATAATAAAACATTTCCCTCGTGACTAATGACAATCATACATGAATTATTTATTTCTAAAGAATATTGGGATTTTGTTCTATTTTTAAGATGAAGAAACAGTCATGAGAGATAACATTGTAATTAAGCATGTTTTCTTTTTTACTTAGAAAGAAAGAGAAAAATACCCAAAATGGCCTGTCATAAAATCTGAAAGAAGTGGAGATAAGCATAGTTTACTGCAGGGGATTTTCACTGCATACCTTAAAAGAACCAGTCACCTTGTAACAATGCCTACAGAACATGGCATTTAGAGGATCTCTTACTCCATAATAGTGTTTGAACACATAGTGTCATTTATCATACAACAGAATATTATTTAGTCTCTAAAAGAATATTCTGCCTTTCATAATGACATGATTTAATCTGAAGGTCATTAAGTGAAATATTTAGAATAGTTTCTGTAAATCTTTAGAAATTCTGCCTACTCAGGAGGATTAATTAATTTTATTTTTAAGAGTTTTTCAGTGAAATTCATGGTCTTTGATGTAGAGTATCGTGTCATCTACAAGTAATCATAATTTGAGTTCATCATTACCTATATGTAGCCCTTTCATTTCTATCTCTTGCCTGATTCCTCTGGCTAATATTTTAATTATTATGTTGAATAAAAGTGGTGGTAGAGGGAATCTTGGTTTTGTTGATTTCAGTGTGAATGTATTCAGTCTTCCCCCATTCAGTGAGATATTGTCCATTAGTTTGTCATAAATAACTTTTATCAAATTCAGGTATAGTTTTCCTATACCTATTTTTTTTTTCAGAGTTCTTATCATAAAGGGGGGGGTTCAAAGATTTTTCTGAATCTATTTATATGATCATATTGCTTTGGCCTTGCTTCTGTTTATGGGATGTATTGCATAATTGACTTGTTTTTATTAAACATACTTCTCTGGGATGAAATTTATTTGGTCTTCCTGTATGATCTTTTATTATTTTCTGCCTTCTGTTCACAAATATCTTGTTAAGGAATTCTGCATCTTTGTTCAATAAGAAAATATTGCCCTCTAGTTTGTGGATATTTAACTGGTTTTGAATTAAGAGTTATGCTGGCTTCTACAAGTGAATTTGAAATCATTCCATACCTCTTTCAGTTTCTTTGAAGAGCTTCAATATAGGTGATTATCATATCCCTAAAGTCTTTCTTCTTTTTCTTTTTTTATAAAATAAGGAGTCTATAAGGAGATGTATGTGGGAGAGGGGAACTTGTTAGTTATTGATTGATTGATTGATTGATTGAGTTCCAGGGCTTGAACTCAGGACCTTGCACTTGTGAGGCAGGCATGGTGCCACTGAGCTAAATCCCTTATCATCCCTAAAGTCTTTGTGGAATTCAACAGTGAATCTATCAGGTCTTGGGCTTTTTTATTTGGTCAATTCTTTATTACTATCTTTATTCCATTGCTTGTTATTGGGTTGTTCAGGACATCTGAAGCTTCTTGGGTTAGCTTTTTAATTTATGAGTCTAGAAACCTATTCATTTTTTCAATTTGTTGGGATATAATTTTTCATAGTAGTTACTGTCTTATGGCTTTTAATGCTGTCTGTTGTAATTGTACCTTTTTTATTTCTAATTACAGTTTCATTTCTAATTCTTCTTGGTAAATTTCCTTAAGGGCTTATCTATTTGGTTTATTCTTTCAAAGAATTGGCTCTTTGATTCATTGATTCTTTGTATTATTTTTTATCTCAGTTTCATTGATTTTTCACTCAAGTCTTCATAATTTTTCTTATTAATGTCCATTTGATACTGAATTATTGTTTCTCAAGTATTTTAAAATATCTCATAATGTTATTTATTTGAGCTTGCTCTGTTTTCGTAATGTGAGCATTGATTGCAAAATCTTTTAGGTCTGCTTTCATAGTGTCTGAGAGGATCTGGTGAGTTGTGCAGACATTGTCATTAACTTCCAAACTATTTTAAATGTCTTCTTTGTTTTCTTCTGTGATCCTTTGGTTGTTTAGTAGTGTGTTATTAATTTTCCAGGTGTTTCTGCATCTTCTGTGATTTCGGTGACAAACAGCAGAGGAATGAGACCACCCAAGCCAGCAAGAGGAAGACAATGATGCACAGACTTTATTGACCTGAGTGTAGGCCCATCAACGACAAACAGAGAAAAAGCCGGGAGCTTTATAGGCGATTGGGAGGAGGGTCTGGCACATCTGTCACATACAGGAATTAGAGCAAATATTTGTGTTTGGGGCCCATTTGGCTGTGAAGGCAGATATATGGATGTTATCAGGTAACTTGGCACTGGGAATATGTTGTGCTGTATTTTGCAGTCTTATCTCTATTTCTGTAACATCTTGTCCTGTTTTCTGTCTGCTCAGAGACAGCACAAACTGCATCTGCAGCATATTTTGCTGAGGGCTGCAGTTATTTGTATCTGTTGAGACTGTAGCTTGGAATTAGACAACATATTTATTAACCAGATCATTGCCAGATCAGACCTGAAATTTCTTCTGAGGTTAATTTGTATTTTCATTGCACAGTGATCTGATGGTATGCATGGGCCTATGTTGATTTTTATATATTTATTTGATCTGACTTTGTGGACTACTAAGAGATCTCTGTTGGAAAAAATACCATGTGCTTCAGAAAAGAATGTATATTCTGTTCTCGGGATAGAATGTTGTGTACACCTCTATTAAATCCTATGTTAAAGGTTGTGGTTCAGCTCTGATATATTTTTTTCTTTTCTTTGGTTGATCTACCTCTTTAAAAGTGGGGTGGTAAGATTTTTCACTATGATTGTGTGAGTATTTATTTCATCTTTTCATCTTTTTGTGCAGCAGTGGGTTTTTAAAAGATGCTTGAGAAATACTTATTGGAAGTAGATACAGGATGTACTCAAGAGTGGAGTGTGGGCACTCAAAGGAACAAAGCACAATATAGGTGAGAACTGAGGATCTTTTATGTTCTGGAAGGTAGAAATCTGGAATTTGATAATCTATAGTCTCAGTCTGTCTCAGTCTTAGTCTTAGAGTGTGGGAGCAGATGCCCCATACTTGATGAGCTGTTTATACGAGAAATTCCAAGAGTGTTACTCTCAGTGGGTGAAAGAGGGTCATTTGCAAGAAGAGAATGGGCAGAACCCTTTTCAGCTGAAAGGGATTTCCCCAGGTTTGCTGTTTTGGGGAAAGGGGGAAAAAAGTAAATAAACCAGGATTGTGTTCTAAAGCTGCAGTTCTTTATTCAAAGAACAATTTTTAAAATTCTTGTTTTCCTTGTCTTCTTTCTACCCACCTGTATTCATTCCATTCTGCCTCATTTCCTCCCCTGCAACTTCAGTCCCTTATTCTTAAGGGATTTTAAAGGGTCAGTAGTCCATCTTCCCTAACTGCTTTAGGGAAGCAGTTTCTGTCCCTGGCAGGGACAGAAAATCTTGCTCTGACTGATCCAAAGGAGATATAGGAATATTGGTTCCATCTTTTGAAGAACATCAACTTTTGACAGTTCAAAAAATAGGGCAAGGTCATGGGAGACGCCAGGCCACCACCATAATGAATCGTTCAACAGACAAGAGTTCCAGAGCCCAGCATCACAGCCAGAAAAGTGATGACCTTTCCCCTCCAGGCTGCTTCACAGAACCAGAATGCCAACTAATCATCAAAAAATATTAGTTGTGACGGCTGGGGATTTAGCTCAGTGTTTCCACCGCCTGCCTCACAAGTGCAAGATCCCGAGTTCAATCCCCAGTACCAGAACAAAGCAAAACAGAATATTAATTGTGGCTAGAGAAAAATCCTTCTCACAGTCCCTTTGATGAAGAGTCCCATCTGCCAGCCACTAAGGGACATCAGACCCATAAAACTTGTTGTACTCTGTAGTTGTCCTACAAAACTTTGAAGTTTTAGCCAATTATCTCCCAGTAAAAATGATACCTACCATCCCAGATGTATCAGAAGTGAGCATCTGTCTACAAATCTAGCATGTGTCTTTGTTAATGTTTTTGGCACAATGCCCAGCCCAGTCAAAGAAAACATTAATTCCCTCACTGGAAAATGGTATAAGGGTTAGGAAGCAAATGAATAGCCTGACCTTGATTTCTTTTTTTTTATATTCATAATTCTTTTTTTAATTTTTTAATTTTTTATGAAAGATTGCAAACATACATGACAACAAGAAATGAAGATACTAAATAAAAATTTCAAATATACATATATATATAACAGCAAAAAAAAGGATATGAAATAAATTTTATGCAACAGACTGGTAATCAAAATACATTATTAGTTTGATATGATCTTCAAACATATATTCTCTCATTTTCTTTTCATATAATATTTTTAAAATAATGTAATTACAAATAAAACAAAGTTACATATTATAGTTGTGAAACTCCTCAAAATTTTATGATTTATAAACTCCTTGGTTTTATTAATTGATGTCATATGCTTGTTGATTGTACCACTTACATTTTCTAACAAAACTTCCCACAGAAAAAAGATATATTTGAAATCCAAAAGCAACTAAAAGAATTCACCTTTTTAAGAATAGATTTTTTTGTTTCTATTTTATTATATCCCATACTTATTTTTATTATATTTTTATAAGCATAATGATAGAATTTAACACTAATGCATATGTAATATTCCCAGAATAATGACTATGAATTAAATCAAGCATGTAATTTAGAGAAATCATAAG
>NW_022900913.1:62433257-62452474 GCF_012274545.1 Fukomys damarensis
TAAATAAAAATCAAATATACATATATATATAACAGCAAAAAAAAGGATATGAAATAAATTTTATGCAACAGACTGGTAATCAAAATACATTATTAGTTTGATATGATCTTCAAACATATATTCTCTCATTTTCTTTTCATATAATATTTTTAAAATAATGTAATTACAAATAAAACAAAGTTACATATTATAGTTGTGAAACTCCTCAAAATTTTATGATTTATAAACTCCTTGGTTTTATTAATTGATGTCATATGCTTGTTGATTGTACCACTTACATTTTCTAACAAAACTTCCCACAGAAAAAAGATATATTTGAAATCCAAAAGCAACTAAAAGAATTCACCTTTTTAAGAATAGATTTTTTTGTTTCTATTTTATTATATCCCATACTTATTTTTATTATATTTTTATAAGCATAATGATAGAATTTAACACTAATGCATATGTAATATTCCCAGAATAATGACTATGAATTAAATCAAGCATGTAATTTAGAGAAATCATAAGCTTGCCAGAGAAACTATCGATATGCCAAATGTGCAAAATCCTACCACATTCATGACCATGTTTCTGATTTAATAGTGAATACATATGTGTAAAAACATATCCCCCACACATATACACAATGCCTATTTTCTACAATACAGTATATACTTTGGTATAATAAAATAGTGCAGTGATGTGTGGAACGTCTGTGATTTGTGTGGTTTGAGAAAAAAGCAAATATCTTTGAGGGAGTTGGAGAATTTGTAATATGTACCACATACTAAATGACATTAATGATTTATTATCCATTTAAGTATAGTTATAATAAAATTTACTTAAAAATTAATATTCATCAGAAAATAGGTACAAAGTTATATATATAACATAACAAAATTTGTCTTAACAAATATCCAACCAAACAAGCTGTAGTGACAGAAAAGGAAGTTTGTAGAAAGCAGAGATGAAAGAGGAAAATGACAGATGAACCTTAATACTTTTTATACTACTCATATATACAGATTTCATAAATTCTCAAATAAAAAAGCACAGAAAATGAGAACCAAAATAACTCATTAGTTTGGTAGACCAACTTATAGAGACAAGGATTAATGTGTTGATAAATTTTAAAAATATGAAATGTAAAGCCTGAGATTTAGCTCAGTAGTGCTGCACCTGCCTAGCCAGAACAATGTGCTGGGTTTAGTCCCCAGCGCCAGGGGAAGAAAAAGAAAAAAAAAGGAGAAAAAAAAGAAGCATATGTACTTTCTAACATACTCAATAGATTAAAAATAAATTATTTTTTATCTCAGCCTGAACCTTGATTTCAACAGATATAGTGTAGTTGTGAGAATACATACAGGCCAAATTAATTTATTCACAATCAGCCTCCCTGTTCTTCCAGAAATGAATTTGTACATCTTCCTAGGACTCAAAGTAGCATTGATACCAAGTCTCTGTCTTCTTAATCCCGTGGAGTCTCAAAAGGAACAAGTTTAATGTTCAATAGGTAAACCTAAGTATGTCCTTGTAATTTGATAGCTGTGGGTTTGCTTACAAGAACTAGGTAGTGGGGCCAGGGATTTAGCTCAGTGGTTCCGCCGCCTGCCTTGCTAGCACAAGGTCCCGATTTCAATCCCTGGTGCTAAAAAAATAAAAGAACTTGGTAGTGGCCTTTCCATTTAGGGAGGAACTGATCTAAAGGTGACTTGTCTTCTAAACTCCTAAGTGACACATGATCCCCAGGTTGAATTGTAGGAACATGAGTTTCAGATCCTGGTGCTGGAAGGACTGTTGGCACATTGCAGTAAAGCCTTCTGTACCTGACCAAGATTGATGATTCTTTCATCGTTTCTTGTGTCTTAGGGTCAGTGACTAGATCAGAAGTTAGAAATGACCTACCATAGAGCATTTCATAAGGACTTAGATTGACAGAGGCTTTAGGAGATTCTAAATCCTGCAAAATCCAACCATCCCTAGGAAGACTCTAAATTGCCTTTTGGTTTTAATACTGGAAAGATGGGCATACTGCTTGGAGACTGGCAATAAACCAAAAGACCATGGCTGAGGAATTTAGATATTAGAGGCCAAATACCATGGTAGGTCTCTGGTTAATAGGATACTGTCCTTTGCATGAAGTCATCTGGGTCTTTTTAAAAAATGATAACAAGCCAGGATGAGCTACCCTTCCTGGGGCTTCAATATCCCAGACCTTTGGATCTACCTCTGATAGAATTTTTCCAGAAGTGTCTCCAAATATATTGTCTGGTGAGGCTGTTACCAATGTTCCCAAAAGGAAGGAACATTTTGGTACCAAAGGGCTGCCCTATCTCTTCCTAACAATGAGCTAGGACATTCTAGGAAAACCAGGAAAGCCCGAGTGAAAACCAATTCCTCAAATGTTCCTCAAATTATAAAGTGCCTGGAGATACCATCAACACCAGTCACAATATAGGTCCCACTAGAAAGGTACCCAAGGGATTTGAGCAAGGCCAACTCATAAGCCCCAGCATCCAATAGAAAATTTAATATTTTTACTTGCCTAGTCAAGAATTACCCAAGGCTCATCCAGGGGGATGTTCACTTTGCTGAGAAGGCCTTTGAGACACTTAAGGCACCTTTAATTATCCAGTGCAAGCAACAAGGCAGCAGGTGGTATCTCCCTTTCTAAGAGAAGAGGACACTCTTACTTTCGGTGTCTTCCTAATCAACAGTGGGGGCACAACCCATGTACCTCACAAGTGCCCAGGCCCTCCACAGTGATAGCAGCTATCCATTTTCTCATTTTTTCTTCATAGTTGGAGTCCCTAGGTCTTTTTTCATAGACAGAGTTCCACTTCCCAATGCCAAAATAATAAATTGGGCCAAATTCTGTTTCTGTTGTCATCTCTCCTGGGCCCTGGCAACCACTTTAATCTGTCCCTATTGTTGAAGACCCCAAAGGCAAAATCCAAAGGTTCATCAGCAGGGTTCTGAGAACCTGCAGCCTTCCCTTGAAGTTCTCTGTGCATATCTGGGGCATAATTGTCAACAAAATATATTACTAACAAAACTTGTCCAGCCTGTGAATTGGCCTCAATATTAGTATATCTATGGAGGGGTTTCAGTTAATCACCCCAGAAGTAAAGGAGGATTTTCTTCCTTGTCCTGGGCAATTTCCCTAATATTTTCATAATTGACCAACCCAGTCATGTGCCTTCTCATTCCATTAATTAAATGAGTAATCACCTCATCATGTTTTCTTTGGCCCTTATTGCCAATCTGGCATTGCCAATCAGGATTCCTTTCAGGCAGTGCAACTTTGCCCATATCCCTGCCATTATTTCATGCATGCATTTCACTGGCTCTAGCCTGTGCTGTTCCCCATACATAGGCCATCTTTTCAGGGGTATAGCAAGTAAAAAACAGTACATGAAGATCTGTCTAAGCTAGATCACAAATTATAACCAAAGCCTGAATTCATCCATGAATCCTGGGTCTGGCTGTGTTTTAGTTGGCACACTGGCACATGGGTACAACAGATTGTACAAACATCCATGCAATTCTGGGTCTTGATATAAAACTGCAAAAACATGGACATGTGGGATTTCTGTCCACTCTTCATCTTACAAAATAGATCAAGCTGGAATAATGTACCAAATTTCATGTGCCATTCAAATGCCATGTCTCCCAAACTTCTAATTCATACTGCACTGTGAGCTACAAAAAAAATCATCCCTTTCCTCTTTAAATCCCCTTTAAAATGGTAGCAGTCCCCCACAAAATAGCCCAGAGGTGATGCTTCAGGGACAGGCACTAAGCCACCCATGCTTCAGAAAGGTGCTCTGCACACCTTCAAGACTTCCCCTGCACACTTCAAAAGATGCCCCCTTTTTACCTCCTGCTGATTGGCTCACCAAGAAAGATGTCACAGCCTGGGTCTGTGGGTCCCCAAATCTGAAATAAATTAATGCAACCTTTTAAAATAAGCGTGCAGGTTCCCTGACCCATCATGGAAAAATAATTTTCAGGACACATCAGTAAAAGAGGCATGAGAAAGATTTATTGGAAGTAGATACAGAATGCACTCAAGAATGAAGTGTGGGTGCTCAAAAGAATGACTCACCCAGCAGTGTTCTTTTATGAAGATAGGTACTCTTGTATTTGGTGCATAAATATTTAAAAACTATCTCTTCTTGTTGGATTGTCCTTTAGTATGTAGTACCTTCTTTGTCAGGTCTAGTCAGTTTTTAACTTGGAAGTTTACTTTATGTGGTTAAAATTTTTACTGCTGCTTTGTGGGAGCCTTGGTGCATGGAATACTGTTTTCCATCATTTGGTTTTTAATGTGAATATCTCTGAATTAGATGAAATTCTTTGATTCAACAGACTGTTATATTCAGTTTTTAGATCCAGTTTCAATCTGTGCCTTTTACTTGGAGACTTGAAACTATTAATATAGAGACATATTACTGAGATGTGTTGATTATTTACTATCATTTTACTCTTTTTTGTTGGTGACTCCTTTTTTAAAATTTTTGTGTCTTTTTTGTTGTTGTTTATGAATTAACCTTGCTTAGTGTTTTCATTTCATTGGGATTTTTAATTTTATTGATCTTATCATTTCTGAGTAGGATATTCTTGAGTATCTGGAGTATTGTTTCCATACTCATATGTCTTGAGATGGTCTGTTTCATGAAATGTCTTTATTTCTCCATGTAGTATGAAAGAAAGCATTGGTGGGTATGTTAAACTGGGGTGGTAGCTATTTGCTTTTAGGGCTTGAAATACTTCAAGCTCTTCTGGCTTTTAAGTTTTATTTTGAGAAGTCTGCTGTTTTTCTGTGGGTTTGTCTTTATATGTGATTTATTGTTTTTCTGTAACTTCTTTAAAAATCTGTTTGATAGTTGGCAATTTCAAAAGACATCTTGCTGAGTATTTTTTTCATCATAGCTGTTGTTTTGGAAACCTTGTTTATGTGTTTTTTGAACTTTTCTCATATTTGGAAAGTTTTCTGGGATAATTTCTGTAAACATAATAATAATACCATCTGTGTTATGTTCTAGCTTTTCTCTACCTCCAGTTACCTCCAGTTAGTGTTATCTAATGGTTCCTGGATTGTATTTTATTGTATTATTATTTTTATTACTATTACTATTATGGTAGCTCCCTTGATTACTTCTTCATAATTTACCATTTTGTCCTCTAATACTGGCTTGTGTTGAATGTTTTTTAGAAGTCACAGGCCAGAAAAATACTGAGAAATTTAGTTCAAGTTAGACTAATGAGACTTATGTTGCAAGTGTCCATTCACCAAATGTCTTCTGAGGCAAAATTGGAACGTAGAAAATTAGCTCAATTTATATGCCGCCTGCCTTGTAAGCACAAAGTCCTGAGTTTGATCCCCAGTACAAAAAATAAAAGAAATCATGTCTGACCTTGTTGTGAAATAAAATTAGGTGAATAGCATTATCCAGCTGTCATGGGAAAAATATTTCAGATTGAATTCAGAACATCTGCTCTAAGCTATATCCGTTCTTTATCTTTCAATATTGTTATTTGATTTTGAGAGTTACTCTCTGATATATAAGCTGAGAGTTGAACTAGATTTTTCTGTCTCAACCTTAGTAATGCAAATGCAGGTATGGAAAACAATGCCCAGCTTTGATGGGGAGTTTATAATCACTTGTCCTTATAAGATCACAATGTATGGTTTAAAAAATTCATACACTATTGGTCTTTATGTCCAGAAAATTATAATTTTTATCCACCGAGAGTGTTTAGTAATTGGTGTAGAATCAATTTTGGATTCCTCAAACTTTACATAAGTTTCTGTAAATTTCACACTAATGGTGTAATAATTTTTTAAATAATAGTTCTATCACAGTCGTGAAGAACCTAAAGCTAGTATAATTCCCTGAACGGTGTAAATATCTATCTCTGTATAATATGCCACTTCATAGTTGCTGCTGCAGTCTCCACCACTTGAGCATTTTGTCAGAAGCATCTGAAGAAGAGGCCCTTTCCATGAGGCTGAGATGAGATGGTGATGCTTTCATTGGAAACTTGCCCTGGGAGGCCACAAAGCAAGAGATTCACTCACTGTTCGAGCAGTATGGGAAGGTGCTGGGATGTGACATCATTAAGAGCTATGGCTTTGTGCACATAGAAGACAAGGCAACAGCCGAGTATGCCATCCATAGCCTGCACTACTACAAACCTTAAGAGGTGAACATCAACATGCAAGCCAGCAAGAACAATAGCAAAACTTCAACCAAGTTATACATGGGCAACATCAGTCCTACTTGTACCAGTTAAGAGCTTCAGGCCAAGTTTGAGAAGTATGTTCAGTCATCGAATTTGACATTATGAAGATTATTTCTTTGTACACATGAAGTGAACAGAGGTTGCAGTAGAGGCCATTAGGGGCCTTGATAACACTCAGTTTCGTGGCAAATGAATGCACACACAGTTGTCCACCAGCCAGCTTAGGACTGTGCTCAGTATAGGAGACCAGAGCAGGTATGGGAAAGACAGGCGCCATCCAAAGAGTGTCCAATAGGTGGTTCAGGCCACATGGCAGACTTGACTGAGCAATATAATGAGCGGTATGGAGCAGTGTGTAGGCCTTACAACATGAGCTATGGGGATTTCTTGTATGGTAACAATGATAAGGGAGTGTTCCATGCCTACTGCAAGCTCTGCTGTGCTGCACAGTTCTATGAGGCAGTGGCAACCCTAGTTCTTCTGCATATAAATATACGGAGCACAGCCTGTCCCAGTTGCCACAAGTCCAGAGCACAGCCATGGCCAGTCACCTCACCTTCACCTCTCTTGATCCCAGCAGTAGACAACAGTTGCTGACCTTAGGAGCTGCTGCTGCCACACGTGCTCCTGTTACTTCAGGTTGTACTTCATATTACAGGCAAGATTGGAGCCCCCTGTGCAGGCTCAGATCCTGTTGTCAGAGAGCCACTGTGGTTCCCGGGTTGACAATTATCTCAAGTTTCTGCAGCTGTGCAGAAGCTTGTCCCTGTACAGCATGACCCGGTATGAGTGGGAACAGTATGCAGATTGGGCTCTGTACTCAGTCTTTTAAAGCTTGAAGTGGGATGTGTGTGTGCTGAAATTTCGAGCTGCAGTTTGCATGAGAATGCACCTTCATTGGTATCCCACCTCTGGGACATTTCAGCTCTGTACAGTCAGTCCCTCAGGAACCGTGGACCACAATTTTCCTTAATTTCAGACCTCCATTCCTTTCCCCTCTCATGCCCATCATCCTGTTCTTGCTGTTGTTTAATACTTCTGTAGCTTCCCTTTCATGTTGTTTTCCCAGCAGGCTTCACTGTATGCAGATGCTGTCTTCTCCCTGCCTCCTACCTCCAGTGAATATTGGATTTGTGAAATATTTCTGTGAAAGCGTGCTCTTGGGTTTCTTTTAGTCCAAAGGCCAAACCTAGAGTTGGATCACTTTTTTCTTTTCCAGTGAAATAAATGGTGGGATGTAATTTATATTTATTCATCAAGTTGAACATCATTTTTTGTGATTTTATTAAATGTTAGTTGATTACATCTAGTGTTGAGCATTTTTCATTTGTAGGCTTTTAATGTGTGAAATTGTTTTTGTGTTGTTCTGTGTGCTGCATGTGGTATAATACCAACAATTTCTAATTCCATTAACAGTTGATACATAGTTAAATGAGAGATATTGGTGTACTAAGCTAGCGATGTACACCATGCTACAATATCTTCTTAATTCCACTAGTTTTTGTTGGTTAATTTTTCCCCCACATACAATGATGCTGTAGGGAAGTGAACACAAGTTTATGTGCTCCATTTTAGTGTTAGTGGTTTTTGTTTTTCTATCTTGTGTTTTCTGTGCATCTACTGATATGATGTTAGAGTTTTCTTAGCTTTTTGACATAATGGCAATTTATTATTCAGTAGCCCATTTTTACATTCTTTTAGTAATTCTCATTGTGTTCTATGATCCTGGGTAAATATTGAGCATGGAATTTGCAATTATTGGTTGAGTGGTTTTCCTTTTTATCTTATGATGTTTCACTGATTTCTAAAGTGAGATATTTGAATATCATGTTGAGTTCTTTGCTCTTTTCTAATACATGCATTGTTTTTATTTTCTCTGGAAGTCCCCCTAAAATGATAATATATAGATTCAATTTTGTAAATTGAAAAATCATTAATAATTTACTAAGGCATTGTTTTGATGCATATGTTGTTTAAAATTTGATCTAATCTCTATTTTTAAAAATTTACTAAGCATTTTTCTGCTATTGCTTTCTGATCTAAACATCTTAATTCCTGTGTTTTGAGAGCTTACTTGACATTATTTCCATTTCTTTAGATATGTTAAGGTCTGTATTGTTGTCTTTTCAAATACTTCTTATATATTTTTTTGTTTTTGTTTTTTTTGGGACAGGGTCTCACTATGTGGTTGAGATGGATCTGGAACTCACTATGTAGCCCAGACTAGTCTCGAACTCACAGCAATCCTCCTGCCTCAGCCTCCCGAGTGCTAGGATTAAAGGCATGCACTACCACACCCGGCTCTACTTCTTATAATTTTGAGAGGACTGTTTAATCTGCATTTGTTGGAGAAAATAATGAACTATTAACCAATATTTAATGAGTCTGCTTTGTGATGTTAAGTATATCATTATGGTTTTTTTTGCCTTCTTGTTCTTTTGGTTTGGTTTGGTTTTTTTGAGACAAGGTAAGCTATGAAGTTCAGATGGGATTTGAACTCACTGTGTGGCCCAGCTGGCCTTAAACTAGTGGTGTTCTTCCTGGCTCAGCCTCCCAAGTGCTGAGATTACAGGCATGTGCCACCATACCTGGAGTCTTCTTGTTCTACAATTTATGAATAGAAGTATATTTTAATCTTCAGAAACATTCCAAAGTCTCTGATTTTCCCTCCAATTTCAGTGTTTTCTCATGTCATTTGATGCTTCAGTTAATAAAATACTTATTAAGCACTATTAGTTTCTCTTGAAGAACTGAATTTATATAATCATTTGGTCATATTTTCTTTTAGGTACAGATTGAACTCTGTCAAACTAGTACAATTTTAGTAGATTTTATTGCATCAATGCTAGAATGCTAGACTAGTTTCTTTTGGGGGGGGTACCAGGGATTGAACTGGGGCCTTTGTGCTTGTGAGGCAGGCAGCGGAACCACTGAGCCAATCCCCCTGCCCTAGACTAGTTTCTCTTTACAAATAACATATAACATTCTGTTTAATCTGTATTTGCATTTACATATCTTACATTTGTTACATTTTTTAAATATTTCATATTTTCACTTTCAAATTGAAATTTAATACATTTGTAATTTAAAGCCTGATATCTAATGCGGAGAAAGTATCTTGAGACAGATTTGTTCAGTTAGAGCATTTTATTAACAATAGTATTACACTTTGCCTTGTGTGAGTCTAAATGTAACTAAAAATTATCTCTCTACAATATTTTGCAATTAATGTTAAATTATAGTGAAAAGAGATTTTACTCATCCTGTATGATATCTCATTGGCTATTTAGTTGTCATTGTGTTTTCCTGTGTCTTTATTGTGGCTACCATCTGAATGAACCACTCTGCTGAAGGGCAGCAGATAACCTTTTCACATGCAGTTACCTTACTCTG
The DNA here is from genome assembly GCF_012274545.1 of Fukomys damarensis. Classification (NCBI taxonomy): domain Eukaryota; kingdom Metazoa; phylum Chordata; class Mammalia; order Rodentia; family Bathyergidae; genus Fukomys; species Fukomys damarensis. The sequence goes on from NW_022900913.1 coordinate 62,442,882, forward strand.
GGTATAAAAGCACTCTGGCTGTTCTCTTGGTATTGATATTTACTTCTGTCTCAATCCAAACAAGCCCCTACCCCTGACATAGGAGGCTACTGACCTCCAACAGGAGTTAAACCCCTAAACCCACTAGAAGAAGTCTAGTAGGCTGTCACAAAACCCTTGGGGAAGGGCTGTCCAAGTTAGTTGCCCTATCCTAGTGATGGAATTTTCAAAGGCAAATGCATTTTGACCCAGGTGCCAATCAGATACAGAAGAAGGCATCTTTGAGGTCTGGGACAGAGAACCATTTGGCTGAGGCTGGGATTTGGGTCAATAAGGTACAGGGTTAGGAAGTATTAGGTTGAATGACACTACTGTCCCATTACTGAGATGTAAGTCCTGAACCAGTCTCAATTTTTTTGGTCCTTTTCTTACCCCAATAATTGGACTATTATAAAAGCTGACTGTTTCTCAAGAAGTCCATCTTAGAAGTCTGAAAAATGGGTCTTACTCCCTACTGAACCTCTCAATGAAGGGGATATTTTTTATGATGAGGGTAAGAAGTAGGATCAAGACGGATGGATCAAGACAGTATGGCGGTTAGTGCTCTTTCTGTCTGTCCATATGGATGGTTGTAATTCTAGCAAGGAAAACATTAGAGAGCTCCTGTCCTGGTGGGAGCAAGACCTCTTACCTGGGCCTTACGCAAGAAATCTCTCCCCAGAAGTGGAGTCGGGATCTAAGGCATTATTATAAGAAATGAGTGAGTGAAATAGATTTAGCCTCATGAACAGGTGACAGATTCAGAGAAGGAACATTCTGTAAGGTGACGAGAGATTCCCCTGACTCTGGTAGAGTGGTTAGAGTGAGGACCATGACAGGAAATAAAGACTGAGAAGCTATGGACAGTACCAATTAGGAAGTTAATAGTTTGGTCCCCCACTGTTAAGGTAACCCGGGGCTCCAAGGGTAAAAGAGAATTAAGGGGGCCATAATATGGTATACTAGCAACTCTAATTTGGTTTTGGAGACTCTTTGGAGACATTCATCATCCTAGTGGAGTTCTTGGCAGCCCCAACAGGGAGTGGTTGGAATTTTATCTTTTCTTGTTTGTTTGCATGACTTAAATCTAGGGCAGTCTTTTTTGAAATATTCCATTTTCTTCCAGTAACTGCATGATTTTTCTGTAGAACCCTCTTTCTTCTCAGGTCGTCCATAAGAGCTGCTATCAATTGCTTATGTCAAAATTGTTTCTCTTGCTGAACTTCCTGATTTCTCTCATAAAAGATGTTTAAAAGATTTTCGCTTAAAAGGGTGTCTATACCATGTCCTTCCTTTGGGTTAGGTAAGAATTTTTTTAGCTTTCTTTTGATATCTGGGGCTGACTAAATTGAAAGTTTTATCTTTCTGAACTATCTTGAATACAGTGCTTTCAGGATCTGTCAAGGTATATTTAATTACTACTTCTTTAAGTCTTTCCATAAAAACTGTCAGGTTCCTTTTTTTCTTGGTAGACTTAGCCTGTCTTATTATAATTAACTAGTTTGATCCTTGCCTTTTTGAGTCCCCTTTTAATGCAAAAGACAAAGTGTATTGTGGCCAGTGGGGATTTTCAGGGAGACTGCATTTTTTCCTTTGGGGCATATACTTTTTTGTCAGCTGGATCATTTTTATGGACCTCATGACAAGCATTGCCTATTTGAACTGTTTGTAAGATTTGGTCCTGTTCACCCTTGCTGAGGTTCTCCATAAATAAAAATATCACATCCTCCCAAGTTAAATCAAATAAATGCTGTGCCTATCAGAACCTAAAATATATGTTCAGGGTTGTTTGAAAAACTCTCTGTGTCCTTTTTTATTTCTCCCAATTCAGCATATTTTAAATTTTCATAGGTTATTTCTCCTCTCATGATTATACAGGACAAGCAGCTTTTCAGTGGGGCTTAGTGGGATTTGTTTCCAAGTAGGGTGGGGCTGGTTCTCAGTTCTTTCTTCTTAGGGTACACATTTTTCTGAGGGAAGAGGACCAGATGTAACTGCTAAAAGAGTGGGTGGGATCTGTTGAACAAGTGCTCACGCATTCAGGATGGTTGTTGAGAACAAAGAAAAGCTGCATATGAGGAATTTAATTCCATTTTTCCCTCCCATTTACAAAAGAGATCTAATGGGAGGATAGTATCAAAATTTAGGGAACCCCCCTGGGGGTTCTCTCAAGGGGGATCAGACCCATGTCTCTGTAGATTAAAAGATGAGAGCCTTTCTCCTAAGAGTCTGGGGCTCTAGTTCTTTCCATTGTTTAAGTAGGCATTCCAAAGGTGACCAGGGAGGTATGATGGATTTTCTAGTCCCCATCTGTGTCAGAAAAAAGAAAAACAAAAACTTGTCAGGGCCTGTCCCTCTTTGGCCTAGGAAATTGGCCATGGAAACCTATCAGGCAGCTGGGAATTTAACTCAGTGGTTCTGCTGACTACCTTAAGGTCCCAAGTTCGATCCCTGATCCACACCCCCCCAAATCAAAGGACACCTATCAGGCAAAGACATAAGGTTAATTGGTTTGGGCCTTGAGTTCTTCCTGTCCTGGTGGTAAGTGGCCTTGGCTGCCCAGCATGGGGTGTCCCCTAGCCCCTGGGCTAAGCCTTCCTCACATGGGAACTAGTCAGCAAGCTGAGGCTCTGCAGGCCATGTAGCCTGATGTCAGGGTGCTTTGTCCATGCAGGAGCTAAGGTCTGTATCCTTAGCTGTGACAGTAAGGCTCTGCTGTATTCTGTGCAGTGGGTGGTCCATGTCACAATATAATGGGGTGGAAGCCTCGTTCCTTCTCCGGACACTGGCATTTGAGCACCGAGCTCACTAGTGCTTCCTGGGAGCTGTCCTGACCACTCAGCAGAAGGCTTGGCAGCAGGCCAGTCCCTGATCCTTACCATGGTACCACGGCGCCTTTTGGACAGCTTGCCTTGCAATGCCTTTGTCCTCCCATCTGCCGTGAGATGTTCTCATTGTGAGACATAGGGTCTGAAACAGTCCATAGAGGAAGCCCTGGCCCAAAACAGTTTTGCATATGGCTTTGAAAAACTTGTTTAAGCCATTGTTGATATGCATAACATTCCCAGTGGGCACATCCTTTAGGAGGGTTATGGAGGGATAGAATACCCAACTGCTTGAGAGTTAAAACTTCCCTCTCTGTTGGAAAGGCTATAATCATCTTGGAGGGTTAAAATCCAAGGCCACAGACTGATAAGAGAAAGGAGAGTAAGGGAGCTCCCATTGAGGCCATTCAAATTTTCTTTCTAACTCACATAGTGATCCAAGGAGAAAAGAGACAGTTCATCTTGCCAGGGCTTTATGTTTTCTATTGTTATTCTCCTTTATGACAGAAAGTGTAAATCAACATAAGAATATAATTTCATTGTTCATAGATAAAAATCTATGGTGTTCCTATGATACCCATTAAAGCTCTCGTCTCTACTATGTTTGCAAAAGTGGCAATGTTAAAGTAGGCAGCCTAATTTAGAAATTATCTATGATTCCTGATTTGTGAGATACACAGCAGCAATGGCTAGAAAGAAGCCATAGCCTAAGGTTTCTGGACAAAGATAAGGTCTGGAGGTATGCCAGGACTCCTGATTTCCCCCTCTCAATATCCATGGGCCTAAAAGTTGGTCTGTCCCTTACTCATGACAAGGCTATACTTCCAGACAATAGATGTCTTAACAAGTGAGCATGCCAGCTCTGATCACAGTGAGGTGAAAGTCCACAATGCTTCCGTTATGGTTGGCACTGGCACTCACTACCCCAGTCCTGAGGGTCCACTAATGCTCAATGAAAGGTCTTACCATGGACATTCCACTGTGCTAAATCATGGTAGGGTTGCCCTCAAACAGGTAGGCAGTTGTTCTATCTCTGCTCACCTCTACTTAGGTCAGGCATACTGACCGTGCCTGGGCGTCTTTGGTGAACTCTTCTTTAATCCCAGATGAGCCCCCACTTTGCATCTGATGAGGGTCTCTGAGTGGGTTAGGGATCCCCTGTAATGACCTGCCTCTCTCTAGGTCTTTCACCTTCACTCTAGTGAAGAAATGGGTAAGTGTGGCAAAACCATTGCCCTTGTCTAAAACTGACTCCTTTGCTGGAAAATGGGAAGTCACGATGGTAGCAATGTGAAACAAAAGTTGATTTATAGTACACAAATGCAGAAAAAAGCTATCTTAGCAGCAGAGTGGGCTTCAAGATAGGGGCCCTCAGCTCATTGCCTGGTGGGTTTAGGGTGTACTTATAGAGCTGGTTTCTTTGCATGGTCCAATCTAGGCCAGTCAGGGCCTTAGCATTTGTTGCTGGGGAGGGAAAAAGTTCAGAGGGGGTCGGTCAAGCACGCAGTAAATACATGTGATAGTTTCACGGGTAGATTTCTCATGCAAATAGTACACAATAAACATGTGATAAGCATGTGCACCTGCACTCCTCACCATGCTGTTCAGTGAGTGGAAGGGTTGATGGGAGACTCATGACATACATGAGGTTTCTGTGTGGATGAGACTGCTGTGTCGGGTGTTCTGTTTCTTCTCCCAGAAGCAGACCAGGTGTTATGGTTTATGTCTAAAATGTCTAAGTGTCTCATGAGTTTGAAAGGTGATTGATTTGTGTGTGAGCCCTATCTTCATCATTGAATTCATTCAGTGAATTCATCAGTGAATTCATCAAGGAGTTCAGTATCTGAACATGCTGTGTTCAGGAGGTTGGGACTTTTTGGAGACAGATCACTAGAGAGAGGCAAGACCTAAAAAAGTGTATTGTTTGCAGGTCCTATCTTTCCCTCCTTCCAGGCTGCCATTACTTAAGTACCTTTTCCTTTACCTTACTACTTTGCCATCCTGTTTCTACCTTGGATCAAGCAGACTATGATCTGCAATTGTGAGCTAGTGTAAACTCCTCTAAGTTTTGAATTTTTGATATTTGGTCTCAGTAACAGCATAGTAGCTAAGACATTTAATTACAGTATGCTAAATTTGTTAAAGTTTAGGTACAAGGTCTCAAACACTGCTGTTGTAGTCTCCAGTCTAGATTTTCTTGTCGTGATAGTAAATTCCAAAATTTCCAAATACTTCTTCACAATTCCAAAGTTGTTATAGGGTTTTTTTTTTAATCCCATAAAAGGAGGGGGATTAGCTCAGTGGCGCTGCACCTGCCTCGCAAAGGCAGGGTCCTGAGTTCAATCCCTGGTACAGGGAAGGGAGGATCCCATAAAAATCAGAAGAAATGTGTAACATTACCTGTGATGAGGCTCAGTGTTAAGAGACGTGGCTTGCTTCAACTCATGTGTTATATCTAGAGCAATGCAATAAGTAATTAATAAACTTCTTGTGGTTTAGAATACCAAAAATGCACAGGAAGTTATCAATGGAAAGAAGGAAAGGTGAAAATAATGCTGTAAAGGACAACTTCCAGAAGGGGCTGCCTGTTAAACATAAAGTTAGAATCTCCTTGAAGTAGGACATCTATGTGTGATTTGTATATGGGTGAGAAGATAGAAAAGCACCATCTCTCACATAATTGCTATAGTTCACAGAAAGTTGGTAGACATTAGGTGAGTGTGGTGTCACATGCCTGTAATCCCAGCACTCAGGAGGCTGAGGCAGGAGTGTTGGGTGTTCAGGTTCAGCCTAGGCTACCTAATGCGTTTTAAGTCCAGTCTGAGCTACAAGCCAACATTTTATCTCTAAACAAAAAGACATACTGAATAAGGTAGGACAATGAGTAAAAGAAGTATTGGCACCAGGTGGAAAGTACCAAGTCTGGGTCTGCAGGCATGCTAATAATTAGGTATAAAATGGTGTTCTGTATAGCGAGGAGCAAAGGGGAGTCACACCATGTGGGAAAAGCAAGGGATGATGGGAGGTAGCAAAAATCCACTCCTGACCTAGTAATTTTCCTCTGAAAATATTCTTAGTGTAGAATTAAAGAATGGGTTCTGTGCTGGCTCAATTCGAAAGTGGCTCAAAGTCAGAGGCTTCATAGAAAGATAGGAATTAGATGGGCAAGGTGGTGCACACCTGTAATTCCAATACACAGGAGGCTGAGGCAGAAGGATCGCCATGGGTTTGAGGCTAGCCTGGGCTACATAGTGAATTCAAAGCCAGCCTGAACTACAAAATGAGACCCTTTCTCAAAAAAGAAAGAAAGAAAGAGGGGGGGGGATTTACATGAAGTTATATAAATAGTTCTTTTGTTACTGCTAACTAAATGATTATTTTTGCGGCATAACTGGAATTTTTGTCTGTTGGTAACTTTAAAATTGGTTGGGCAACCTTACTTAGGTGTAATGGGGAGTGTGTTTCACAGGAATAGAAATGATTACACGATTTATTTTATGGCAGTAGGGATTTGGCCCAGGACCTTCACTCTGAGGAACGTTGAGCCCTTTTACATTTTTGGATATCAATATTTTGATAGCCCAGGATGAACTTGAAGCTCTTACCCTCTTTCCTCAGCCTCCCAGAGTGATGTGATCACAGGTGTGGATCACAACTATATACCGTGATCACAGTGTTGGTTAAATCAAGCATTAACCGATTATTTTTATGTCAGAAATGTCATTTTTGCCATTGTGAATATATGAGGGCCAATCTGAAAGTCTTCCCCTAGTTAAGTGTCTGAGAATTTGGGATTAGTTGTGTGTGTAGTATGATTTTTTTTATTGGAGGAAAGAATCTAAGACTACCATAATTTTTCAAAAAGTGCATATGTCCAGCCCTTTTTATCATAAGCCACTTTGAAGCAGCATATTCATTTCTCTAAATGGGGTGACTCAGTGTGCTAGCCCTTGATAAATTTTGGTCATTCTGAGTGGTATCTTCATTTGGGTCCCACCATTTTTTGTTGGAGAATTGTTTAGAGCTTAGCAAACAATACACATTTGAATTCAAAAGAAAAATTTGGAAAAGACAAAGGTCAAACATTATCTGATTATAGATGTTGGTCTCTGCTCAGAATTGAGACCAATAAGTGAGTTTCATGGAAATTGCAAAGAAAAATATTTTCAGGGTTTTTGTATAATTATTCTTCATAAGTACTGATATGTGAATCAAGGGCAAAGTGCTTTCTCATCCATTCCACTAGTCATGAGGTTCAGGATTTTTGAAGTTTACTTAAAGGGAATCACATTTCTCTCCAAGAATAATAGCACAGTGTTTTCTCTGAACATTGGAAAGAAATCACTGGTCTGTGTATTTTGGTAAACTCCAAAGTAAAGGATATGAGTCTACAGTGTGTCACTTGATTTTCATTCTTGTGTAACTACTTTCTTACTGTGTTCTTCCATACTTCCATTTTCTTTAGTGATTCTTAAAACAGATTTTGTTCTTGTTTCCTATTCAGTGTTTTCTCTTGAGTTAGATATATTATAATCATTTGTTTAGATTTATGTTTATTGATTTTTACTCCATATACAAAATCTTTATGTTGCATACACAGCAACTATTTCGTTTGTGTCTGGTTTATTTGTCATGATTTTCATATATTTCAATTTATCCTTCTAATTCAGTTGTTCACATGATGTTCACACTTCTTTCACATGTAAAAGTTACTTCACCATGAATTTTCAAGGCTTTGAAGTTTATCTTGCCCATTTTAATATACAGCTTAATTATTGTACATAGAGTAGAAGACTACACAGTTCAGGTTCCCAAGTACATACCTGTTTCTCCCTGAACATAAATGAAATAGATTGTTATTTCTTCCAGAGATGCATAACGCCAGCTCTTGAATAAATCAGTGTTCCATAAACGTGGATACATTGAAAGCTGTCTTCCTGAGGTTCATTTGTCATTTTCTCTATTTATGGGACAGTCTCATGAAAGGTGGAATGTTTTTCATGTACATTATGGAAGCTATCAGCCTTATTGCTTAGAGGATATTGAATGATGTTAGACTTTTATTATACTGTATATATATATATATATTTTAATGAATCAAAGATGCGTGTCATTTATAAGTGATACAATTTTTTTTGAAGTTTTCTTTTTTTGAGGGACTTTGAGGCAAGGTCTCACTTTGTATTTCAGATTGGTTTTGAACTTACTACGTAGCTGGCCTCAAACTCATGGCAATCCTCCTGCATCAGCCTTCCCAAGTGTTGGGATTATAGGCATATATGACTAACCTGGCTCAAATTTTCCTTTTGTGCCTAATTACATTGTGATATATTGATTTTAAATTCCTATAGTACATTTTGTTCATTTTCTTCCCCTCACTCCCCTCCCATAACTCTTAAGATTTTTTCTGAGTGCAAGGTGACACTGAACTGTTAGGTAACATGCCACTGTTGTAGTTTGCATCTAAATGTTCCCCCAAACCCTTATGAAGTCATGGGATTTTTCAGAGGTGGCTGGAACTAGAGTGTGTGGTGCTGGGGTTAAGGGTATGCAGTTACTAAATCAGTCCACTGATTGGTTTGGCACTACCCTAGTCTGTAAAATAAAAGAGGCAGAAAGGTGCTTTTAAGGTTCCCTTGTTGCTTTGCTACTTTGTGGGCTCCATGAACTATTCTCCTCTGTGATGCCTCTCTGCCATGTGCCACTCTGCCTTGGAGCCAGCCAACTGTGAACTGTAACCTCCATAAATTATAAGCCAACTAAATGCTTTCCCCTTTAGCTTTGAGTGTGAGGTATTTTTTCTTAGCAATGAGAAAAGTAGCTGAAGACAGCCACCCTTCCCCTATTCATTGTTCATAAAGTTGCTCTTATAAAATTTTTTCCAGTAACATTTTAGTAATTGTTTCATAAGCCTTATTTGGTGTTTTTTTTAAATTTGAAACCAAATTCAGGTTTCAAAATGCTAATTACAATCAAAGAAAGGACTCAATGCTATAAATAGTAAGATTTGAAAAATTATATTCCTGTGGTCTGTCACAACCATACATGAGATACTCATCTGCCCCAATGTTTTGTGGATGGTGATCTTGTAGGCTCCCTCTGTGAGCTCTGCTTTAGAAACAGTAAGTAGATACCCTTGCAGTGACTGAGCAAAAGAACCAATGGTCCTATTCTGCTGTTGCTTTAGCAGTGATTGACAATCTACCATCAGAATTTTTGTTGTTTTTGTTTTGTTTTGTTTTTTTCAAATAAATTTTTATTTAGTTGAATCATTATATTTTGGATTCTGTTACAGTATTTTACAGTCAATCAAACAATACAGAAGAAAACATTCTGGAGGTAGTGAATAGGGAAGGTTAAGAATTTGGTTTATTATAGTCAAGATTTTATTATAGTCACAGGGTTGGTAAAGGGTGGAAAGAGACCAAATGGTCATAGGAGGCATACTTTTAAAAAAATCTGTTACTGGGAACTGCAAAAGAAAGTGAGAAATTTCAGGTAGCTGGATAGCTGTATGTCCAGTTACAGTTGTGTTACTAAGAAGGAAAGCAAGAATGGATTTTGATGGACTGCTAGAAGTCTCTGCTACATTCTCTCTCTGTAATATTGGCATTATTCTCTCAAATATCCAAGTTGAATCTTTAAATTCATCCTCACTTTCTCTATCTCTCCCAGTCTTCCTTCTTCCACCTACCAAAGCAATCTGCATTTTTTTTTTTTTTTTTTTTTTTTTTTTTTTTTTTTTTTCCC
>NW_022900913.1:62452542-62520892 GCF_012274545.1 Fukomys damarensis
TTTTTTTTTTTTTTTTTTTTTTTTTGCTTTTTAGTCTTCCCTCCATATCGCCACTTTGGGCTGTAATGTCTGTTGCTTGAATATGCAGCAGCCTCCCAAATTACCTTCCTGTATAGCCTCACCTGGCTCATCTTTTACTTTGCTGTCAGACTCTACTTCCATACACAGATCTGATTGTCTAAGATGGGGTGGGGTGGGGGGGATTAACAGTCACCTTCCTACCTATGGTCATAGCACAAAGACCAAAAATCATCTGCAGCTTCCTCTTTGTAGCTCAGGAGATGACGTCAGACAGCTTGCTACTTTCTGTTCCAGACCAACACATCCCCGTCTCATGGTCCTTTCTGCCTCTTATCTGTATTGTGCCCATCTCCCAGTTGCCTTTGAATTAATACCCCAGGAGGATGTCTCCCCACCCAACTCCTCATCCCTAGACACTATCCCTAGACACTGTTTTGTATTGTTTTTGTAGTTCATGCTGGCTTTGAACTCACTGTGTTCACTAATGGTGATCCTTCTACCTCAGCCTCCTGAGTGCTGGGATTATAGACATGCATCACCACACCTAGCTCTCAATTTATGAGTGAAGTTGAGTCTCAACCTTCCTTCAAGAGATATATGTGTGATCCTTTAGGAGTCACTGACCTTTGAGGATGTGGCTGTGAGCTTCACCATGGAAGAGTGGGCTTTGCTGAGTCCATCTCAAAAAAAGCTGTTCAGAGATGTGATGGGGGAAACCTTTAGGAACATGGCTGCTATCGGTAAGATGATGTTTCTTTCTCATCTATACAACTAGAGAATTTTGTTTGTTATTCATCACTGCAGTTTCATTAAATAGAATGTGAAAACATTTTAAAGAACATCTCAGGCCTGGTTACATTATATTATGAATCTCATTGGAATCTATTAATTTTTATGTAATAGTGTAGTGACTCCTTGTATTTCTTTGTCTATAACTCAGGAAGAAACTGGGATAACAAGGAAGTTGAAGAAGAGTGCAATAATTACTGGAGAAATCTAAGGTAATTTCCACTCACAAGGAAAAGGATTGTTCCATAAGTGCATGTGATGGGGCTGGGGATTGAGCTCAGCGGTTCAGTGGCCTGCCTTGCAAGCGCAAGGACCTGAGTTCAATCCCCAGTACCAAAAAAAAAAAAAAAAAAAAAAAAAAAAAAAAAAAAAACTCTAAACATAAGAGCATGTGAGCAGAAATATGACAATAAAGGAAATGAGGCCATGTTTAAATGTATTTAATTGTACAAATTCTCCAAAAATCTATGTAGTTGAGTATGTATAATCGAACAAATACAGAAATACTCCAATATATGAAACTAAATTAGTACTTAAATCATGCAGCAAGTGACACTGTTATATGATGAAAAGAATGTTCTTGGGCTGGGGATTTAGCTCAGTGGTGCCACCACCTGCCTTGCAAGCAAAAGGACCCGAGTTCAGTCCCTGGTACCAAAAAAAAAAGACTGTTCTTTCATGATCAACGTCATGAATATGTACGAAATTACATTGAGGGGGTATTGCAAATAGATGTATATAAAAACAATAGAACTTGTGTTTTGGCAAGAAGTCATCTTCAGGATATCGAAGTGTGTACATATGAATATGAGGCATTCAATATAAAAAAATTGCTAGCCTTGAAGCATTAATCAAAGTGAAAGTGAATACTAGTATTATAATAATAAGTGTTTTCAAGCTATCATCCAGAGAATTCAGTCCTTTGATTTTAGGGAACCCTCCAAATCAATGGTGGAAATGTTACATACAACTGTTCTGATCAATAAACAAATTTCAAAAAGTAAAAATAAAACTTCTGTTTGATCCAGGCATACCCCCTTGGGTATATTCCCAAGAGTTAAAATCATCATATTATACTAATACATGCATACCCATACTCAAAACACGCCAGTTCATAATAGCTAAGCCCTGGAGTCAACCTACATTTCTATCAGTGGATGCATGGATAAAGAAAAATTTTGATAGGCTCAGTGTGATGGTGTGTTCTTGTCAACCCAGCACTCTGAGAAGCTGATTCAGGAGGATGGCAAGTTAATGCTCATCCTGAGTAACTAAATCATCAATGAGTATTTCTCAAAATAACTAAAAAAGCTGGAGATATAATTCAGTGCTAAGATCTGTGTTTAATTTCCAGCACTGAAAAGAAAAAGAAAATTTGCAATATAATCATCCAAAAAGATGAATATTATGTCATTTTCCAAAAGAATTGGATGGATCTTCAACCCATAAAGTTAAGTGAAATACATCAGGCACAGAATGTAATATATCACATGTTTTATATGAGAAACCAAAAATATAAATTAGGGAGTAAAATAAATGGGAGGTCATAGAAAAAGGAAAGGCTGGCTTTAAGAGATCACAAAGAAAAACAGGGTAAGAATAGAAGGGACAGAGTGATGGGGGAAAGTATGAAAAATATTCAATATGTGATATACATATGTACCAATTGCCCTAAATAAAACTAAAACTTTGGTATTGCAAAATACACCATTTAAAAATTCCCAAATAAAAACCACTCTTTTGGGGGTGGCTGTTTTGAAGCTATCCTCGAGTGCATTCATTCAATTCATTGTCACAATATCTTAGGCATCAAAAGAGAGCATGTTCTAGTAAATCATTAATATAGACACTCATTTTATTGTGACTGTGTTTATTTTTACAGAAATGAAGAGTTAGAGAAATACTATCAATATAAAGCTTGGAATCAATATAAAGAAATATTCCTTTGGACTACAGATGCTAATGTGGACATGAAACAAGCTGGTTTAAAACCAGTAGAAAGCCTTGCTTGTAGAAAGCCCCTGACTGAGGGTTTATCACTAAATGTTCCAATCAGAGCATACATTGCACAGAAGCCAGATGAGTATTTGGGATCTGAAGAAAAGCTGTATAAATGTAATGAAAATGCAAGAAAGTGTGGTAATCTCCAGTCCTTTCAGAAGCATGCAAGAACAAAGGCTGGAGAGAAACCCTGTGAATTTGATCAGTGTGGGAAATTCAGCTCTGATATTGGGGAAAAAACTTACCTTAGAGAGAAAACTTTTGTATATAAGAAAAATTTGAAAGACTCCAGAACAACCAGTGATATTCAAATCCATGAAAGAAATAACAGTGGGAGAAAATCCTATGTATGTAAGCAATGTGGAAAAGCTTTCAGTACACAAAGTTATTGTAAAATACATGAGAGGATTCATACTGGAGAGAAACCCTATCTATGTAAGCAGTGTGGGAAAGCTTTCAGTACACGTAGTGTTTGTCGAATACATGAAAGAAGTCACACTGGAGAGAAACCCTATGTATGTAAGCAGTGTGGGAAGGCTTTCAGTACACGGGGTTATTGTAAAATACATGAAAGAACTCACACTGGGGAGAAACCTTATGTATGTAAGCAGTGTGGGAAAGCTTTCAACACCCGTGATTATTGTCAAAGACATGAAAGAAGTCACACTGGGGAAAAACCTTATGTATGTAAAAAATGTGGGAAAGGTTTCAGCACACACAAAAATTGTAAAATACATGAAGTAAGTCACACTGGGGAAAAACCTTATGTATGTAAGCAATGTGGGAAAGCATTCAGTACGCCAGATTATTGTAGAATACATGAGAGAAGTCACACTGGGGAGAAACCATATGTATGTAAGGAATGTGGAAAAGCTTTCAGCAGAAACAGTCATTGTCAAATGCATGAAAGATCTCACACTGGGGAGAAACCCTATGTATGTAAACAATGTGGGAAAGCTTTCAGCACACATAGTGTTTGTCGAGTACATGAAAGAACTCACACTGGAGAGAAACCCTATGTATGTAAGCAATGTGGGAAAGCTTTTAGCAGTAACAGTCACTGTCGAACACATGAGAGAATTCATATAGGGGAGAAACCCTATGTGTGTGAGCAATGTGGGAGAGCGTTCAGGACATGTGATGCTATTCAAATACATGAAAGAACTCACACTGGGGAAAAACCCTATGTATGTGAGCAATGTGGGAAAGCTTTTATGACATGTGGTGGTATTCAAAAGCATAAAAAAAGTCACACTGGGGAGAAACCCTATGTATGTAAGCAATGTGGGAAAGCATTTAGATGGCACAATGAATGTAAAATACATGAAAGAATTCACACAGGGGAGAAACCCTATATATGTAAGCAGTGTGAAAAAGCTTTTAGATATCACCGTGACTGTCAAAGACATGAAAGAAATCACACTAAGGAAAAATCCTTTGTATGTATGCAATGTGGGAAGGCTTTCAGTACACAGGGTTATTGTAAGATACATGAAAGGACTCACACTGGGGAGAAACCCTATGTATGTAAGCAATGTGGGAAAGCTTTCAGCACACGTAATTATTGTCGAATACATGAAAGAACTCACACTGGGGAGAAACCCTATGTATGTAAGCAATGTGAAAAAGGATTTGCTACTAAGTCCTCATTACATAGACATGAAAAAACTCACTGCAGAGAAACTCTGTAAGCAATGTGGAAGTGCTTTAGCACACATATTGACAAATACATTAATACATGTATTTCATGCCAAATGCATGAAAGTCTCACTGGAGAGAAACTTCAAGCCTAGTTTGAAAGTCCTCTGAAAATTTCTCATGTAGTGGAGACCTGTAGAAATAAAACAAAATCTTTTATCAATATTTCTTCACAAGGGCTGCAGATTTGGCTCAGTGGTTCCACCACCTGCCTCACAAGCACAAGGGCGCAGGTTCAATCCCTGATACCAAAAAAATTTTTTTCACAAATTTTCCAAAAAAATGCAAATTCCCAATACAGATATCAGAAATTATATTGTGTGGTTTTCAGTAAATCACTTAATAGATTTTGTATCAATAATGTGTAATATACAAATATTGAGTTGACATAATTAGGTGTTTTTGTGTACCAGCTTAACACAATGTCTTTTGCATGGTGGATTGAAATATGTATATTTTTTATTCATTAATTTTATTGGTACATTTTAGGTATACAGTCACATACTGTGCCATTTTACTCAGGGAGAAAAACGAAGTCACAATGATCAGAATACCTGAAGCAAATGAGATGGCAGGAGGAAGAAGGCCAGCCTTTAAAACACACACACACACACACACACACACACACACACACACACACACAGAAAAAGGTATCTACAGGAAGGAGTATGCAGGTTATGGTAGATAGCTGATCAGAGTTGATGAAGTCCTTCCCATGGGTCTTTGAGTCCTACCAGCATGAAAATACAGAGGCCACATGCTTCCCTCCCTAAAATCAATTGATTTTTAGTTTGGTTTAGTACCTGTTGAGAAATATGGGCCTTGCATCTATCTTCTGCATGTGGCTAGCCAGTTTTCCCAGCTCTATTTACTAAAAGGACAGTCTTTCCTCCAACACAGATTTTTGCCCTCTTTGTCAAAGATTAGGTGGCTGAGTTTCTGAGGGCATCTTTTCCATTGAATCATGTGTCAGTTTTGTGTTAATACAATGCTGTTTGTTGTTGATGTTTAATCAGTGTAGCTGTTAGTATAACTTGTTAATTTGGATTATGATGCCTGCTATTTTGCTTTTTTTTTTTTAAAGGTCTCAGTATGTAGTCCAGGCCAGCAACAAACAGGAAGTGATCCTCCTGCCTCAGCATCTTGAAGGCTGGGATTACAGTTGTTTACCACCACACCCACCTTCCTGATTTGCTCTTTCGGCTAGGGTTGATTTTGCTTTTCTGGTCTCTTGCAGTTAAATATAAGTTTTATGATTGCTTTATGGCTACAACTTCATAAAGTCTAAACGTTCGTGTACCCTTCATGCTTTAGTTGTAGTTCATTCATGGGCAGCCACATCCGTTTTCCACTTGTCCTGTTTAGCCTCTTCTTCCTGTAGTAAAGGGGCTTGTTTATGGTGAGCACTAGACAGGATGCCACCAGGAAGCTATGTTCCCAGATATTTGGTGGGAAATGGAATAATCCAGTATACAAGGAGCCTATCTGAGAGGTATGGCCTCTGCTAGCTCATATCCTTGATGGTTTGGTCTTGGAACCCTGCCTATCTCATGGGGATATGGATCTCTCTAATCTATTTAATAAAGATAACTCCATTGGGAGGTCTCTTCAGTGTCGTCCTTATAGTTCTCAGATCACTATATTAAATGCATCCCCAAATGACTCAGGAACTCCACTAGAGCCTTGTTCCCTAAAGGAACCCAGTTTTAATCAGCCCTCTGATAATGCTCCTGACAGCCTTTTGGCCCACTGCCTGCATGCACACAGCTTTAAGCCCTGCAGGATGAATCAGAAGTGGTACTTCTTATTTATTTACTTCATAACTTGTCCTGCCTCCAAGGTTCCAGGCATGCAAGTTCTGGTTCATTTTCAGTTGCAGGTGTTCAGCACTACAAAGAATGGCTAGGCCAATTATTAGAGGACCCTAGTAAGTTTGAAGATGTGTTTCAAATTTTGATGCTTGCTTTTGACTTATTATGGCAAGATGTCCAATTCATTTTGGTACTTGCCGTACTTAGATGAAAGAGAATCCTACAAGAGGCTAGAACTATGGAAATGAGCAGTATGCTTTAAAAAGGGGAGGAAACTACCCTGGAGAGGTTTTTATAAAAACCTGCACTACACTTAATTCTGATGCCACTTTGATGCTTACAGGCCCAGAGGTTAGCCACTCTTGTGAACAGGTGATCTCTCGGACCTATGCAAGCAGACAGGACATTAGTGACCAGCCCTTCTAAAGCCCTAGGAAGATGTGGTTCACTGATAGAAGTAACTTTGTCCAAGAAGGACATCAAAAAGTAGATTGTGCAGTTCAGTTCACAATATGTCATTGAAGCAAAACTCCTTTTCTTAGAGACCTCTCTTGAGAAGGCAGAACTACTAGGTCTTAAATGGGCATTGATATTAGGAAAAGACAAAGTTTTTTTATCTATATAGACTTCAAATATGCCATCCTGGTGGTACATATCCGTGCAACAATCTGGAAGGAAAGGGGCTTACTAACAAGCAATCACCAAGCACAAGAAGGAAATTTTACAATGTCTAGATAGTCCATTTTCTCAAGCAGATCAGAGTGCACTGTAAGGGGTATTATAGAAATATGTCTGAAGTCTCCTTAGGTAATAAAAAAGCTGATAGTGACACAAAAAGGGAAGACTTACTACTCCTTAAGACTTTAAATAGTTTGAATAAGATTAAAGAAGGAGAAAGAAACCCCCCCGTTACTTTTGCTGTTTTCCACTGCCATGAACTATTGCCCCACTGCCATGTGCAACTCTGCCTTAGAGCCAGCTGATGATGGACTGATACTTCTACAAACTGTGAGCTACATAAACCTTTCTCCTTTAACTTTGGTGGTTACATATTTTGTCTCAGCAACAAGAAAAGTAACTAAGACCGCCCCTTTTCAGTGATCCTTGCAATAAAGCCATTAGAGATAAATAACTGGATCTATCTTTGTAGAATAAAGCCAGTTCCATCTAAACTGTCTGAACAAAAAGACCACCCAAATGTTTCAGACAGTTTTGATGGAACAACATAGCTACTCCTGTGGGCCTCCAGGAGACTTGAGATTTCTCTTCACAAAGCAAAACTCCAATGCTGCTACAGATAATAAAATAGGATCTTGCTAAGGCCGTGTCTCTCAAACTTGATAATTTATCTGACATTCCTCTCTGACAACATTCTTCTCTAAAGGAGGTGTGGAAATCTGACCTGCCCCATATTTGGCTAACAATGAAGGTTCTTTCTCCCTTCAAACACGTAGCTCAATGGTCACTGATTATTTTTTCCTTGTCTTCTAACAAATTTTTTTTTTCTTCAAAGTAGGCAGTGAGTCACAATATCCCAACTTAGCACATAATCCCTGGTATATAGGGACTACAGCCCCTTCCAGCCAGAAGAAACAACAAAAGACAAAGATCTCCATTTTTTAGCACCCTTTAAAGAATTATGGGAATTTATGTCTTTCAGGGGGAAGGGAGATAAGGGCAGGGCTTAAATTGGCTGGGAAGGGAGGTATAGCAAGACCCCTAGACAACCTGTGCAGAATCAGCTCTCCATGCCCTACATGTGGGCTTCTCATGAGAATTTGAGTGGGCTCCCAATGGAATGATAAAACTGTGGTTTAAGTGTAAGAAAATATGATTCAGTGCCATCCCTATTGAAATCCCAACAGTATATCTCACAGAACTGGAGAAAAATTAAAAAAATTATTTGAAACAATAAGAGACCTAGAACAGTAAAAGCCATTCTAGGCAACAGAGACATGGCAAGGGGTATCGCAACACCTAACTTGAAACTATACTATAAAGCCACTGTTATAAAAACAGCATGATACTGTCAAACAGATCTAAGGACCAGTGGAGTAGATTAGAAGATGCAGAAACAACTACAGACATATTCAGCTACTTCATCTTTGACAAAGGAGCCAAGCATCCTCACTGGAGGAAAGATAGCCTCTTTAATAAGTGGTGTTGGATAAACTGGATTTCAACTTGCCAAAGGTTAGAACTAGACCCATATCTTTTACCATGCACAAAACTAAAATCCAAGTGGATTAAAGATCTTAATATTAAAACAGAAACACTAAACTTGCTGGAAGATAGGTAGAACCCTTAAAGACATTGGCATAGGATAAGACTTTATGAACAAATCCTCAGTAGCACAGGAACTTGCACAGTCAACAACTGGGAATCATATAATGTGAAATAGGAAGAAAAGGGCTAAAGGTGTAGGGGAAGTGGGAAAGGTAGGGGAAAGGAAATAAGGGACAAGAGAAAATATGAGAAAAGGAAAAATGGAAACGAAGTCTTTGTAAATAGGGAAGGGTGGAGGGGGTGAAGGGAGAGAAGGGGTGTGGGGAAAAAATGAGAATCAAGATCAGTCATGTGAGGGTAGGAGATCCCAATGATGAATGTAACTGTACTGTAAACTTAAAAAATACCAATAAACTCAGTAAGATAAACAGAATCATCCTATTAAAAAGCTTCTGCAAAAAAAAAAAATGGAAAGTAAGTCTTTGTAAATAGGGAAGGGTGAAGGGAGGGCAGAGGTATGGGACATAACATGTAAAGGTGCAAGATCCCACTGATAAATGTAACTGTTGTTTGCTTTAAATGTACCAATAAACAATGGAGAAATTAAAAAAAAGTTTTTGTAGTGCAAGAGAAGCTACAACAGACTAAGAGACAACCTAAAATGGGAGGGGGGATTTACCAGCTGTTTCTCAGACAAAGGTCTACTGTCTAAAATATATTTTAAAAACTCAAAAAAATCAGACCTCCCCAAATACAAAGATCCAATTCAAAAATGGGCGTCTGAAATAGACATTTATCAGATGAAGTAAATAAACATGAAAAAGAATGTTCAATATTGCTGGTCATTTGAGAGATTCAGAATGAAAACACTGAGATTCCACTTCATCCCAAAAAATATCATGAAATCAACCAATAATAAATGCTGGCAGGGTTATGGGGAGAAAGGAACCCTTCGCCATTGTTGGTGAAAGGACAGTGGTGCAACCACTGTGGAAATCAATATGGAGATACGTCAAACAACTAGGATTAGAAGTCCCATTTGACCCAGCTATTCCTCTGCTGGATATCTTCCCAAAAGAATTAAAAGAATCGTACCATAGTGATATATGTAAGCCCATGTTCATAACAGCACAATTCATGGTAGCTAAAACTTGGAAGTAGCCCAGTTGTCCATCAACAGGAGACTGGATAAAGAAAATGTTTCTTTGTTTTTTGGGGGTTTTGTTTGTTTGTTTGTTTGTTTGTTTTTTAAATGGAGTACTACTCAGCCATAAAGAATGAGAAACTAGAGACATTTATAGCTAAATGGATGCACATTGAGGCCATACTCTTAAGTGAAATTAATAGGACATGCATACCAAATAGTTTCTCTAGTGTGAGAAACAAAGTGTAAATAAGGACTAAAAGGTATACTAGATAATGTGAAATATGAAGAAAAGGGTGCAAAGGAGAAGGGGAAATGGGAGGGGTAGGGGAAAAGAAAGATGGCCATGGAATTAACATAAGAAAAATTAAAAATGGAAACAAAGTCTGTAGATAGGGAGCGGTGGATGGGTTGAAGGGAAGGCAGGTGTTTTGTAAAAAGAGCCAAAAACCAAGATCAGACCAGAACCATAACAAATCTTTCTTATGGGGAGGATCTGCCAGGCTGTCTCTGAACAAAGGAGAGAAGCAACATGGCAGAACAGGGAGTTTCTTTTACAGGAGTAGGGTGGGGTTAGCCTAAGCTGGGAGGAGTTGAGTGAGGTAGTATTAAGGGATTGGAGGAGCCTGTGACATTATTAGCTGCAAGGAGGTAGCAAGTATCAGGTTACTCTTTTGGCAGGAGAAGAGGCATGATGAGAAGAAGAAGCCTGTCCTTTGTTGGGAGAAGTCATTTCAACTAACATCATGCTGTGGCTGAGCCTTTCTCTGTCACTGACCAAAAGGACAGTATAAATTGGCAAATTTCACATATTCTCTCTCTCTCTCTCTCTCTCTCTCTCTCTCTCTCTCTCTCTCTCTCCTCTCTCCTCCTTCCCACTCCCACTCTGCTAAATCCTCATTCCACACACAAATTTTCATTGCTAAAAATACATAAATATTCCCAGTTCCAAACTACACTGCACCTCTCTTTTATGAGGGCCTCCATTCCACTCTTGAGAACATACTAAACACTTTATAGGTAACCCTTTCTAGGCCTTTTATTGATATAGCCTGAAAATCCTTTTTGTGTAAAGGGAGTCAGCGGAACTCTAAACAATCCATGTTTTGGGTTGGGTAACTTAGACTCAGTCAAGTAACAAGACTGTTTCAGTAGAGAAAGAAGACCAGGAGAAGAGGACATTGAAAGGGAGGGATAATGTATAGAATCAAAGTACATTATTTGTGTGTTAAAACATGACAAACTGACACCTATTTTTTGTGAAACATATGTGAACTAACAAAAATATTTTGCAATGTTATGCATATGTAATATCTGTTAATTGGTTTAATTCTGTCATTCAACAATCTATACAAAAAATTATAGAACCACAAACCCAATCTGGAAAAATAGCCCGGGTCAAACAAATTTTCTTTCTCATTAGCTTTAGATAATCACACACACACACACACACACACACACACACACACACACACCCAGTTCTACAAAGAGAAAACAATACACTCACTCTCCAAATTTCCACAGTTTGGCTTCAACACATTTAGCCAATGGGGGTCCAGCAAAAAACAGGTATTAGCGTAGTGCACATAAGTTTCTCTTCTTCCTCCAGGACTATAGTATTTGACCCATTCTCATCCTGAGTCAGCTCACTGACAGGAAGACATTATCTGGTCTAGGAGCTGAATTTGCCACCCTTCCTCATCTCTGGTATCTCACATTCTTCTGCCCTTCTCCCTTTTTTGTCTAATGATTGAGATATTTGCAGAACTTCTACTTGGGCTTTCCCCCTATAGCGATATTCCTTTCAAATAAGTTAATGTGCTAGCTCATGCAGCATTGAATGTTTAAAGCAATGTCAACAAATAGTCCAGGAATGATCACTCTTTCTGGAAGCCTAGTCACATGTCCTTTTGTGTGTCCCTTTCCGGTGACTTTGAAAATTGGGCATGATCTGGAAAATATAAATTTAATGCTGGCATTCATTAACCCTTGGATCTGAACACAGGTCATGGACTTGACACTCTGCTTCACAAACATCTGAAAAATTCAAGGCATTCAGGATTGTCCTTGAGACAAAAAAGGGATTGATGATACAGGAACTACATCTTTTCCCATGCACAAACTCTTACACATGAGCCTGGGATTACCTTACACATGACATCTTGAAGTCACCACAGATCATAGCAAGACACAGAGCTGTATGTATATTGCTGAAAAGATGGGGGTTTGCAGGACACAGAAGTTGAAGCAGAAACAAGAAGGATGCTGAGGTCCCAACCATGTTCCCAGCCTCATGCCACAGCTTAGAGGGGACTGAGGATAAGGCAAAAAAGAGGACATGACACACACCTCTAATATTTTACAAGAAGCCTTTTGGTTCAGTAGATTCAAGCTAGTGCATCTGTATCCATCTGAGAGCACCCAATACCACACTTATATTTTGGGCATGTAGGGTGTTTCTGTGTCTACACTATTCCTGTAGCCCAAGGGAGTCACATAGCAAGGAAGTCTGAGACTCTTGGGCCATTTCTTAGCAGGTCACACTAGGTCTAAAGTATGGCAGCAAAAAATGAAGAAAGGCTCCACTTTATGGATTAGCCTGATCTCCCTCTTCTGCTCTTATGCACAGCTTATACAGCCTACCTGCATCTCTCAATGGCTGGTGTTCAAAGAACAGCCATCTGAAATTGAGGGATGGGAGAAGTGAACCCATAACTGACTGTGATGAGCTAAGTGACAGGTGCCATCCAAGCCTCTTCTGTGCCCATGATTACTGCTGAGTGCTGAACTGTCCACCTACTGCTGTTAAGCTGAACTTGCTCAAGGCTTTCTAGAGGAGGACCTGCTTAATAAATGTACTTGCTTCTGTCTCCTGGAACTAGAGCAATAAATGTGCTCAGGTTTCTAGACTGTGTCCTGTGGAGATAACACAACTCAGAGGAGAGCTGCCCAAAGCAAGTAAGGACCCCCAGCAGAGGAGAGTGTGGGTGTCACTCTTGAGCAGTGTGGAATGAAGTAGTTGGATTCATGGCTAAGATTTTTTCAAGTTTGGGGTTGGACACAGGGCATTTGAGCTTAGATACATCCCCATCTACATTTATTTTTGACACAATGCTTTGGTATGTTGCTGAGTTGCCCAGCATGGCCTCAAACTTGTAAACTTGCAATTGATTTTGGTCGGCTTCTCTAAGTGCTCAGATTATAGGAGTGCAGAACCACACCTGGCTTTGATGCATTGTATTTAAGAAGGGAAAACATAAAAACAAGGGAATATGGTTATTAAATAACACATGTGTTACACTTATTCATCAGCAAAATTCTACAGAACCCTCAAGAGTGACCAAAAGCCACCTGCCTCACCCAGGGCCAAAGGAAACACCCACATTCAGACAGTTGAACACGTTTCCAATGCAGAGGGCAAGATTGACTGCAGAAATGGTGTGCCACACTGAATGAGATCAGAGTGATGAGGCAGCAACAAGTAAAGATATTCAGTCTGGTAGCTGAGCATAACCAGCTGTCTCTTTTCCTTTTTCTGAGAATGTAAATCCCTTCATCCTAATATTTACTAGATGAACTTTTTTTTTTTTGTATTGGGGATCAATCACATGTCCTTCTGCTTGTGAGGCAGGTGGCAGAACCACTGAGCTAAATCCCTGACCCTAGATGAACATTCTTACCTGGAGTCACTTTAAGGTTCTCACTGAATCTGTCAAATTATCACCCCTTCCTTCTACAAACAACATAAGGAAATTGTCTCTGAGAGCACCCAGTACCACTCTTATATGAGCAAAAATTTTAATGGATACAAATTAGACACCAATGCCATTATATCAAGGCATGCCCAAATCAAAACTATGTGTAAAAGTTCCCAAGGAAAATTTGGTCAGAAAGAAGCTAAGCAGTCAATGGCCTTGGCTTCTGCCTTCAGCATGGCTTCTGCATATCAGTCTTCTAGCTTGTGAATCTTCTGCATATGGATCTCCAGCCTTCCACCAATCTCCTCCAGCTTTCACCATTCATATCCACTGTTGCTGTTCTCTGCAGCTCGAGACCACCTCTAGGGAAGACTGCTGCCCAGAAAGCACCAAGGGAAATCCACTGCTCTTTCTCTGCAGGTCTGAGTTTGCCCTCATATTGAAGATGTGATTCATCCAAATTACAACCTTTGTAGATTAAGTAAGACAGAAATATTGACTCCAAATCTTTGAACATATCTTTGTGACAATCCATGATTCATATTTTGTTATCCGGTCAAGTAGAAATGTGAAATGCTCTGACACTTTATGTGTATTTTAAAATGGACAAAAAGGGACTGGCATTTGGCTCAGTGGCACCGCACCTGCCTTGAAAGCACAGGGTTGTGAGTTCAATCCTCTGTACCTACCAAAAAGCATGAAAAATTACAGTGGACAAATAAAAATATCTTTGAAGATCTAAAGAAGTCTACAAGTAAATTCTTACATGTAATTATTCTGGTTTGCGAAACAACTCAGCAAACAAGAACTCTCCTCTATTCCGTTAACCTCGGTAATTCTCTCAAGGTCCCAGGTGATGCTTGCCTCATGGTGGTGACCATGTGGTGAAGTTTGTGTTCTCTTTGACATTTGCAACTGTCTCTTTACCTCACTGTTATTACCACTCACCTACCCAGTCTTTTCTAGAGTCAATCCTAAACTTCCTAAAGATGCATTTTCCTTTCACAGATTTATATCTCCTCCAGGTTTGTTCCTTCTGAAGTTCAAGCACACTCCTTGTGAAACCAAGGCATTGCCCTGGGGCAGATAGGAAGTTTTCAGGAATCTGTGATGTAGACAGTGGACTGGAAGAGGGGTTGTTCTTTGGCAATGTACATGCTGTTTCTCCCTTGGCCAGCTAGCCAGTCATATGTCTCTTCAGAGAACTTCTGTCTAGTCTTTTACTCTGTGACAAGCCAGACAGAAAGGAGGTGTGTGCTTCTATACTAAAATGAAGAGCAGTACCCCCTTATCTCATGGGGGATATGATACCATGTGGCCAAGGTATGCTGTCCAGTAGATAGTAATGAAACACACACATACACACTATATATAAGGAGGCCAGGAATTTAGCTAAGTGGTTCTGCCACTTGCCTTGCGAGCAGAAATTCCCGAGTTCAATCCCTGCTACTGAAAAGCAAAACAAAACAAAAAAATCCAATGATAACAGTGCAGGTCTTACTACATATACAATTTTACATTTATATACCTATGAAAATATTTAACTGGTAAATTATGCATAGATGGAGATTCATATTACTTAAAACTGGTTATTAAAAAACATGATGTGTGGGTGAAGGGAGGGCAGAGGTAAGGGGAAAAAATGAGAACCAGGACTTGTCATGTAGACGTACAAGATCCCAACAATGAATGTAACTCTACTGTACACCTAAAATGTACCAATAAACTCAATTAAAGCTGAAAAAAATACATGATGTGATCAGTGCCACGTGAATGTGCTTTGAATGTTGCTCTTGTTATTGTGCTCATCCTTCCTGTCAATGTGTGACAGCACACAACAGCTATATGATGATATAAATTGAAAGAAATGATGGATCATAGTAGCAAAAGATTTAATCACATTATTGAGAATTGCACAATATGAATCTTGCCATTTTTTATTGTTGAAATTTTGAATATTAGGGGATCCTCCTAAAGTAGAAAACTTAACATGTGAATAAAGAGGGATTGTGATTACCTAGGATACAGCCACAACCATGGACACATCTACTGGAGATACAGGAGAAAACTTGTGCCTCAAAACCAGCGCAGCCCTGCATCAAAGTCCTCGGTACATCAATTTGATGCTTCAGCTTTCATGCATTGAACTCATATGCTTGTGATTATCCCCTCCTTGTACTCCACAATTGTGGCCCTCTATTTCTAGGGTCACAATGTGACCTCATATTCATCATTTGGGATTAACTTTATTGGAATTATATTCTGTGGATTTTCTGTAGAAATAGGAAAGATCCTGAAATCCTTATACACCTGTACATTCAGGATTCTGCTATTTATAGATGCATAACTTTACTACAGGAGGCATTCTGTTTAAATCAACTTTCATAAGAAAAAATAAAAGATCAGTTATTGGAAAATGAGACACATTTTATATATGGAAACAAGATAAAGAAACGGAAGCAGAGAAAGGGGATGGGAAAGTAAAATAAAGAGTTCAGATGTGTTTTATATTTGTGCAAATTTCTGACAATGGATGTAAACATTATACGTTAGAAATACATTAAAAAATATTGTTTGTTTGGCTTTTGGATTGTTAATCATGTCATCTCCAGGACTTGATGAAGATGTGCCATAGAATCTGTGCATCTGTGTGTATCCTTCTAGAGAATATAATTCATATGAGGTCTATTGATCAGAGTGGGAAATAACTCATGAGAAAAATTGGTACCATCTAAGAGGACTGGGCAGTGACAGACCAAAAATCCCAAACAACAAAACACACACACACACACACACACACACACACACACACACAAACACGATCAACAACAAAAAACAAGTTGAAAACAGAAGCTTCTGCATATTTGGATTGTCTTAAACAGGTGTGATGTTTGGTTCTGTCATCATTCAAGAACATCAAAGAAATATACAAGAAAATTTTTAAAATTTTGATGAGAAAAGTAGAAAAAAAACCCGTCATCTACACATGTATACATGTGTTTCACTGCAGTACAGGAACAGCACTGAACCAAGAGAGAATGTAATGAAGTTGGTGTTATGCACATCACCACCTGTAAACCTGAAGCGTTTATAGATATTCCTTGAGATGCAAAGTGGAAATATTTGAGCAACAAAAAAACTGAAATGAAATATATTGAATATGCATTTAATATACCAAATCTAATAAAAGTGATCCCCTTCCTATGATAACATGCTTATTATGCTTATATTAACCCATAGTCAGGAAAAATAACATAGCACCCATTTCATAATAAGATATTACATATAATTTATTAGAGTACACTGAAGGTACTTGTGGCTTATCCTTGGTATCTGGTGGCTGACAGTGCAGGGATCACTGCTGCAGCCCAACAGCAAAAGTGAGTATTGCTGCTGTAAACAGGAATATGCATGGATCATTGAAATATGTCTTCAACTCTGGGGAAGACATCCACAAAACGAAGCACTACACTGAATGTATTACTTCTAGTTTTTTTTGTTTTGTTTTTGGTACTGGGGATTGAACTCGGGTCTTTGCGCTTGCAAGGCAGGCCACCAAACCGCTGAGCTAAATCCCCGGCCAACTTCTAGTTTTCTGAATACTCATCTATGGCTTTACCACCCTGAACACACCTGATCTCATCTGAATACTTTGTATACTGACTTCCACAATGGTTGAACTACTTACAATTTCACAAATGATGCTGAATGGTTCCTTTTCTCCTGCAGCCTCAGGAATTTTTGTTGATGTTTGTTTTTCTGTACTGGGGTTTTTAACTCAGGACCTTGCACTTGTGAGGCAGACAGCAGGCTCCAGAGCTAAATGCTCAAAATGTTTTAAGGCATTTATTGGGAATTTGTATTTATTTCTGAGATATGTATATTCATTTAATTTGCCTGTTTTTTTCAGATATTAGTTCTCTGAGGAGAATCAGGTAAAACTTTTTCCATTCTGTTGGTTATTTTTTTATGCTTTTGTTTTTGCTTTCATGCCTGTGCATTTGTAGATTTTTATATAATGCTTTTTTTTTTTTTTAACTGTATCAACCTACCTTTTTTACCAAAAATACCAACGAAAATATTGAGGAAAAAAAACTTTTTAAATGTCTCTCCATGTTCTCTACGTTCAAAACATAGGATGCTTGGCCCTTGCATCTTCTATTGTTATGCTTTATTTTGACACAGGCATATATATTACTGCTGTACAAATATTTCAATGAAAAAAGTATTTCCAGAGCTACAAAATCATAATTTGCATTATTTGTTTTTGCAACCTATCTTAGGTTTATGTTCTTGACCTAAAGTTCTTTCCTTAAACATCAAATGTAGGTATAAAGATAACTGTTCATAGTTTACTAAAGCATCTAGCTAAGTGGCCCCTCAGAGTTAGCTTCAAAGCCATGACGATCCTGGCTCAGCCTGTCCTGAAGCTAGGACTAAAGAAATCACATTTGACTTAAACCTTTACACACAGACCACCCACCAGTCCAATTATTTATACTCAAGATGACCAAAACTTTCCTATTTTTCACTGGCTTTTAGAAGGTAACATGAAATACAAAAATGACAGTTTTATCAAATTTATTCAGTACAAGAATTGACCAGTTAGTGATACCTGCCTGAACAAAGCTCAGGATTGGCAGTGCATAAACAAATGCTCTGCCAGAATGATGCTTGGGGTAAACTGTTAAGTGGTGAAATGAGACAAGGACACACACTGATGTGTAATTGTTATGATTAAAATAATTATGGTACTGAATAGTAAACCTACGAGTACTAAAGTACTGATACACCTCTGCAGCTTTCACACACACACACGTGTGTGTGTGTATATATAGATATATAGATACATAGATCTATCTATATATGTCTTTGGTTTTTTTCCCAGTACCAGGGATCAAACTTAGGACCTTGAGTTTGTGAGGCAGGCATGGTACCACTAAGTTAGATCCCTGGCTGCAATTTTCATATATATTTTGAGACAGGGTCTCACTAGTTTGAATAGGCTGGACTCAACTTTCTTTTTTCCCACTTGTGCTTCCTCAGTTGCTGGGATTACAAATGTGCATCAGCAGGTCCAGCAAGATTTTGTTCCATGGTAAAATAGAGAAAATAAATACGTTCAGGAGAAAATTAAGATCAGGTTAGTGTCTGTGTGAGTCAGCAGTGCCACACCCGTCTCACATGAGAAAACTCCGAGGCCTATTGGGGCTGGAATAATCTGCCCTCTCAGGTGTGTAGACTTCTGACCTTAGACAGATAAATTGTTCCTCTCAAAAACCTCTAAAGTCCTGACTCCATTAGCCTCAGCCCCTAAAGCATACAATCTCAAACCTAACATGTGGCCGATAACCATGTGCCAAATAAACTGACTCCACCCTGGTTCCACCCCTGCCTTACCCTATCCAATAGCGATCCAAGAGCGCCATCCTGGCCCCACTCCTACCTTATCCTATATAAGCCTGTACATTGGCTGAATAAAGCGGAAGTGTTCCAGAAAAATTCCCAGAGTCTGCGTGGTGATTCCACGCCTTGCCCTCCCATTCCAGGCTCCCTGAACCCTGTTCCGTGACTGGGCTCACAGATAAAAGCAATAAAACATCTTGTAGCTTCAAAATTCTGTCACTAATTAACAATAGCAATACACAGTACATATCTTCCTATCTATGGAAAGCAGCAGAAGTATGCTGCTAGGAAGTTGGCCACTTTATGGTTGTAAACACTGACATTGTACCCTGCAGTGTATCATATTCCTTGAATTAAATCAGATATTTCAGGTACAAAAAGAGATGAAGTTTTAGACATTATATAACTCGTGAATAATTTCTGTGTCTAAGCATAACTAAGACTAGGCAAGCTATACTCACTGAATTTTGGGTATGTAATGCACTGCTCACTTATGTTTTCATGATACCATAGGTTTGTAATACTGTAACCCCACCAGAAATCGAGCAGCTTTTTTTTTTTTTTTTGGCAGTACTGGGGGTTGTATGATCTCGGGACTTTGTGCTTGCAAGGCAGGCACCATGCCACTAAGCTAAATCCCTGGCCCACGAGCAGATTTTGTATTCAATAGCACAATATAAAACACTTTACAAACTATATCAATGATAAAAAAAGATAATAAAAAATACAGGTCAAAAGAGACCAACCAGGACTCATGCACACAACTTGGCCCAGTGTTTGTGTTTGAGGCAATTGTCACGTACCTCAAACATCAGACAGTGGTTCTTAGGAGCAATATAAATTTCTCAAAAATTGCCAAATACAACCTGAATTATAACTTAGTAAATTTACTTTTTAGCAAACTGACAGAATCTTTTGTTCTTTTTTCTAGTACAGGGGATCGAATCAGGACCTTGCATTTGTGAGACAGGCATGGTGCCACTGAGCTAAATTCCCGGTCCTTTACCAACTGACAGATACCTCATGAATCACATTTTCCTTCATGCCATTACATCATCTTATTAGGTTAAAACAATAATGATTACTAAAGATAGAACGGCATCACAGCATCAAGGAATACAATAAAGGCATTTGCCTTGTACATTCAATAGCAACAACTCTCCCTAAAATAGCTCCTCAGCTGACAAAAATTCCTTTGCAAGTCCTCTTACCTTTAAATCGTACCATCATTTATACTTTCTGGAGACATTATTATACTTCATGACATCCTTTTGGTGACAAGTTATAGTCCTGCTGGTCAGTGGCAATAAAAGACTCACAGCAATATGGTTTCTTTTTGGTCATGTGGTGGAAAAATTAACACCAAATTAAAAGTCATTGCAATATAAACATGAAAAGTAAAGTTCTGATGGCAAGAAAACAAAAATTTGTGTAAATATTGACTGCTATAAGAAAAACATACATGATAAATAATGTTGGGATAAAAGTAGGAGTTACAATACGAAAAAAATCACATTTGCTACTGTGCAATTGTTTCAGAACTCAATTTTCTCAAAAACACATGTTCACAGAGCTGGAAATTCAGATCAGCAGTGCCACCACCTGTTTCATAAGAGCAAGATCCTGAGTTTGATACCCCATACAAAAAAACCCCAAACAAAACAAAACACCCAACTGTTCACAAATCTCTGAAAAAATATTTTAATATAAAATATATCAAATTCAAAACATGTTTTATTACACAGAATATGGAGTATGCACTACAAAGTTACAACAAATATAACAGCAAAATCCCAACAATTAACAAAGCACCATTTAAAAATTTAAGTTTTTTAGTGGTCCATACCTCCCAATTTAAAGACAAAACAGTTAACTACATAGAAATTGTATTGGAAAGTAAAAACTACTTTTTAGTTTACCATGTATAATTAAAGAGATCATAGATTAAGCACAAAGATATATAAAAAATGTGAAACTATGTCAACAAAATATTTTTAAACCCTAAAATACATAATCTACATATTTGTAAGTGATTTACTAAAAAACACACAGTGTATGTACTTCAAATATCTCTGTCTGGGATTTGTATTTTGAGTCATATGTAAATTACTTTATTGTTTTCTGAAGCAGGGTCTCGCTTTGCAGTTCAGGATGGCCCTGAACTATGTAGCCAGGTTGGATTAGAATTTGCAGCTATCGAGCCAGGGATTTGGCTCAGTGGTTTGACTGCTTATCTTGCAAGCACAAGGGCCTAAGTTGGATCCCTGGTAATAAAAAGGCAAAAAAAAAAAAAAAAAAGAATTTGCCGTCATATTCCAGTGCAAATAGAATAAATTTGTTTGTATTATTTCTATAGATCTCTACTATAGGAGAATTTTGGACAGGATTTTAAAAATGGGCTCACATATACAGAGCATCTATCCAGGGAGACTTCTCTCATGAAATTAACAATCTGTGTAAACTGACACATATCCTACATTACTTATATATTCATGGTTTCTCCCCAGGGAGTTTTTCATATATTTGACAATCATGTGTTCTGAAAATTTTCACATAACTTACATATGCATAGTCAAAACCCAGGAAGAGTGCTTTCATGTTTTTGACAATCACCATGTGTGAGGAGAGCTTACCGACATTACTTATATACAGAGGGTTTCACCTTAATGTGAGCTGTTTTTGGCAACTGCTTCTGCTGAAAGCTTTCCCCCATTGTATGAGTTGTTTCATGTCTGTGACAAGCACTACCTGTGCTGAACACTTTCCCACACTGCTTACATTCATAGGGCTTCTCCCCATTGTGAATCCTTTCATGTGTTCTAATATGACTGCTTGTGCTGAAAGCTTTCCCACATTGCTTACATACATAAGGTTTCTCCCCAGTGTGAACTCTTTCATGTGTTCGATAAGCACTTTTTGTGCTAAAAGCTTTACCACATTGCTTACATACATAGGGTTTGTCCCCACTGTGAACTCTTTCATGTATCTGAGAATACATGTGTGTGGTGAAAGCTTTCCCACATTGCTTACATACATAGGGTTTCTCCCCAGTGTGAGTTCTTTCATGTCTTTGACAAGCACTACGTGTGCTGAAAGCTTTCCTGCACTGCATACATTCATAAGGTTTCTCCCCAGTGTGAACTCTTTCGTGTGTTCGACAATGACTGCTTGTGCTAAAAGCTTTCCCACATTGCTTACATACATAGGGTTTCTCCCCAGTGTGAAATCTTTCATGTGTTTTGCAAGAACCATATGAGCTGAAAGCTTTCCCACAATGCTTACATACATAGGGTTTCTCCCCGGTGTGAATTCTTTCATGTGCTTGACAAGCACTTTTTGTGCTAAAAGTGTTCCCACATTGCTTACATACAAAAGGTTTCTTCTCACTATGCAACCTTTCATGTCTTTCACAACATCTCTGTGTGGTAAAAGCTTTCCCACATTGCTTACATACATAGGGTTTCTCCCCACTGTGAGTTTTTTCATGTCTGTGACAAGCACTACGTGTGCTGAAAGCTTTCCTGCACTGCACACATTCATAGGGTTTCTCCCCAGTGTGAACTCTTCCATGTGTTCGACAATGACTGCTTGTGCTGAAAGCTTTCCCACATTGCTTACATACATAGGGTTTCTCCCCAGTGTGAAATCTTTCATGTGTTTTGCAAGTACCATATGAGCTGAAAGCTTTCCCACATTGCTTACATACATAAGGTTTCTCCCCACTGTGCAATATTTCATGTGTTCTACAAGCACTTTTTGTGTTGAAACCTTTCCCACATTGCTTACATACAAAGGGTTTGTCTCCATTGTGAACTCTTTCATGTCTCTGACAATATGTATGTGTGGTGAAAGCTTTCCCACATTGCTTACACACATATGGTTTCTCCCCACTGTGAAATTTCTCATGTCTTTGGCAAGCACTTTTTGTGCTGAAAGCTTTACCACATTGCTTACAGACATAGGGTTTTTCCCCAGTGTGAACTCTTTCATGTATTTGAACATATCCATATGTGCTGAAAGCTTTCCCACATTGCTTACAGACGTAGGGTTTCCCTTCACTGTGATATCTTTCATGGATCTGAACATATTTGTATGTTCTGAAAGCTTTCCCACATTGTTTACATACATAGGGCTTTCTCCCACTCTTATTTCTTTCTTGGATCTGATCATCAGTGTCTGTGCTGGCAGCTTTTAAATTTTTCTTACATACAAAGGCCTTCTCTCTAAGATGAGTTCTTTCACTAAGATCAGAGTAGGATTTCCCACCTTGACGATGTTCACAGGGTTTCTCTCCAGCCTTTGTCCTTGCATGATTCTGAAAGGACTGGATATCACCGCAATTTCTTTCATGTTGATCACTTTTATACAAATTCTCTTTGTGTCTCAAGTATTTATATGGCTTCAGTGTAGTGAGAGCTGTGGTGGGCACATTTTGGGACAAATGACCAATCAGAGCCTCACTACAAGCAAGGCTTTCAGCTGGTGTTGAAGCAGCTTGTTTCCCATGCACATTGGCAACTGGAGTACAAAGGAACGTTTCTTTGTATTGATTCCAAGCTTTATACTGATAGCATTTCTCCACTTCTTCATTTCTGTAAAGAAAAAGTCACGATAATGGGTCTCTATGTTAATGATTTACCAGAAGAAGTTCTGTTTGATGCCTGCTAACAAATTTAGACAATGAATTAACGGGTTGTCTTGCAGAGAATCTTCAAAACACCCATTACCACAACAGTGGTATTCATGTAGGAATTTTTAACTTTATATACTTTCCAATACAGAAAGTTGAGCTTTATTTTGGGCAACTTGCCCATAGGTGTATCACACACGGAACACTGTGATACCTTTTCCCCCACCCCTCTACCCCTTCTCTCCTTACCGTTTGTCTTTCCCATCTCCAAAACACCAGCTTTTCCTTTTTCTATCACCTCTTCTTTATTTTACTAATGTATATGTTTGGTTTGTCACAAAAGAGATACCATATGATATTTCTCATTTAGTGCCTGAGTTATTTAACTTAACGTACTTTGATGAATATTCATTTATTTCTTTTAGCAAATGCCATGACATTATTCATCTTTTTGGTGAATTTATATAGCATATTTTCTCTTTCTTTTCACAGCTCGGAATTAAACAGAGGTCTTAGGAAAAACCCTCTATCTTTTCGATTTCTTATTCTCAGAGAAGTCCTTGAGGATTAAGTGGCTCAGGCTGAGCTTCAACTTTCCAGCCTACAGGATCTACTTCCCAGAATGCGGGGCTGACAAGAATTCACCATCACTGAGCTTATCATCAATCTTCATGCATGTATCCAGTGATGGATACCAAATTGATTCCAGGGCTTAGTTGGTATAAATTGGCCTGCTCTTAGTATGGGTATGAATGTATCAGTATGATATGATGATTTTAACTCTTTTAAGAATATACGCAAGACACTTATGCATAGATCAAATAAAAGCTCTATTTTCAGTTTCTGAGTCATCTCTATACAGCTTATTATGGTAACTGTACTTAACATTGTACCAGCAATTTTGGAGGGTGCATTCTAAGAATTTTGAATCACGAATGTACTCAATTCTCCGAAGAACGTGTGCAAAACACCTATTGCAACACTAGCATTCTTATTTGTACTCTCAGTACTCCTTCAAGGTTAGCAATTTTCAGATACCAGATGTCTGAAATTCACACGTATACATCAATAGTTATCTTGAAGATGGGTTCCTGTGAAAATTCAAAGTTTATTTTTTACATACACACCTATATATAATCCTTAAATGCAATTTCATACATTTTTACATTTAAATTGTGAGATCATACATAATCGAGCTGCATAGATCTTTACAGAATATCTGTGACATTAAATTGAACTTGGCCTCATTTACTAGACAGTCATGTTTCTGCTCACACACTGAGTATCGAGGAACATTCTTTCTTGTGAAGGGAAATTACCTTAGATTTCTCCAGTAATTTCTGTAGTCTTCTTCAGCCTCCTGATTATCCCATGTTCTTTCTGAGTTGTAGACATAGAAATATGAGGACTCAGTATGTTATTACATGCATATTAAGATTCCAATTTGATTCATGATATAGTGTAACCAGGCCTGTGATATTCTTCAAAATATTTTCTCTTTCTAATGAGACAGCACTGATGAGCAATAAGCAATACTCTCTGACTGTATAGATGAGATATCCTTACCTATAGTAGCCATGTTCCTAAAGGTTTCCCCCATCACATCTCTGTAGAGCTTCTTTTGGGATGGATTCAGCAAAGCCCACTCCTCCATGGTGAAGTTCACAGACACATCTTCAAAGGTCACTGCTTCCTAAACATCATAGAGATATTTCTCAAAGGAAGACTGACACTCATAGATGGGATATTTCAACTCCTCTCATAAAATGTTGAATACAGAGCTGGGCGTGGTGGTACATATGTGTACTTCCCCCTCCCCACTCATCAGAGGGCTGAGGTAGAAGAACTGCCATGAGTTTAAAACCAGTGTGGGCTTCCTAGTGAGTTAAAGTCCAGCCATAGTGAGACTCCGGCTCAATAAAACAAAACAAAATAAGCTGAATGGAGGCTGAATCCTTCAAATATTAAATTGTTTCATCATCAATCTGAAGTGTATGCACTTTTTTTTTCAAACAGCAATGCTAACGGAATAGAAGAATAGGAAAGGGGTTCTTTTTTTAGGTCACTGTAAGCGTATCAGTGTACTCAGTAAAGCATACCTCACACAGGAAACCTACAAGTTCACCATCCACAAAACACCTGGGCAGATGAGTATCAAAATTATTTTTCTTTTTGCAGTCTGGGGATTAAACTCAGGACGTTCCACTTGTGAGGTAGGCCCAGCACCATTGAGCTAAATACCCAGCCCCCAAATTTTTTCTTTTGGTACCAGGAATCAAACTCAGGATCTTGTGCTTACCAGGAAGGCACAGCTCTACTAAGCTAAATCCCATTGAATGTCTTTGATAGTTCATTGGAAAAATCACTGCTCAAAACTTTTTATGGAATTGAGTCTTTCTTTCTTTGACTGTACTTAAGCAGGATTTTGAAACTTGAATTTGGTTTCATAAAACAACTGAACATCAAATACGGTTATGAGTAATTAAAATGTTAATGGAAAAAGTTTTAATATAACAAGTTTATGAAAATGAAAACAAATAAAGGCTGGCAAAATATCTTATACTTCAGTGTCACCAAGTGGACTCCTTGTTCTCAGATATAAGGAGTGGGAGATTATGAGGGGAGGAAGATGAATAAAATGTAGTTTGCACTGAAATTCAATGTATCACAAAGTACATGTACAAGAGAAAAATTTCAGCCCAATGTGGTGGTACATGTCTATAATCCAAGAGCATGGGAGGCTGGTTCAGGAAGATTGCTTTCAGTTCAAGGCCAATCTCAGCTACATAGTAAGATCAACAACAATGAAATACAAAGAGACCCTGACTCAATCACCCCACAAGAAGGAACATTTCTAAAAAAAAAAAAAAGGCACTTGCAAGTGACACTTTTGATTTGTTAAAAATACTACCAGTACACTATAATACAATTCTAACAAGAAGACTGATAGCTTCCATAATATATATGAATGACATTGAAACTCCACCTTTCATGAGACTGCACCATTAGTAGAAAAAAGGACAAATGGATGAAACAAACAGAAGACAGACTTCAATGGGTCCACATATACCCAAATTATTGATTCTTTTTCTGGGGAGAGGGCAGGGATCAAACTTGGGACCGTGCAGGTGGCAGAACCACTGAGCAAAATCCCCAGCCCCGAAATATTGATTCTTGATACAGCTGGTGTTATATCTCTGGAAGAAATCACAACCTCTTTCATTTATGTTCAGGAAGAAATAAGTGCGTACTTGGAAAGCTGGACTGTATAATCTTTTACTCTATGTGCAAAAATTAAGTTACATAACGAAATGGGAAAGATAACCTTAAGTGACTTGAGAATTCATAGTGAAATAACTTTTTAAATGTGAAAAAATGTTTTCCTCAGAAGACAATCAAGTAACCATCAGAATTAGGACAAACTCAAATATATGAAAAACATACAGTATAAACAAGTATTTGCAGAGTACACAGTGTAAAGATTGTATAAAAGGATAAAAGACCAATGAACCCAAATGTAAAATAAATAAAAACATGCCTAATTCAAGAGAAAACGATGAATAAATATGGAAGACCACACTTTTTTAAGAAAATCACTAAAGAAAATAAATGGGACTGTGGAAGAACACAATAAGGATGTAGATTTATGCAAGAATGGAAAACCAATTGATACAGGCTACACTCATTTCCTTTACTTTAGATGACCAAAACATACAGATCAATGACTTCTTTCCAATGTCCAAAGAATACACAATACTACTATTCCTGGAGATAGATGTGATTCATGGGACCAATGGAATGGGTGTTGATTCATATATCAGCATTTGTGAACAATAGTGAGAGGGGAAAAAATAACTCTCTAAAAATAGTTCTCTTGCAATTTCTATTATTAGTCATGTATTGAAAATTCCAAGGGAGGAAACTAAAAGAACATTGTTTATAGAAACTCACATGGTAAACTCAGGAAACATCTTGAAAGTGGGACAGTGGTCATCCATGGAGCAAGAGAAATTGAGTCAGATTAGGTATCAGGTATCAAACACCTGGATGTTCCTATCCATTGCCTAAGGCCCAGTGAAGAAGGGCAGGCAGGCAGGGCACCACTGAGCTAAATCCCCAGCTCCTCACCAACAATTTTCACTTGTCAAGTAAGCTGTTTTTTGTTTGTTTATTTGTTTGTTTGTTTTGTACCAGGGATTGAACTCAGGCCCTTGTGCTTGTGAGGCAGGCACCAGAACCACTGAGCTAAATCCCCAGCCTCTCACCAACAATTTTGAAAGTAAAATTTATAGCAAAATGTTCAAACCCTAACTTATCATTAAGAAAGCACACATTAAGTTATATCTGCATTCATGTATGAAAAGATGAGACATCATTCCCACAGTGGTGAGCACTAAGCAAAGCAGCACAGTGGCAAACAGGAGACCCCCAGATCCCCAGCAAGCAGTGGTCAAACTATACTGCCCATTGGAGGACAGGATAGATGGTCAGAGAAAGACAGAACAGATATCAGAGCTCACCAAGGACTACACATGTGTTATGGACCCAATGCTGTGCCCACCATGAATGGAGTGGTTTTTATGTTGACATATGGGAGGGCAATCTTCATACTACCTAGAAAGGGGAAGGGCAAGGGCTAAAGAGAAAACAGACAAGAGACCTGTGAAATTTCAAAGTATATTGGGGTCAGGGAGGTCAATGCCTCAGCGTGGGCAAAGACAAAGACTCCAATTTAGCCACTTCTGATTTGATACACCCATAATTGGGAGGGAGCATCAGGTGACTTGGGGGACCCAAGGAGATCTTCTGTCTGATTTTCTGCAGATGCAGATGTCATTTTGTGTCGCGAGCCGCGACATCAGGATCCTGCCAGCAGGTCCTAAACCTGAAAGGACAAGTACAGAGAGACGGGAGGCACTTTTCTTCTCATGGTACTTGCTGCTGCTTTCTTACCGAACCTCTCCTTTTATACTCTCCAGCTGCACGGCTGCAAGAGGAGAGAGAGTGCCGCCCACACATTTCAGAAGGAAACCATAAGTACAATAACAACTATTATGGGTTACATCTGCTAGGCAATAGATCAGACCACCAGTTGAACTAGCCCGTTGCTATGGGTGACGGCACGTCCACACTGCTCGGGTGAATCACAGGTCAATATGGCTGTGCTCATGTCACGTTCTTTATACAATGCTCTCCATAATTTTGGTGAGAGCAAAAAGGAGAGTATTCTCACCTCAGTAGGAGGGATATACTGAGCCAATAAAGATTTCCTCCCTCCCCAGGTGAAACCTTTCTCTTTTGTATTCCACTTGGTTCTCAAGAAATCAGGATGTCTTCAGCTGGTGTCATCCTGCCATTGAGAGCCACAGCTTCACAGATCATTGAGGGCTCAGCTGTGACCTGAGGCAAAATGAAGTTGTGTTTCTACATGCCATATCCAGCTCTTGGCCAAGGCAAAGCTGCAGTCATACTTTAATACACGGAAATGCTCCTGACAATAACATTGATGAGAATAGATTTTATAGAAACCTATGCAAAATGTTACACAATTCTATCAGTGATTCAACAGAATCTGCAGAATGTATATTAATCTGACATTATTTAATTTATACCTCAAAATTAACAAGGCTATTAGGTGAGGCAGTTCTCTAAAAGGAACATTGATACATATACTACTGGACAGATAGATCATCAATTACATGACACAAGGCATGAGCATGAAGAGAAATATCACTAATTCACAACTACGTCTGAAGATTTCAAGACAACTCCATCAGTAATTGATAGTTGAAGACAGAAGAAAAATCTGTAATGCGACAGTTAAAATTAACAAATTGCGCTTCACGGGGATTGTCTGGATATTGCATAGTACTTCATCTAATAACTACATAGTACAATGTCTTCTAAAAATCACAAGAAACATTCACCCAAATAGACCATGTTCACAGCAATACTAGGGAATTTGACTTCTACAGGGAAAATAATTGAAATATTATATGGTCATGTACCAACTCCCTACAACGAATGTAATCATTACGTGCAATAAACATTGAGCAATAAAAGTAAAAATGAGAAAAATGTGTTCAAAGAAATGGAAACTTTACACGTAGGTTTCACACCAATTCAAAGGGCAGAAACATATTTAAAATCATAAGAATTAGATTATGGGCCAGGGAAATAGCACAGCCACATAGCAATGGCCTAACAAGCACAAGGATCTGAGTTCAACTCCCAGTACCAAAATACATAAATAAATAAATAAAAATAAAATAATAATAGACACTAAAACATAGTTTTATTTATTTTTATTTATTTTTTGGTACTGGGGATTTAACTCGGGTCCTGGGCTTACAAGGCAGTCAGAAATCATAAAGTTTTAAAACAGACATACTTCAAATGCCAGGCTTCATTAAATATTAAGGGTGTAGAAGCATGAAAGTGAATGGACAATGTATTAATTATCATTTCAGGGGGCTTCAAAACATTAAAAACAATGCATGTACATATTCGAAAAGAACAAAGATCACAAGGTTAGAAATTTAAAAATAGCCATGTGAAAATTAAAGTCAACCAACAAATAGGAAATTTCACTGCCCATTATTTATGTGGACAACAGAGAATAAATTATTAAAAGTATCAAAGGCATTACTGAATCATTACTGTAATCTATTACAATAAAAATCTAGACAACAAATATCATAAAATGCTGGCGGTGGATAGGGACAAAATAGAAGATTAAAAAGTAATAAGCAGAAATTAAGATGGAACACATCAAAACGTTTATACTTGCATATAACATCACAGTATATGCTAGAAATATTAAAGCATCAAGAAGAACTTAATGGGATTACTAAAGTGTTGTACCACAGATTACATCCCTAGCTCAATATATAGTAATAATGCCATGTAATTATGTATCAGGTCTAAACAAATGGACTAGAAATTATACACTTAACATCATACATAGCTCTCACAGCAACACAATTTTACAAAAGGTAAAAGCTCATATATGAGAGTGGTTCAACACCAGATACAATAAGCACAAGATAAAATTATACAAGTATAATAAAATATATTACATAAACATATATAAATAATGTTCTAAACCACATATCTATGAAATACTAGATGAATATATATGAAAATTTTTGTTATATACTTTTATCACGTGCACATCAGCACATTCTATCTAAAATTCTAACTCATAATCGCTTGGAGAAAATCAAGAATAACTGATTTAATCACATCAAAAACTTTTTAAAAGCTGTCATGCAATACCCAAACCGAGAGGCAGGGGCATAGTGAGCGAAGTGGCTGAAACACGAATTTTTTTACAATCCTATTGGCAGTAAGTTGAGGAAAACAAACCAGAAAAAATCTTTTCAGTATAATTCAGCCTGAGAATATTGACCTCAATTGTTACTTTACTCAAAATTCCAAAGAACTAAATCCAGATAACACTTTGCACTAAGAAATTGTAAAGGTTCTAAGAACTTCCAGAAAACCCATTCTGGGACCACATTGGGACTAGCTAGATGGAAGGGAGATGCACTGGAAGGAACCATAGGTGGTTTCTTCACCTGAATCCTATTTCTATGGATCTTTTGTAATATCTAAAGCAAATGCAACACAAGTAAATTGATTCCAATTTTTTTTTCTTCTGCAGAGGTTATCAATACATCACTCCATTTGGACAGGGGTTGGGGGATCAACCTCAGGACCTTGTACTTGCAAGGCAGGTGACAGCACCACGGAGCTAAATCCCCTGTGTACCACTCCACTTTAACTAAGAAAAGCACCAATTTCCTATAAGTTTCCTCATCTAACAGCGCATTCAGATACTGAACTCAACAATGAATGAATTCACTGATGGGGAGAAGGCCTACGCTAACCAATCAACTTTCAAACTCAAGTGACATTTAAGAGACTTTGGAGATACAAGCCATGCTAGCTGGTCTGCTGCTGAGAAAAAAAAGGGAAACCAATCCATCAATTTTACCCTCACAGAAACCTCACATGTGTCACGAGTCTCCCATCAACTCTCCTGCCCAAAGAACAGCATGTGAGGAGTGAGGCTGCTGACACTGAGCTAGCAAAGGCAGGGCTCTGCCCATGGTAAAGTCAACTCACTGGGAAAGAAAATGACACTTAGGTCCTGGCAGATGTCTCAGCCCCACCCAGAGGGTTAAAAAGGGCCAAGTGTGTACCAGTGAGAGTTACCATATAGGAACAAAGACTCCTCAACTGATGCAGGAAGGCCCAGATCTTACCAAACCCAGTTCTGTCCACTTCTCACCAGAAGTTGCCCTCCCACCACAAGCCTCACTCCTACTGTGGGCCATCTGGCACTGCATGATCACCATTTTAAGGACTGAGGATCTCCTAGGACCTTACCTTCCCATGAAGAAATTACTAAAATTCATAGAGCAAGTGAAGTATAGTCAGGTTGGGAATCTCTGATCAGCACACTGGGAGCTTCTGACCTGAGCATCTCACAGAGAATTCTATTCTCTAGCCAGTGTGCCTGACTGGGCAGTTCATACAACAGAAACGCTTCTTCAATGATACAATGCTGCTCCATTTTCTGCCCACTGACCCAAGAGGGAGAAGTCTAATAGTATAATAGCTGCTTGAGTAGAGCACAAAGGACAGACTCTAGACAAAACCCTTTCTGGCCCAGGCTTTTTTGTTTCTTTGTTTGTTTGTTTTTTGGTACCAGGAATCATCAAAATTGGGATCTTGTGATTGAGAGGCAGGTGTCAGCACCACTGGAGCTAAATCCCCAGCCCGAGAAGAAGGTACATTTTCAAACATTTAATTACAAGTTTGAGCTTCTTGAAAATTTTTGTAAATTGGGGCCAGGGATTTAGTTCAGTGGTGCTGCTCCTTCTTCACAAGCACAGGTCCTGAGTTCGATCCCCAGTACCCCTGCCCGCAAAAAACTTTTTTTGCAAATAATTCTAACCTCTGCCTCGAAAGCAGTCAACCAGATGTCCCAATCTACTTCCCCATTCACTCCGTGCTCCTATGTAGATTCACTGAAAATGGTCATTTTATATGCTATGTGAAACTTATCTTAGTACCACACACTTTTAAAGGTACATTATCCACAGATTCAAGAAAACATATAAATATGAACCTAAAATGTGGAGCAAAGTATAAGAAAATAACTTGCTGATCTATAAATAAAATTGTATAAATCCACAAATTTTAAGGTGACTTCAAAAAGATACAAAAGATAATACTAAATTTGTTTAGCAAAGAAAATTTTCAATGAAATAAAAACACAAATGGAAAAAGATCACAAAAAAGCATGCTGATTCTATACAAGTCATAAAGAAACACCTGTAGAAAAATGACAAAAAGAATGTGCATCAGAAATATGAGAACATGACATAAGGAGATAAATGAAGATGTAATGGAGAAAATAGAAAAAGAATGCCTAAAAGAGGCAAAAAAGACCCCCCCAAAACAAAAAGAAGCAATTAAATTTCACTATGAGTGCCTGGCACTTGTCAAATTAGCAAAAGTCCAGTGTTGATGGTTATGAAAACAGAAACTATAATGTTGTAGTGTGGACAGTGGATAATAAGTGTTTAAATGATACACACTCTGTGCACCAACAAAGACGCTCCTGAGCATCCATGGGATTTTTTTAAAATCTGGTTCAGGAATAGCAAGTAAGAGAATGTTCCTAGGTGCATTTAAATCAGTGATGAATGAGACAAGTCTGCCTGCTATAACTGGAAAACCCAAGAAAATGTTACATAGACAAACAATGGAGACCCTGTCCAGAAATGCATCTACATCCAGCAGTGAAAATAAATCTGGAAAATCATACTGAGTGAAACAACTCAAATACAGTATGAACTCTCTAACACAGCACTTGGGCACTAAAAATGTATGTACAGGAGGTTGGGGTGTGGCTCAGTGGGACAGCACATGTACAGTGCTCATCAGTATCTAGGGTCTATAGCCAGGATAAAAAATATACATGAAGCCAAGGGGTATACTCCAGCAGAGATGCTCAGGGGCACAATGTTGAAAGAAAACACACCTGCAGCAGGTTTGTCAGGCACAGCACTAGTGGTATTTGTGGCCAAGATTTCCTTCTAATAAGAACCATCTCATTTGTTATGTGACACTGCTCAACAACCTTGACCTCCTTCCCCAATGTGCTACTAAATATTCTTATGCTCTGTGTCACAGTCACAAGAAAAAACTTGAGACACCTTTTTTGGGGGGGTCCCAGGTATGGAACACGGGACCTTGCCCTTGAGAGGTGGGCAGCGGAACCACGGAGCTAAATCCCCGGTTTGAGACATTTTCTGATGTGCAGAACCACCACTGCCTGAAAATCACTTACTTAGCCTGTGCAGCAGATCCTTAAGGTCCTGAACGACAAGGTATGAGAAGGGCAAAATCCCCATGACCTGCCAGATCTCTAGCTCTGCACCCCAAATCCAAGCTCAGTGACTCTCCACAAAGTACTCTGTATGTCCTTGCACATTCTCTTCTTGTCCTCACCACCTGCACCAACATTTCAGATGTTACCAGTGTGAAAAGCCAGAACAGGCTCCACTACTCCATGCTGTATGATGACACCCACAGGGAGATACAGCCAGACCAAAGGGTGCTTTGAACTGAAGCTCTGTGCTTTAACTCAGCTGAGTCAAAGGGCATTCCCATGGGCATCTCCAGAATACCAACATGGAAGGTCTGTCTTCAGGGTGTGCAGAAGATAACAGAACTTACAGGGATTCAGCAATTGCAGTCAATTGTAACTATGGACCAAATAACAAAGGCCTATGGTTATCTCTTTTCCCAGAGAGAGATATAAATCGGTGAAAAGGGGAAAGAGCTTTGGAAGGATAACTTCTGTACATACAAGTCTTCAGCTCACTAATGTCAGAGAAACAGAAGTGGGATTAAATGAGTGAGCAAACTGGCACACAGAGGCAGATGTTTACCCAGGGTTAAAAGAGTTACAATGGTTTTCAGCATAAGTTAGACCTAGGAATAGAGCCATGCACATTGCTGGTGTCTTATGTTCAAACTATTCAGGTCTCTGTCTGAAAGTCTCTATCCTATCATTCTGTTACAGCGATACAAACCAGACAGTATGATCACAGTGGGGCACCTCTTAATAGAATAATAACAATAGTTCTAGTAATAATAATAACAACCATCCATTAAATCAAAGCAAACAAAGAAAAAATCTGCAAAATCGTAAGTATTGCTCCCCTTTTGAAATACTACTCATATTGTTTTCTTAATTCAGTTGCTCTGGGAA
This sequence comes from Fukomys damarensis, assembly GCF_012274545.1. Lineage (NCBI taxonomy): Eukaryota > Metazoa > Chordata > Mammalia > Rodentia > Bathyergidae > Fukomys > Fukomys damarensis. The sequence goes on from NW_022900913.1 coordinate 62,487,260, forward strand.
ATCTGATTAACACAGCTCTCAAAAAGGGAAACAATCTGATGAATATTATGTTCTACACAGGACTTTTTGAAGATTTGAAATAGACACACTACTTAAAAAGGAAAAATATAATGATAAAAGAAAGGAAGTGGAAAACAAAATGCATTGAAAATGTATAGAATATGCCTAAGCAAGGAAAACATTACTGCTAACCCTTGGATCCTTTAAACCTGCTCAACACACTGGCTTGACTGCTGTTTGGGGAACTATATGTAACATAATACAAAACTCACAATAATACTAAATATCTCTTGCACTTAATTGAATGTAGTGCACTGTACATCACTGCTTGTTCACCAGTGGTGTCCTGATGCTGACAGAGCAGTCATCATTACTGCTGTCCACCATCCTGAGCAATACTGGACCATATATCACTAGTGTGCAAAGAAATAAAAAATAAAAAACTCAAAGTAAGATTTCCACTGAGTAATTTTTCTGTTATTTTTCAGTACTGGAGTTTTATCACAGAGCTTAAGGCATGTTAAACAAGTTACCATTCAGGGGAGATAAATCCCAGAATTTATAATTCATGTTGAAAAAGAGTCTTGATCTATTATCCAGCCCCGGCGTGGTGTTGTAATATTCCTGTCTCAGTCTCACAAGTACCTGAAAGTAAAGGTGTAAACTACCATGCCCCGCTGATTTTTACTATACCCAATCACTGAAATCTTGTTAAATCATGATAAATGAAGAACCCCAAACTGGCATAATGGCAAGTACATGTATCCCAACAGTCAGTGAGATACAAACACTATCAAAAATCACACCAACCTGGGCAACGTACTAAGACTCATAATTTTTTTTATAAATTTAAAAAGTTGGATGTATAGCCCTGAGCAAAATACCAGAATTCAGTTCCTGTACAATAAAGACGTCCAGGGCCTGGGATTTAGCTCAGTGGTTTTGCCACCTGCTTTGCAAGCAAAAGATCCAGAGTTCAATCCCTCGTACCCCACACCAAAAAAACAAATAAATAAAAGAAAAAAGCATCAAACACACCTTGGAATCTTTTGTATTCTGTGGAAACCACCCTTCCTTCTATTTCAGTGATGCAGCCCATGCTATTTTTAAAGGTACACCCAGGCTAGACATTGTCCTAATTTCCGATTTTGCCTCATGTTTAGGTGAAATGATTGGTGGTAATATGAGTTATATTTATCTATTATTAAGTTCCCTTCCTTTCTTCAAACCTGTGTTGCCAATGCACAGACCAAGCAAGCACACAATTCTTCCTCTGTGATTAACATAAGAAAAATCTGACCTTCAGAGTACCTTCTATGCTGTAGGTGTTACTACTGGCAGGCTTAATGATTCCATTCTCTTTCCCCTCCTTCCCACTCTCCTTTGATTCACCCTAAGCAGGAAAGCCTCCTCTATGCCTCAACATTGATGTGCTTCCACAATTTCTATTTGGGGATTCTCCTCTTCTCTACTGCTACTTTTAAAGTCTGCCTCAGGGAGCATTTCGGTATTTAAACAACGATTACCATCAGGCAAGGTTCTATGGCCATTGATTCAGAGATTAATACACTTTCCACGAATACACGTGTGCCTGCAAATGCCCCAATTTAAGGCGTTTCTCAGTGTGGGTTTAACAAGCAGCCACTTCCGGAAATTGTTCTGGGTTTAACAAGCAGCCTCTTCCGGAAGTTGTCCTTAGCATGTACACCCCCCCATTCCTCCCATTTTTCTCAGAATTCTAAAATCTATGGCAGTTCTCACTTAAACAGTCTAATTGTGAGTAGGGCTGTCATCTAAATAGTTAAGTAAGATTATAAATCTCTTTTGCATTGCGTATAGAACGCAGGAGTTCACTAGGTGTTTGACAAGTGCTCCACCGCTGAGGCACATCAACGTATTTCTAGAAATTTTCCGAACCTTTGTCAACACCTACCATGTATTTGGAAATGTGAGGACACACTGGAACTTTAAGAGATTGCTATAAATTTAAAAAACAGAAGCGTGAAGAGAGGAGTTGTGCCTATGAGACCCTGCATCACAGATATTTATAAACTTCAGATCTTCCAGATCTGCTGCTGGTGTAAGAACCAAAGTGATTCCATTTTGTACAAAAGAGCCATTTTCTGTAAAAAGTTGACCTAGGGGTGAATTTGGGTTGTACATACTTGCAAAATGAGCTAGCTGCTTACAAAATAAGGTTAGGTTCGAGATAAGTTGAGAAAAAAACCGAATGCTTGCACAGGATGTTCTCTGTGGAACGAAGGCCCTGACCTCTCCTGAACAGATTCCCCTCCCCAAGTTGAAGTTGTTCTCTTCCCTCTATCGCAAGTACCCCAGCAACACCCAATAGGAATTAAAAAATAGAAGATAACACCAATAGGAAATAGAGGATTTCAAACCTCCCAAACCCTTTAAAATTATGCCTTAAAAGGGGGTCGGGGCTCTCGTTTCTCATCCGCTTAGTCAGTGAGATATGAGGGTCCAGGCTCGAGCTTGCAATAAACTCCTCATGCATTTACAGCGGACTTGACTCCTTGGTGGTCTTTGGGGACTTCGCGATCTGGACACAACACTGGCAAGAATGAGACCAGGGACCTAGCTCACAACAGCTGCACCCAGCTCTAACCCACAGCTGAGTCAGGGGTCTCCCCAAACCTCTTCCTCTCCCCAGACTGGTGGCAGTCCGAGGACAGCAGGGTTTCCAAGACCACGCTGTAGGTTGGCGGCGCCACAGTGAGGACAGGTTTCTGGGGATCCAGAAGTAGTCTTGCCACAGTAAAGGCCAGAAGGACAGAGAGTGACTCATTACCAGTCCAGCACCTCAGGGACTGAAGCTAAGCATGGAGGCTCTAGCCACCATAGCCGGTTCGGACCACCGCTAACGGGATCTCACCCCGATTCCAGCCCATTCCAGGGCTCCCATCCCACAACGTTACCATTGCGTGGCTTAAATATCTCCCAGGGTCTTTTCCACTAAGGTGGCAGCCAGTACTATCCAAGGCGGACTCCCAAGTTTGTGTTCTCCACCGGATTTTAGCGCCATGACACCGGAAGAACCCTCCTACCTTAGAGCATTGATTGGCCAGTTCATACGGCCCGCCCCTTCATCACTGATTGGCTCGTGTTCTATTGCCATCCCCCGGGTCAAGATTAAGGAGAGGGAAAAAAATCCCTACCTGCAGGTCTGGATCCCAAATGAAATATTGTAGTTCAGACTTCAGGACCAGGCAGGCTTGCTTACACAATGTTGACCTCACCTCCCTGAGGAATACTCGGCATTTAAGGGCTTTAACCCTGGCTTTTCAGTGCTGTTCCTGTTTTTGTTTTTTTTGGGGGGAGACTAAGGGGGCTCTAACTCAAGACCTTGCACATATCTAACATTACACAACTGGTGAGTAATTTATATGTCTAACCATAATTAAGGCTAGAGCAAGTGATACTCACTGCATTAGGGGTATTTAATGCATTGCTAGCTATGCTTTCATGATACCATAGGTTTGTAACAGTGTAATCCCATCAGAAATCGCACAGCTTTTGTATTCAACACTATGTAAAATATTTTAAAACTGTGTCAATGTTAAAAAATAGTGTATAATAGAGTTCAAAGGAGACCAACAGGGACTGTAATATTTGCTAATCTACAAGTTCTGTGAAAACAACTCCACTTTGTCAAAAACACATTTTCATAATTGTCAGAAAACGTTTATCTTAATATAAAATATAGCATCAAATTCAAAAATATCTTTTGTTACACAGCATATAGAGTATGAGCACTAAAAACTCAAAACAAATGTACTGGCAAAATCCCAACAATTAACAAAAAAAATTTAAAAAATTAAGGTTTTAGTGCTCTATACCTCCCAATTTAAAGACAAAGAGTAAGTACATAGACACGAACTCTACTTCAAAATTAAAAAGCACATTTTAATTCACCATGTGTAATTAATCAAGACACCATGGATTAAGCACAAAGGCACTCAAAAAACACAGAATTATGTCAGCTCAGTATTTTTATGTGAAACCCTACAGATTCATAGTACAGATGTTTGTAAATGATTTACTGAAATCCACACAATATATGTACTTTAGGATATCTCCATCTGGGATTTGTATTTTCTGGGCAATTTGCACAGAAATTTGTTTGTTTGTCTTCCTTTGTAGTTCAGGTTGGCTATGAACTCCCTCTGTAGGCCAGGCTGGCCTCAAATTCATGGCAATGCTCCTGTGCAAAGAAATACTGACATCAAATGGTGGTGGCGCATGTCTGTAATCTCAGTACTCAGGAGGCTGAGGCGGGAGGATCACTGTGAGTTCAAGACCAGGCTGGACTACGTAGTGAGTTCCAGGTCAGTCTCAAGTATATAGTGAGACTCTGTCTCAAAAAAAAAAAAAAAAAAAAAAAAAAAAGGTGCGGGGGAGATGCATTGACATTCATTTTATTAATTTTAATTATTTTTACAGGTAGCCACTACATGATGATTTTTCACAGTATTTTAAAAATGGGCACACATATATAGAGATTCTCCCCAGTGAGACTTCTTTCATGAAATTAACAGTTTGTGTAAACTGAGACCTATCACACATTACTTATATATTCATAGTTTCTCCCCAGTGAGTTTTTCCTATATTTGACAATCTTCAGTGCTGAAATTTTTCACATAGCTTGAGTATGTATGATTAAAACCCTGTAAGAGGTCTTTCATGTTTTTCATAATCACCATGTGTGATGAAAGCTTTCCCAAACCACTTATACATGTGAGGCTTCTCCCTAGTGTGAGCTCTTTCGCATTATTGGCATATAACTGCTTCAATGGAAAGTTTCCCAACATTGCTTACATACATAACATTTCTTCCCAGTGTGAACTCTTTCATGTGTTCAGACATAACCACTAGTGCTGAAAGCCTTCCCCCATTGCATACATGTATAAGGTTTCTCCCCTCTGTGGATTCTTTGATGTCTTTGACAGTATTCAGCAGTTTGAAAGCTTTTCTGCTAATTACATATATACAGTGTGAGCTCTTTCATATGTTTGAAAAAAATCTACATTTGGTGAGAGCTTTCCAATAGGGTTTCTTCCCAGTGTGAACTACGTGTGCTAAAAGATTTCCCACATTGCTTACAACATAGACTTCCTTCCCAGTGTGAGTCCTTTCATGTCTTTACAAGCACCTCGTGTGGCAAAAATTTTCCTGCACTGCTTACATTCATAGGGTTTATCCTCAGTATGAACTTTTTCATGTGTTTGACAATAATTGCTTGCACTGAAAGCTTTCTCACATTGCTTACAAACATAGGGTTCTCCCAGTGTGAGCTCTTAAAAGTACTGTATGTGTGGAAAGCTTTTCCACATTACTTAAATACATAGGTGTTGTCCCCAGTGTGAGCTCTTTCATGTATTTGACAACATCTACATGTGGTGAAAGCTTTCCCAATTTTTTTTCATATATAGGATTTCCCTGTGCTGTGATTTCTTTCATTGATCTGACCATCACAGTGTGTGCCAGAAGCTTTCAAATTTTTCTTACATACAAAGGCCTTCTCTCTAAAATGAGGTTTCTCATGAAGATCAGACTAGGATTTCCCACACTGATAACCTTCACAGTGTTTCTCTCCAGCCTTTGTCCTTGCATAATTCTCAAAGGACTAGAAATCACTGTAGTATCTTCCATATTGATTGCCTTTATATAGATTCTCTTCAGGTCTCAATTATTTATATGGCTTCAGTGCAGTGTGAGCTATGATGGGCATATTTCGTGAGAAATGACCAATCAGAAGCTTCCTGTTAGCAAGCTGTTAAACCAGCTTGTTTCAGATCCACATTAGCAACTGAAGTCCTGAGAAATAGTTCTTCATTTTGTGACAAATCACCAGTCAGAGCCTCACTACAAGCAAGGCTTTCAGCTGGTGTTGAAGCAGCTTGTTTACTGTGCACATTGGCAATTGGAGTCCAAAGGAACGTTTCTTTCTATTGATTCTAAGCCTTATATTGGTAGTATTTCTCTACTTCTTCATTTCTGTAAAGAACAAGTCACAGTAGAGCGGGTTTCCATGTTAATGATTTACCAGAAGTTCTGTTTGATGCCTGCTAAGAAATTTACACAATGAATTAACAGGATGTCTTGAACAGAATCTTCACAACACCACTTTCCACAACAGTAGTATGTATGTACTAATTTTTAGCTTCATATATTTCCAAACACAGAAAGTTTAGGGCTGGGGTTTAATCTTAGTGGCACCATGCCTGCCTCAGAAGCACAAGGTCCTGAGTTCAATACCCCCCTCAAAATGAAGTTTATCTTCATTTTGGGCAACTTGCGCATAGCTGTTTCATGTACTGATCATTTCAATACCCTTTTCCCCATCACTGTACCCCTTCTGTTTATGCTGGTTTTTTTTCCCATCTCCAACATACCAGCATTTCCTTTTTCTATCATCTCTCCTTTATTTTACTAATTTATAATTTTGGTTTTTCATAGAATGGAAACCATGTGACATTTTACATTTTTTTGCCTGGATTATTTCAGTTAACATGATGTGATGAGTACCGACCTATTTCTCTTGGCAAATGACATGATACTATTCACCTTTTTGGCTTATTATACAGCACATTTTCTTCTCTTTTCAGTGTTAGGAATTAAAGAGAACTTAGTAAAAAAGCTCCACCTTTTTGATTTCTTATTTTGTGAGATATTCATTGATGCTTAACTGGTTCAGGCTGAACTTCAACTTGCCAGCCTACAGAATCTGCTTCCCAGAATTCAGGGCTGACAAGAATGTAGCATCACACTGAGCATATCAACAATTTCTTCATGCATGCATCCACCCAGGGATGGACATCAAACTGATTCTAGGGCTTAGATGTTACAAATTGGACTGCTTTGAATATCAGTATGCGTGCATCAGTATAATATGGTGATTTTAACTCTTTTCACAATATACTCAGGACAGATATGCTTGGATAAAAGAGAAGTTCTATTTTTACCTCGTGAGATATAGGTATTCTGATTGTAATAATGATTGTCCTTACCATTCCACTACCCACTTTGCAGGGTGCCTTCTCAGAATTTTAAATTGGAATGGATGGGGCCTGGGGTTGAGCTCGGTGGCTCCACCACCTGCTTTGCAAGTGCAAGGACCTGCGTTCAACCTCTGGTACCAGAAATAAAGAAGGAAGGAAGGAAGGAAGGAAGGAAGGAAGGAAGGAAGGAAGGAAAAAAGAAAGAAAGAAAGAAAGAAAGAAAGCTTTTAAATCTCTGTCAAATGGCACAAAACACATAATGCAACACTAGCATTCCTTGGTATGTTGGATAGTGCTTCAAAGTTGACAATTTTTATTTAGATACTGAATGTCTTAAATTCATGTGTATATATGAATAGATATGTCAAAGATGTTAAAATTCAAAGTTTATTCTTCATATGTATAGCTAGCTATAGTACCTAATTGCAATTTCATACATTTTTATGGTTAAATTGTCAGATTATAATACTGAAGTTGTGTATACCTTTGGAGAATATCTGTGACCTTAAATTGAACTTGGCCTCATTTCCTTGATAGTCATGTTTCTGCTCACAGAGTATTGAGGAACATTGTCTCTCCTTGTGAATGGAAATTACCTTATATTTCTCCAGTAATTTCTGTATCCTTCTTCATTCTTCTAATTATCTCATAATCTTCCCGCGGTGTAGAAAAAGAAATGGAAAGACTCATTATATTAGTACATAAACATTAAGATTCCACTTAGATTCATGATATAATGTAACTAGACCTAAGATATTCTTCAAAATATTTTCTCTTTCTGTCTAATGAGAAAGCACTGGTGAACAACAAACAATATTCTCTGATTGTAGAGATAAGAAACAAATGTCATCCTTACCTATGGCAACCATGTTCTTAAAGGTTTTCCCCCATGGCATCTCTATAGAGCTTCTTTTAGAATGGATTCAGCAAAGCCCACTCCTCCATGGGGAAGTTCACAGCCACATCTTCAAAGGTCACTGCTTCCTAAACATCATATGCATATTTCTAAAAGGAAGGTTGAGACTCACAGCATGGGACACTTTAACTCTTCCAGTTAAAAGTTGAACTGAGACCTAGGTGTGGTGGTGCATATGTGTACTCCTCTCACTCAGGAGGCTGAGGTACGACCCCTGCAATGAGTTCAAGACCAGTCTGGGATGGCTCTACCATGAGATCAAGTTCAGCCTGAACTCCACAGTAAGACTCCATCTACAAAAAAGATGACAAAACAAAACAAAACAAGCTGAATGGAGGCTGAATCCTTCAAATATTAATATCAAATATTAATTCCATGTCTTGTCATCAATCTCAAGAATATGCACATTTTTTTCAGAGAGCAGTGCTAATGGAACAGCAGAATAGGAACACAGGTTCTTCTGTAAGTCTCTGTAAGGATATCTGTGCACTGTCTCTAAAGGAGAGCTCACATACATGGCCTTTAGCGCAGTGGTTCTGCCACCTGCCTTAAAAGTGCAAGGTCCCAAGTTTGATCCCCAGTACAACTTACGTAGTATTTTGAAACTTGAATTTGGTTTCATAAAAAAATGATTCAACATCAAATATAGCATATGAAAACAATTAAAATGTCATGGAAAAAGTTTTTTTGGTACAAATCTATGAACTTGGTCTCCTTGCCCTCAGATATAAGAAATTCTAGGGGGTATGTAGGGAGGAAGATGAATAAAATGAAATAAGCATTGAAAATCAATACATCACAAAATACTTAGGCACAAGAGGAAAATTTCAGACAGGTGTGGTAGTACATGTCTATAATCCAAGAACTTGGGAGGATGGTGCAGAAAGATGACCTTCAGTTCGAGGCCAACCTCAGCTACATAGTAAGTTCAAAGCTCTGAAATACAGAAAGACCCTCACTCAAACTCCCTGCAAAAAAAAAAAAGAGAACATTTCTTAAAAGAAATACATTTGTAAGTGATACTTTTGATTTGTTAAAAATAATTATACCTGTACACTCTAATAAAATTCTAACAACATTCAATACCATCTATGCAAGAAGGTTGGTAGCTTCCATAATATATATGAATGACATCGAAGCTCCATCTTTCATGAGATAGAATAGGTCAAGAAAATTACAAATGGACCTCAAGAATGGAAGACCTGTGGATCAAGAATGGAAGATCTGTGGGTCCAAACAGATGTTAAATATTGATTCTTGATAGAGCTGGTGTTATATGTGGGACCCTTACCACTGTGTAGCCCCTAGTTAGTCAGCATATAGCAGAGTACATTCCCTTCTGCTCTGCTACATATAAGATTAGAACAGAGTGTATGTGTGCCGGGTATGGGTAAACAAAGGTAATATCTTAGGACTTTGATCAGAACAGAACATTCTGGGGTCTGGAGATGATCAATACATGAAGCCCAGGCATGTCATAAACCACACCCCCTAAGGGATACCAGAAAACCGTTACCTCACCCCTTGCCCACTTGCTGTGCTTGCAATCCTCTCCCCTGTTCTTTAAAAATTATGCTAACCCCTGAGCTGGCGCCTCTGTGAGCTACTTGGTTCTGAGAGTGCCCTCTGGCCAGAATAATAAAGGTGTGTTTACCAACTGGCCTGGTGTGTTCCTTCCTGGATTTCTCACTGCTTGCCAGCTCAGGTAGCCTCGCTGGGTTTTAGGACCCAGCATTGTGGAGGCCTTATCAGCTCTTCATGCTCTGTGGAGTGGGAGTGAGACTTTGGTTCTTACATTATACATCTCTGGAAGAAATCACAACCTCTTTAATTTATGTTCAGCAAGAAGCAATTGTGTAGGGCCAGGGATTTATCTCAGTGGTGCTGCCCCCAGCCGCACCACTTTTGCAAGGACACAAGTTCAATACCTGGCACAAAAACAAACAAAAAAAGAAACAATTGCTTTGGAAACCTGGATTATGTACTCTTCTACTCTATGTGCAATAATTAAGTTACATAATGAAATGAAAAAGTTAACCTTGAATGACTTGAGAATTCATAGTGAAATAACTTTTTAAATGTGAAAAATTCTTTTCCTCAGAAGAGAATTAAAGGACAAACTCAAATATACGGAAATATATGATAACATTGATGCAGGTAGATTTCATAAAACTCTCTGCAAAATGTCTCACAATTCTATCAGTGATTCATCCAAATCTGCAGAATCTGTATTTCTCTGACATTTTTCAATTTGTACCTCAAAATATACAATGATTACAGTGATCAAATGAGCCAGTTCTCTAAAAGGAACAGTCATTGATATGTATTCTACTAAGAAGAGATGAAATCATATAAGGAAAAACATGAACATGAGGAGAAATATCATTGGTTCACAACTATGTCTGAAGATGTCAGAACAACTTCATCAGTAATTGATAGTGGAAGAAGGAAGAAAAATATGTAATTGGACAGTTCAAATTAAAAATATCATGCTTCACAGTTGACTGTATACTGCATAATACTCCATCTAATAACTACATAGTACAAAGTCCTCTCAAAATCACAAGAAATAGTCAACCAAATAAACCATGTGTAGAGCAACAATAGAGAATTTAATTTCTAGGGGAAAAATAATTGAAAATTTTTATGGTCATGTACCAACTTCCTGCAATGAATGTAATCATTATGTACTTTAAACATGTAGCAATAAATATTTAAAAAGGACAAATAAGGCATTGAAAGTAATGAAAAATTTACATGCAAGCTCTCACATCTATTGAAATGAAATCTGACACCAAGAGCAATGAATGTAATCATTATGTACGTTAAACATGTAGCAATAAATATTTAAAAAGGACAAATAAGGCATTGAAAGTAATGAAAAATTTACATGCAAGCTCTCACATCTATTGAAATGAAATCTGACACCAAGAGCAGAAATATATAAAATCCTAAGAATGAAGATTAAAGGCCAGGGGTGTAGTTCAGTGACACAGGAATTGCCTGGCAAGCACAAGGATCTGAGTTTGATTTCCTGTACCAAGAAAGAATTAAGAGATTAAATCCTAAACTTGTAAAAGACAATACTTCAAATGAAAGGCTTGATTAAATATTAAGAATGTAGAAGCATGAAAGTGATTATACAACAAATTAATGATCATTATAAGATTCCAGAAATGGGGGCTTCAAAGGATATAAAAAATGATGCATATACAAATTGTAAAAGAATAAGATCACAAAATTAGAAGTTTAAAGAAATAGTAGCCATGTGAAAATTGAAATCACTCAACAAATAGGAAATTTCATTGCTCATTATTTATGTAGATTATAGAAAATAGGGAATAAATTCTTAAAAGTATCAAGGACATTACTGAATCATTAATGTAATCCTTCCAATAAAATCTAGAGGACAAATCATAAAATGCTCTCAGTGAATACAGACAAAACAAAAGATTAAAAAGTAATAAGCTGAGATTAACATGAAACACATAGGGCTGGGGATTTTGCTCAATGGTTCTGCCACCTGCCTTGCAAGGTTCTGCCAGCTGCCTTGCAAGCACAAGGTCCTGATTTCCATCCCCAGTACCAAAAAAAAGAAAAAGAAAAAGAAAAAAAGATGGAATACATAAAAATGTCTTTACTTGTATATCATCATGATACATGCTAGAAATACTAAAGTACCAAAAAGAACCTAATAAGACTACTCATGTGTTGTAACACAGATTACATCCCTACCTTAATATATAGTAATATGCCATGTAATTATGTATCAGGTGTAAACAAATGGTTTGGATGTGGCTGGGGCTTTGGTTCGGAGCCATCACATCTGACTGGCAAATGCATGGTCCTGAATTCCATCCCTGATACCGAAAAAAAAAAAAATCAAAATAAACCAATGGTTTGGAAATTATGTACTTTATATCATATATAGACCTCACATAGTTACATTGTTACAAATGTTAAAAGCCCACATGTGAAAGAGGTTCAAAATGAAATATGATAAGCAAACATAAAACTAGAAAAATATAATTAAATATATTAGACAAATACAAATAAATTAAAATTTTCTAGATTTAAAATTTCACATGAAAATTTTTGTTTTGTATTTTCATCATTTGCACACCAGCATTTTTCTGATTTTATCAAAAATTCTAATTCATTATCACTTAAAGAAAATAAACAACAACATTTAATCACTTTAAAAACTATCATGCAACATCGTAAGCTGAGAGGCAGTGAAAAAGCAGATTGAAGTGGCTGAAACAAGAATTTTTCTACAATCCTATGGACAGTTAATTTGAGGGAAAGAAACCACAGATAATCCTTTCAGTATAATTCAGCCTGAGAATATTGACCTCAGTTATTAATTTACTCAAAATTCCAAAGAACTGAAACCAGATAACACTTTGCATGAAGAAATTGTGAAAGTCGAAAGAACGTCTAGAAAACCCATCCTGTGACTACCTCTAGGGTAGCTAGATGAAGTCAAAGAGATGCACTGGGAAGGACCCGTAGGTACTTTCATCATCTACATCCTGATTCTGTGGATCCTGTGGCATATTAGAGGTAAATGCAAAACAAGTAAAGTGATTCCATTTTTTTTTTTGCTTCTTCAGAGGTTATCAATAAAGCACTCTATTTCTAACTAAGAAAATCACCCATTTCCTGTAAGTCCCTTCCTGCTAACAGCACTTTCATATACTGAGCTCGCCAATAAATGAATTCACTGATGGGGAGAAGGCCTACACTAACCAATTAACTCAGGTGACATTTAAGAGACACTGGCAATATAAACTATAATACCTGGTCTGCTGAAGAGAAAAACCAAAACAAAACAGGGAAACCTATCCAGGAATTTTACCCTCATAGAAACCTCACACTTGTCATGAGTCTCCCATCATCTCTCCTGCCCACAGAACAGCATGTGAGGAGTGAGGCTGCTTGCACTGAGCTGGCAAAGGCAGGACTCTGCCCATGGTAAAGTCAACTCACTGGGAAGGAAAAGGACACTTAGGTCCTGGCAGATGTCTCAGCCCCACCGAGAGGGTTAAAAAGGACCAAGTGTGTACCAGTGAGGGTTAACATATAGGAACAAAGACTCCTCAACTGATGCAGGGAGGCCCAGATCTTGCCAAACCGGGTTCTGTCCGCTTCTGACCAGAAATTGCCCTCCAACCACAAGCCTCATTCCTACTATGGGCCATTTGGCCCTGCATAATCACAATTTTGAGGATTAAGGATCTCCTAGGACCTTCCCATGCAGCCATAGTTAATAGAATTCACAGAGAAAGTGAAGCATGGTCAGGTTGGGAATCTCTGAGCAACACACTGGGAGCTTCTGACCAAGGTGTCTGACAAAGGATTCTATTCTCTGGCCAGTGTGTTTGACTGATCAGTTCATACAACAGAAGCTCTTCACTGATACAATGCTGCTCCATTTTCTGCCCACTGAAGCAAGAGGGAGAAGAATAATAATACAATAACTGCTTGAGTAGAGCCGAAATGATGACTCTAAACAAAATCCTTCTTGAGCCAGGATTTTTCCAAGGACTCTGATTTGACCCAGCTCTAGGATCATTGCATTGAGGCAGAATTTGCTCCTACCTTGGCAGGGCTTCTGGTGTCTCCATAAAGGATTCATGGGCTCTTTCTTTTCTGTTCTTTGAAGAGAGCCTCACTACTGTACCCCAGCAATTCCAGAGTCGATGTTGCCTGAGGAGATTCACTAAACCCATAGAAGAATCTGGGTCCAGACAAGGGCAGAACACAATGTAATAGAAGGAAAGGCCTAAGGTGGTCAGTGTGTGGGAAAATTAACTGAGGCCCTTAGTTTCATAGCACAGAGTTTCTCAGTCCTTTTCTAGACATTTCCGTAAACTAAATAGAGACATGCCAAAAGGAAATATACATATTCAATACATTAAGAAGCTGGTATACTATGAAGACAATATTATTAATAGAATCAAGATGAAAGAAAAGAAAATGTTTCCTATGCCTCCCTCAGGAAGTTACTTATTATAAGATTACAAAGAAATCCAAACTCTGAAGACTCATCTTAGCAGAAGGGCCAGAATATTATTTGTAATGTAGCCTCACCTTCAGTCACTTCTCTGTGATGAGGCAGGAATAGCTAAGACTTTAAAGGACTGAATTCCTCAGAATATGCTCTTCCTGCACACAAACTGAGTACTTCTTTTTTCTTTCAACACATTAATTTTCCCACACCTGGAGTCATGTGATGGTTACATTTACTGTCATATTTACTAGAGTGAATGATTCCTAAATATAAGTCACATGTCTGGGTAAAGACAAGGGACATGACCTCAGTGATTACCTCACATCCAATAACCCTTCATCTCAGGCTCTTTCACTACCAAAGAATTTCCACTGGAATATGGAAGAGTTGATGCTGAAGACTCTAAGATCTACACACCAACATCCAAGGGTAATGGCAGATAACAGAGCTCCTCCATGGAAAGAAGACAGATTTCCTTTCTTCCCTTTTCATTCCATTTCAGGAATGAGCTTATTGCTTGGTGCCGGTCCCATGAAGGGTGGATTTTCCCTGTGTAATTTGTAGGCTACAAGCCAATCATCCACAGACAAACCCAAAGCTTTACTAACTTACGATGCTTCAAAATTAATGACAAAAACATGAATGAGTCTTTCTTTATCTAAGAATTCTCCACAGAAATGTCTTTTGTAAGTACAAATTCTAGCACAATGAGCTCTGGCAGGAGTTGCAAGAGGAAAGCTAAGAAGTAAAAAGGATAAATTGAAGTCAGTCAATAGTTCTGAATGAGTGTGGCTATTTTTTGCCTGCTGGGATCCAAAACAGAATGAAGACAGAATGGCAAAAATTTTGACCTTACTACAGCTCAAATGGAAACTTAATTGTACTGAACTGTACTTAACAATTCTTATTTGTACTGAATAACTTGTTAGATGTTGAACTGTTTTTACAACATCTACTTAAAGGTCTTCACATTCACCATGGTTGTATAATATATTAAGAGCTTAAGCTAGAGTTTGGCAATCTCTTGGGTTTCATTAACTCTGAGTAGAGGAATGTGCATGCATTTGGAGTCACCCCAGGCAGGAATGGATGAAGACATTTGATGAACCTCATGGCACATAGGTTCTAGAACAACTATATCTGAATATATTTATAAAATGCAGGGGTGGGAGATTTGGCTCAGTGGTACTGTGCCTGCCTTGCAAGAGTAAGGTTGTGAGTTCAATTTCTGGGACCGCCCCCAAAATGGATTTCTTCAGATGCCCTCTTTACTTGATAATTTGCAATGCAGCAAATTACATTTACTTTCTATCTGTATTATTGTTATTCACTCCAGACATGAAACTTCCCATGGTTTAGGAAGGAAAAGGAGAATGTTTCTACACATTTGCCAACATAGTTTCTAAAATACCTAAATCAGGATTATTACCACAAAAAAGGCAAAATGGGCTACTTAACATGAGTTTGTATTGCTGGACAACAAGTATTAATTTTTTGTTTCTGTACCAGGGATCAAACTCAGGACCTTGTGCTTACAAGGCACATGCAGTGCCACTGAGCTAAATAAGTGGCCCAACAAATATAAAATTGTAAATATAGTTAAAATTTCTTGGGAATGCAAGTACTAGAAAGCATAATATCAGACTGGTGTAAGATGAAATATTTAAATCGCTAATATATAAGTAGGTAACCAAAGTTGCAAATTTTAACAACTTTCAAAAATGGATCATATGCAGTATTTCAACTAATGTATTTAATATTCAGAAATATATGACATATTTAGGATATTTACAAAATAGAGAATAAGAAGCTAACTCTTAAATTCCCTCAGGATATAAAAATCTTTATGTATCTCATGACAAAATATAAATGTTGTATTTGTCAAATGTAAATATTATATAGCTTATATGTAATAGCTAAAATTTGGATACAGCCCAATTGCCCATCAACTGGAGACTGGATAAAGAAGTGTTTTTTAAAAAATAAAATGAGCTATGACTCAGCCATAAAGAGTGAGAAACTAGAGAGATTTGTAGCTAAATGAATGTACCTTGAGGCCATACTCAAGTAAAAAAGAAAAAAAATTTTTGAGACAGGTCTCAGTGTGTAGTTGAGACTGACCTGCACTCACTATGTAGCCCAGGCTGGTCTGGATTTTGCAGCAATCCTCCTGCTTCAGTCTCCCAAGTGCTGGGATTACAAGCATGTACCACCACACCTGGCACTCTTAAGTAAAATTAGTAAGTCACACATGCACAAATACCAAATATTTTCTCTCATATGAAAAAGTAAAAGTATAAGTATAAGGACTAGAATGTATAATTGATATTGTATAATAGGAAGAAAAGTCAAAAGAGTAAAGGAAGTGGGGGACTTCAAACAAAAAAAACAGAGATTTTTCTCAAATTACTTGCCATGTGCTATGCAGTTACAGTCTGTAATTCAGACAACACGTGAAACACAAAACTTCAAAGAAATATCAACAAATGCATCTGCTTTAACCAAACTGAGATTGATAAGGCTGGCAGTACAAATCAACACTAAGACAGGATTTTTTTAGTTATTTTAGGAAGTGAATTGCTCCTTTTATATGCTTAGTGAAACAACGTTAGTACAACATGCTTTCAAAGGTACATTCTCCACAGATTCAATAAAACAAATAAAATATAACCTAAAATGTGGAACAAGTATAAGAAAATAACTTGCTGATCTACACATAAAAATATCCTCAGAAATAAAATTCCAAAGTCAGAAATCTTAAGGTGACTTTGAAAAGGTACTTAAAATAATAGTCAGGATTTCTGTTTGGCAAAGAAAATTCTCAATGAAATTAAAAAAATCACAAGAATGTGTATGGGTTCTCTGCAAGTGATAATGAAACACCTGCACAAAAATGAAAAAAGAATGCTCAGTAGAAATATGAGAACATGACATAAGCAGATAATTTACAGGTTTTACAGAGGAAATGGAAAAACAATTCCTAAAAAGAAGCATACAAGACTGAAAAAAATGAAAAGAAGCAACTAAACTTCACTATGAATCCATGGAACTTGTCAAATTAGCAAAAGTCCAGTGTTGATGGTTAGGAAAACAGACACTAGAACATGGGTAAGAGTCTAAACGATACACATTCTGTGCACCAGCAAAGAAGCTCTTGAGCATTCATGGGATTTTCTCAAATCTGCTTCTGGAACAGCAAGTAAGAGAATGTTCCTTGGTGCATTTATATCAGTGACAGAATGAGACAAGTCTGCCATGACTGGAAAACCCCAGAAAATGTTATGTAGACAAACAATGGAGACCTGTCCAGAAATGCATCCAGCATTGAAAATGCATCCAGCATTCACATCCAGCAGTGAAAATATATCTGGAAAATCATACTGAGTGAAATAACTCAAATACAGTATGAACTCTCTAACACAGCACTTGGGCACTAAAAATGTATGTACAGGAGGTTGGGGTGTGGCTCAGTGGGACAGCACATGTACAGTGCTCATCAGTATCTAGGGTCTATAGCCAGGATAAAAAAACATACATTGTTGGGGCATGAGAGGACGGATGGTCAAAGCGCTGACCTCAAGTCCCGGAATGCTGGTTCTCACCGGGGCACAGGTGTCCCGAAGGCAAGGTGCTGGAGCCAAGTCCCTTGACCTACAAACAACCCCGTAATCTCTTCTTTATACCTATTTCCGGTTTACACTCCCCTTTAGTCATAAACAGATATTGTTTTATCTAGATGTTATGTCTTTAGTTTGAATAATGTGTATCTGCTCATGACTGCTGTTAATCACTGCTCCTAACTGCTGTTAATCATCAAACCACCGAGATCATGCCAGTGTGTATGGCCTTGAAACTAGTATACAACACCGTGTGTCAGAAATAAACTTTGCCATTAGCCATCAGCTTTCGGTCATTCATTGTGTCCGCGGTCATCTCCCGGAGTCCTCTCCTCTAGAAGGAGACCTCAACAAGTGGTACCCTAACAGGGACTCAGCAGAACCCAGAAACAGGAAACAGAATCAGGAATGATGCGAGTCGTGAGTCAGACACAACCCCTGGGATGGGGCAAAATCAAGGAAAGTGCGGAACTTTCCTCCCCCTGCTGCATCATCTGTTTAAAACAGCAGCGGTGAAAATTTCTAAAAAATGGGTAGAAGATTGTCTTGATGTCGCCAAAGAATACAGTCCATGGCTCCCAGCTGAAGGCACCATGGATGATGATACCTGGAAACACGTTAAGGCCAATGTTGAATGAGCGTGGAACCAAGGGGAACAAATTCCAGTTGATTTCTGGCCGGTATGGACCCTAATTCAAGCTGTCCTGGCACCATATCCATCTGGCCGTCCCTCTAATATTTATGATGTTGCAGTGGCATCTTTACATGAATACGTACTTGATAACCCTGAGGCTAAATGTAAGATAGTGGGAGAGGCTAAACAAATTCTAAAATAAACTGCAGAAGATTCTGAGTTAATTAAATCTGACTAGATCCCTGTGAGCCGTCTGCACTCCTCAAATCTGCCTCAAAAGCAGTTTCGGTTTCCATACAGACTGATTGTTATAAACAGAAAACTATTTAGACTTATCCTGTCCTTAAATTTACTGATGATTTTGCTAATGAGTGCAATTATACCCAGAAGTTAAATTATAAAACAAAAAATCTGACAATATCTTAATCAAAACCACTCATCACGCTCTCATTCTGCCTTACTTGATAAATTTGAATGGCTTGTCCCTTTCCAGGAAGACTCCCATGCATTACCTGTCATTTCTTGTGAAAATGCTGATGGTATAGAAAAAGTTGTTGGTGTTCATATAGGCATGGACTGGCAAACTCTGGCGGGATTAAAAAAGGCAATCTCAGTAGAGCCCTCATTCTGCTTATTCAAAACAAATGCTTTCTGCTTATGTTAAACATGTCTGTATCTTGGCTCTGCATGATCTTAGGGTTTTGTGCCATACCTTGCTGACTCCGGGGGAGTATTTACAGTGGAGGGCTCAGTATGATGATCTGGCTCGTGATCAGGCTAGACAATATGCTATGCAAGGTGGTGCTAGGGGTCGTATAACATTTGAATGGCTTACAGGCACTGGGATTATGGCCAATCTGTCTGACTTGGCAGCAGAGGCTTTTGGGTTTCCTGAGTTTTTTGAAACAGTTGCTGAACTTGCCCTAGAAGCCTGGGACCACATTACCCCTTCTGGCATGTCCCGGCTCAGCTATATGAAAATTGTTCAATGAGCAGATGAAGCCTATGTGGACTTCATCACCCATTTGGAGGTTGCCATTGAACGGAGTGTGGTGGGTGAATAAGCCAGACAACAATTAAAAAAGATCTTGGTTTATGAAAATGCTAATGAGGACTGTCAGAGACTAATACTTCCAATCAAAGATTCAGGAACTATTTATGATTTCATTAAGATGTGCAGGAATGTAGGCACCCAGGAACACAAAGCGCGCATTATGGCAGCTGCATGAGCTGCTGCACAAAAGGCTAATGCTTGTTTTGGGTGTGGGCAGTCTGGGCATTTAAGGAAAAATTGTCCCCAGGAACAACAAAAAATAAAAACTTCTAAAAAAGCCCCTCCTGGGCCTTGCCCTCACTGTCAACGTGGCTATCATTGGGCTAGTGAGTGCCACTCTGAAGCTAACAAAGCCAGTAAACTCCTTCCTCGGTTCTGGGAAAAGGGAGGAAGGAGGGCAGCTGTCCCTCCAACAAACAAAAACTGGCCTTATTCCAAATGAGTCCTCCAACCACACCCACACCCCAACCATCCGCTCCCTCCTTCATGCCACAAGGGAAAGTGCCAGACTGGATCTTCCCTCCCATATAGACTGTGAACTAGTGCCTTCTTCTAACCCTATCAAAATACCCACTGGAATATATGGCCCACTACCTGAAAGTACAGTAGGACTGATATTAGGATGAAGCAGTTTAACTACTAAGGGAATCATTGTTTTGCCAGGGGTCATAGATTCTGATTTTACAGGTGAAATTCAAGTTGTTTTACACTCCCCCATACACCAGGTGATTTCTGCAGGAGTTAACATTGCTCAATTGCTGTTGTTACCTTATATTAAGACCAAAACAAAGAATGAAACTCATCAAAGAGGATTTGGCAGCACCAATCCTCGGGTATTTTGGGCCACTCCTATTTCCAATATTAAACCTACATTTGAAATAACTATTCAAGACCAAAAAATTTCTGGGCTTGCTGATACTGGTGCAGATGTTTCTATTATTGACAAAATACATTGGCCCTCTAAATGGCCATATAACCAAGTTTATTGTGTCATAACTGGAGTGGGTTCTACTGGCTCCTGTACACTCCAATCATCCCAGTTGCTTATGGTTAAAGGGCCTGATAATCTGCATATTTACAGCCATATATTTTAGACATTCCTTTCAACTTGTGGGGCCGAGACTTATTAGGGCAGTGGAAGGCTACTCTCTCCTTTTCTCCTTTTTCATAGGGGCCACTAAACAGCCTGCACCATTGACTCCTATTGAAATAAGAGGACATATAGAGCCTTCACTATCCCCTTGGAATTCTCCTATTTTTGTTATCAAGAAAAACTCAGGTAATTGGTGATTGTTGATTGATTTGCAACAAGTAATTCAATGTTTCCCATGGGGGCTCTGCAGCCAGGGCTCCCTTCTCCTTCTGTAATTCCTCAAGATTGGCATTTGATTGTTATAGATTTAAAAGATTGCTTCTATACTATTCCTTTACATCCCGATGATCTGAAGCGCTTTGCCTTTTCCCTACCCTCTATCAATAATGCATCACCTAGGCAACAATATCAATGGACATGTTGCTTCAAGCAATAATGAATTCTCCCCCCATGTGTCAATTATTTATATCTCAGGCTTTACAATCAGTACGTAATGAATATTTTGATTGTTACATCATGCATTATATGGATGATATCTTGTTCACCTGTAAGGATAAATTGAAATTACAGGCTCCATTTTCTGCTGCCAAAAGAGACGTAGAATACGATGGGCTTCAAATTGCTCCAGAAAAAATTCAAACTGATAATCCTTACTCCCATTTAGAGTTCAGATTACAGGCATCTAAAATTCAGCCTCAAAAAATTACTTTTCAAAGAAAATCTTTACAAACTCCAAATGATTTTCAAAAATTATAGGAGATATCAATTGGATTCATCCCATATTAGGCATTCCTAATTTCCAATTGCTTAACTTGTTTTCTACATTATCAGGACCCTCTACTTTAGACAGCCCATGAAAACTTTCTGAAAAGGCTTTAGAAGAACTACAACTTGTTGAAAGTGCTTTACAATCTCAGTTTACTATTTATATTCATAATGAATTGCCTCTTTCTTTTCTTGTTATTAACACTCCTGACAGCCCCACAGGACTTCTTTATCAAGCAAACTCTCCTGTCAAATGGATTTATCTTCCTCTTCAACCTCCCCATAAAGTCACACCATATTTTGAACTAATTGTGTCTCTCATTGTTTCAGGATGAACTAGGGTAATACAACTGAAAGGTGTTGACCCTGATGCTATTCACTTGCCTCTCACTTCATGCCAATTTCAAACTTTACAATGATTCTCTCCCGATTTTCAGATTGCCTTGACTGATTTCTATGGAAAAATTTTATTTCATTTGCCTCATGATCCTTTGTTGTCCTTTTTATCTCGACATAACTGGATCATTTCTTCTATTGTTTCTTCATCCCATTCCTTTAGCAGAAACCTTTTTCACTGATGCTACTAAACTAAATATCAATTGTCAGAGATAAGCAGCTCTTCTTCACATAGTCTACTCCCTATTCATCTACTCAACAAAATGAATTAGTTGCTGTGTATTGTGTGCTGTTTAACATTTCTAAACCTGTGAATATAGTTACAGATTCTCAATATGTTGCCGGTGTTTTCCCTTTGCTTCCCATAGCCATACTCCGTGTCTCCTCTTCTCCTGTTTTTTAATTGTTACAGGCTCTTCAACAGCTCCTCCAAGAAAGAGTTAATCCGGTGTTCATCACCTATATTCATTCTCATACCTGACTCCCAGGTCCACTCACTTATGGTAATGATTGTGCTGATAAATTATTAACTGTTGCCTTTGCTTCCGCTGAAGAAGAACATTACATTCTAATGCAGGATGATTACATCAAAAATGGAAAATTCCTTTCACCACAGCCAAGTGGATTGTGCGGACCTGTCCTGTTTGCTGTCCTCTATACCTAAGACAGACTCCTCCTGGCACTAATCCTAGTGGCTGTGTTCCTAATCAGATTTGGCAAATGAATGTTACTCATTTTCTTCCTTTTGGCAGGCTTAAATATATTCATGTTGTTATTGATACCTTTTCAGGATTCATATGGGCCCTGGCTATGCCAGGAGAGAAAGTTTCTAACGTGAAAAACTTCTTATGCTACGCCTTTGCCATTATGGGTGTTCCTGCTGAACTAAAAACAGATAACGGTCCTGCTTATAACTCTCATGCTTTTAAACAATTTTGCAAAACATAGGACATTACCCATGTTATGGAAATACCTCACAATCCCCAAGTGCAAGCTATTATTGAGTGTGCTCATTATACTATCAAACTACAGCTAGCAAAAATAAATAGGGGGAATTGCCCTTGGGGTGTGTGTACTTCCCTGACTGCATGCTTGCATCTTGCTTTGTATGTCATTAACTTTCTTAATCTGCCTTGCACAGCTGATCCACTATCCAGAGCACAAAGACACTTCACATATACCTTACAATCTTCTCTATCTTCTTCTTTACAATGACTTTTTTTTTTGCTCATGTGAAATTGCAGGATTGGAGTGACTGGGTCCCTGTGAAAGTCCTTGCTCTGGGACCAGGATACACCTAAGTCTCTGTTGATTCTGAAAATGTCTGGATCCCAACACAGCACCTCCAGCCTGCACCTCGCTCTCAAATGGAAAACTCCACCTCCTGAACTGGACTTTCTCCCAGAACTGGAAGTTGAACTCAGAAGGAACCTAACATCACTCATTGTGCGGCTGTCCTTGGCATCGGAAACAAGCGAAAGAGAAAGACAGGTATTGACCCATCAATGTGGGGCCAAGTTAAGAGCCTCACTCAAAAAGCAGAATGAATTGTGGCCACTACTGGAAAAGCTCATACGCTGGAGCACCTGTTTCTTGCTATGCTTGCTGTCCTTACCTGCACTTCCCAGCTTGAAGCTGGGTTTCCTTTGAGGAGACTGGATTGGGACCCCAACACTGAAGCAGCAGAGAAAACTCCAGGATGTGTCTTAGTGCACAAGTGGAAATTTCATTCCAAAAAGCAAAATGTGACCATCTTCTATCCAGAAAAAGGACAAAATGGAACTGGAACTACAGTTTAATGGCACGTCCTGAAAGCTCATGGATTGGTCCCATGGGAATTCTACTACTACTCTGGGTTATCAGCAGGACTTTGGTGGACAGATACAGGATTCCCTCAGACTAATATATAAAAGCTTGCTGCTGCCTTTGGAGAAGTACAATTACAAAGGCAAAAAGAAAAAGATAATGTCTTGTGTTAATGCTTCTTATATGTTATTAGTAGGATATATAGAGATTGTTTATGAAACTGATAATGAATATAATATTAGCTGTTTTAATTATAAATGGACCAATTGTATATTTTCAGATATGATGACTTCCTCTCATTCTGTGATGGTTTTGAGACAACCTCCATTTGTAATGATGCCTGTAACACTTAATGAGTCTTGGTATGAGGATCAAGGGTTACAAATGTTGATAAAGATAGAGAAAAGCTTTTAGCAGATAAAAAAGAATATTAAGCTCCTCTTTAATGACTATGGTCAACTAGATACATGGCCTCCAACTACATGTCAGTCCTCCACAACCTATGATATAATGCCTGCAGAGGCTGGTAGTCAAAGAAGGGTAAGAGAATTGTGGAGAAATATCCAACGTAGGACAGAGCATGAGTATTAAACTTCTCATGGCTTGATGATGGGTAAGGGATTTATCTAGACATTTCTCACCTAAGACAGACATAGTCTTTTTGCTGAGCTGGGAAAGTCCCTGCTCTAAATATAATAAATAGGGGAAATTGTTGGGGCATGAGAGGACGGCCGGCTGAAGCTCTGACCCCAAGTCCTGGAATGCTGGTTCTCACTGGGGCGCAGGTGTCCTGAAGGCAACATGCTGAAGTCATGTCCCTTGACCTACAAACAACCCCCGTAATCTCTTTATTCCTATTTCCAGTTTACACTCCCCTTTAGTCATAAACAGATGTTGTTTTATCTAGATGTTATGTCTTTAGTTTGAACAATGTGTATCTGCTCATGACTGCTGTTAATCACTGCTCCTAACTGCTGTTAATCATCAAACCACTGAGATCATGCTTGTGTGAGTGGCCTTGAAACTAGTATATAACACCCTGTGTCAGAAGTAAACTTTTCGATTAACCATCAGCTTTTGGTCATTCATTGTGTCCGCAGTTATCTCCCCAAGTCCCCTCCTTCAGAAGGAGACCTCAAAAGTACATGAAGCCAAGGGGTATACTCTAGCATACCTGAAACAGATTTGTCAAGCACAGCACTAGTGATATTTGAGGCCAAGGTTTCCTTCTAATAATCATCTCATTTGTTATGTGACATTGCTCAACAACCTTGACCTCCTTGCCCAACATGCTACTAAATATTTTTCTACTCTGTGTTATAATTACTACAAAAAATTTGAGACACATTTTCTTCTGTGCAGAATCACCATTGCCTGAAAATCACTCACTCAGCCAGTTTAGCAGACACTTAAGGTCCTGAATGAAAAGGTACGAGATGGGCAAAGACCCCATGACTAGTCAGATCTCTAGCTCTGCACCCCAAATCCAGGCTCAGTGACTCTCCACAAAGTACTCTGTCTGTCTTGCATATTCTCTCCTTGTGCTCACCACCTGCACCCACATTTCAGTTGTCAGCAGTGTGAAAAGCCAGAATAGGCTCCACCATTCCATGCTGTATGATGACACCCACAGGGAGATATAGCCAGACCAAAGGGTGCTTTGAAACGAAGCTCTGTGCTTTATCTCAGCTGTGTCACAGGCCATTGTGCCATGGGTGTCTCCAGGATACCAACATGAAAGGTCTGTCCTCAGGGTGTCGGGAAGCCTAGAGTACTTAGAGAGATGCAGCAATTGCAGTCAATTGTAACTTATGGACCAAATAACAAATATCTCTCTCTTTTCCCAGACATAGATATAAATCACTGCAAAAAGAATAGAGCCTTGGAAGTATAAATTCTGGACAGAAATACTTTCAGCTCAACAATGTCATAGAAACAGAAATGGGATCACATGAGTGTGCAAGTGGCACAGAAAGGCAGAAGTTTATCCAAGGTTAAAGCACTTAGAAGGGTTTCCAAAATCAGTACAAATTAAAACTAGGAATGGAAATGTTTTCTCTTCAGCCATGCAAATGCTTACTGTTTTATTTTCAAAGTGTTCAGGCCTGTATCTGAAAATCTCCATCCTATTGATTTGTCATTGTGATGCAAGCCAAAGTATGATCAGAGTGGGGCATCTTTAATAATAAGTATAATGATAATGATGATGATATAATAATAATAATAATAATAATATAAACAAAAACAACAACCAAACTAAATCAAAGCAAACAAAGAAAAAATGATTCAAAATCCAAAGTATTTTTCCCTTTTTAAAATACTGCTCATTGTTTTCTTGATTCAGCTGCTCTGGGGAACCTGATTAACTAGAAAAGGGACATAATCTGAGGGCTGGGATTTAGCTCAGTGGTGAAGCACTGGCCTCAGAAGGGCAAGGTCCTGAGTTCATCCCTAGTACTGGAAAAAAATATATTTATATGAAAAATAATCTGATGAGTATCATGTTCCACACAGGATTTTTTGAAGAGTTGAAAAAGACACACTACTTAAATTACAAAGAAAAAAATATAATGATCAAACCAATGGAAATTGAAGTGAAAATGTGTTGAAATGTATAGAATATGTCTGATCTAGTAAAAATTACTGCTAAGCCTTGGATCCTTTACACCTACCTGCTTGACATGCTGGCTTGAACCGTGTGTGTAACACAATACAAAATTCATAATAATTCTAAATATCTCATGCCAATAATCGCATGCAGTGCACTGTACATCACTACTTGTTCACAGTGGTGTCCTGATGCTGACGGAGTAGTGATGCATTACTGCTGTCCACAATGCTGAGCAATACTGTGCCATGCATCACTAGTATGCAAAAAGAATAAAATAAAAAACTAACAAGAAGATTTCCACTGAATAATTTTTTTCTTTTATTCTTCAATATCATGGAGCATACGGCATGTTAAACAAGTTACCACTCAGTGGAGATAAATTCTAGAATTTTTTTGGTTGTTGTTAAGACAGGTTCTCCCTTAGGAGTTTAGGCTGGACCTGCATTCACTATGTAGCCCCGGCCATCCTTGTACTGGCTGAGGTCCTCCTCTCTGTGCCTCCTGAATGTTGGGATTATAGTTGTATGCAATCAAGCCTGGCCAGATTAATCCCTGAATTTTTCTTTCATACTGAAAGAGGGTCTGCCTCCATTATTTCAGCTGAGCTTGGAGTTGTAATACTTGGGGTTGTGTAGTCTCCCAAGTAAGTGAGTAAAGATGTAAACCACCATGCTTTGCTGATTTTTACTAAACCCAAGCACTGAAGTCTTGCTAAATCATGATAAATAAAGAACCCTAAATTAGCATAGAGGCACATGCACATATCCCAATAGTCACTGAGGTACAAACACTATCAAAAAATCATACCACTCTGGGAAACATATTATGACCTCAACTCTAAAAGTTTTTTAAATATTAAAAATGTTGGGGTACATAGTTGGGGAAAAATTACAGAGTTTGGTTCCTATACAATAAAGACATCAAGCGCACCTTGAAATGTTTTGTATCCTAGGGAAACCAATTTCCTTCTACTTCAGGGATGGAGCCCATGCTATTTTTAAAGGTACACCAAAGCCAGACAGTGTTCTAATTTCCATTTTTGCCCCACAAAAATTTCACATGAAATGATCAGTGATAACATAAGACAAATTTATCACTATAAAGTTCCACTCCTTTCTTCAACCTGAGACTTCTTGCCAATGCACAGAGCAAGCAAGCACACAATTATTCCTCTGTGATAAACATGGGAATATTCTTTCAGAGCAGATCTTCTATGTTGTGGATGCTGCTATTGGCACCCATCGTCATGCCATTCTCTTCCACCTCTTATGCTCTCCCCTTTGATCCACCCTAAGCAGAAATCACATTATGCCTAACCGTTGGTATGATTCCACAATTTCTAGTTTTCCTCTACTCTAGTGTTCCCTCTAAAGTCAGGCTGAAGCAGCATTTCAGTATTTAAGCAATGACTATGATCAGGCCAAGCTCTATAGCCATGAACTCAGAGGTGACACCCCTGTCCCTTTCCACTCATACCCTTATCGTACATTTTCCCCTGACCTTGCTAACACTGTAATATCACCCCCAGTTTTATCAGAATTCTAAAATCTAGGGCACTCCTCACTTCAACAGTCTAATTGTGAGTAGGGGTTCACATAAATAATTAAATAAGATTATAAATTTCTTTGCATAGCCCTGCATGGAATCTAGGAGTTCACTAGGTGTTTGGCAAGTGCTTCCCAACTGATGAACATCAAAACATTTCTATAAAATCTCAGGACCTTTGTCTACACCTACTGTGAGTTTGGAAATGTCAGGACACACTGGAAATTTAAAGACTGTGATAAATATAAAAAAACAGAAATCTGAGGAGAGGAGCTGTGGTTACGAGATGCTACATCACAGATATTTACAAACTTCAGATCTTTCAGATGTGCTGCTGGCAGGAATGAGACCAGAGACCTAACTCACCTCAGCTAGAACCCAGCTGCAACCCACATCTGAGTCAGGGTCCCCTGAAGCCCTTTCTCTCCCCAAATTGGTGGTAGACTGAGGACAGCAGGGTGTTTCCTAAGATGGCACTGTGGGGTAGCAGTGTCACAATGAAGATAAGCTTCTGAGGCTCTAGAAGTACTCTTGCCCCAGCAAAGGATGGAAGGACAGAAAGTGACTCATTGCCAGTCCAGGCGGACTGCAGGGTCGGAAGCTAGGAAAGAGGCTCTAGACACCAGAGCAGGTTCGGAGTGTTACGGATGAGTGAGTTTGAACAATAGAGATGCGCCACTCTCCTTGCCAGATTCAAGTCCTTTATTATACTGGTGGATGAGGGTGGCTAATGCCCAGAAGTTTCCTCAGCAATGAGAAGCAGTTTGATTTCTCCTTTTAAATCATATTTTTGGTTGGGGAGGCATCTGGGGAGAGCAAGAGGAATCTTACAGAAGCAGAAATATGCCAGGTTAGTGGGCACAAGAAAGTTCACTAGGAGAACATCCAGCAAATGTAGCAAGATTACTGCCAAGCAGGATGTGTGGGTTTTGGGTGCTTTGTTCAAGTGCAATCACTTTGTTCTAAGGCAGGTACAAACTGATATTTGAGGCACAAGATGGAGTCAGGCTCGCTATTACATTTCCAACTCCTCTAAGCATGTTGGCAAAGTGTTGACTCAATGAGAGCCTCTTGATTAGGCAGGGAGTTATACAAAGGATTGTAGTAGGATCTCATATACATCAGTTTAACAGAGGCTACATGCTATCTTGCAAAGTTGATTATCCAATTAAGAATACTAGCACCAATCAAGAGCTTGAGAAAAAGCAGGATGAGGGAACAAGCCAGTGTAGTGATAAGTGTAGTTACCCAAGGCCTCCAACTGAACAGGTTATGATAACATGAGTGACATTTGGTCCCCACTATAAGAGGCAATCTTTACACAGCCTCAGTTAGGGAAGTAGAAATCAGTTGAGGAACGACAGCCCAGCTGTCTAAAAGGATTGGATGCTAGACACACATAAAAGTCATGGCTTCCCAGGTTTAGGAACTGATAGAAGTCACTTCCCAGTACTTTCTAACTCATTGGCAGAGATCGACCTTGGGCAACCTTAGATGTTGTTGGGAGTAGATGGTACCAAAAGTGATGGCACCTAGAATTCCTCCTGAGCTAAAGGAGGTGAGGAGAAAGGAGTGCAACTCTTTTCATTGTACTTCCCCAGAGTTCAGCCTCATCAGCCCAAAGACAATAAAGACAAGGGTCACAATCATGATCACACTAGTCTTAGCTTCAAAGGATCAGGTCCCAGCTCAGCAGTCCCCTGTTTCACCCACTTGATGCATCGATGGTGAACTCAGTTTGAGATCCTGTCAACCTTGAGATCTGAAGGCATTGTGAGGATGACTTTGTATGGTCCCTTCCAGGCTCGAGTCAGTCCTTCACTCCAAAAGGCCTTGAGGAAGACAGTATCCCCATGCTGGAATGGGTGGCACAGTGCAGAGCTGGGCAGGGGTTGAGTAGCTTGCACTTGGAAGTGAACAGTTTTCTAAACCTGTTGGAGAGACCAAAGATATTTAACAGGGACTGGTTAGAAAATTCTTCTAGTACTTCACTTTTAACCTTAAGGAAAAGTGGGGGGGCTCCCAAACATAATTTCATAAGGAGTAAAACCTGCTTTATGAGGTGTGCTTCTAACTCTAAGAATAGGCAGAGGCAGCAGGCTAACCCATTCTTCACCAATTTTCAACATCAATTTAGTCAGAGTAGATTTCAGGGTCTGATTAATCTATTCCACTTGCCCCAAGCTTTGTGGTCAGTAGCCACAGTGGAGTTTCCAATTTATACCCAGTGTCCTAGTGACAGACTGAGTTATAAAGGCTATAAAGGTGGGGCCATTGTTAGAATCAATGGACATTGGTAGTAAAAATCTGGTCAATTAATTCCTGAAGAAGTTTCTTTTGTACCACATTGGCAGTCTCCTGCTGAGTAGCATAGACCTCTATCCATCCGGAGAAGATATCTATAAAAATCAGGAGGTAGCAATAGCCACCCACTGGTGCTTTGACTTCTGTGAAATCCACTTCCGAGTATTCTCCAGGATTTCTACTCCAGAATCTGACACCAAGAGGTGCAGGTGGGCATTGGTGGGGATTTACTCATACACAGGTTGGGTTCCTAAGAGAGGCCTGGCAGGCCAGCTCTTGCAGCTTTGAAAAACAGTATCTTGGAGCTAGAAGCTCAGCCATCCTGGAGCCCTGGGGTGTTTAACCACATGCAGTTGCTGGATGAGCTGTCATCCTATTGCCTGGGGGAGGTAGGTGCTACCATCTGGACATTTCCACCACCCTTGGGGATCTTTCTTTGCTTGCAGCTGGCTTGCTTCTCTATCTTCATTGTAAGTGGGACTAGTTGGGAGCAAAGGGGGAGGACACATGGTAGGCAGGATGAGTAAGGGTTCAGCTGGCCTCAGGTCTGCCTCTCTGGCTACTTGTTCTGCAAGTTGATTTCCCTTAGCCTCAGGTGTATGGTCGTTTTGGTGACCCTGACATGAATCCTGGCCACCTTCTTGGGAAACCATACCATCTCTAGGAGAGACAATAACTCTTCTTTGTTTTTGACAGTCTTTCCTGCAGCTGTCACAAGCTCTCTATACTTGTAGATGTTCATGTAGATATGTAGAGTAGCAAAGGCATACCTGCTGTCAGTATTTACATTTATCTCTTTTTCCCTTTCCCCATTGCAAGGCTTGGACCAAGGTGGTCAGTTCTGCCTTTTGGACTGAGGTTCCCTTGGGATGACTTGATCAACTGTAGTCACTACAGCTCCCACCCTTCGTACCCTGCTTATTATCCTGTTGCTTCCATCTGTGAAGAGGGTGGCATGTGCCTCAGCCAAGCAGATGTCTGTCAAGTCCACTTGCCCCCCCTCCCCGGATCTGGTCCAGTACCTCCTCAAAGTCATGAATTGAAATGTCAGGGTCATCATGTGGCATCAGCATAGCTGGATGGAGAACCTGTCCTGCTGAGAAGACTCTACAAGGCTGGACAATCAAGAGGGTTTGATACTGAGTGAGGTAAGCATTTGATATCCATTTGTTAGTGGCCCCTTTTAGTATAGTCAGTACTGAGTGAGGGGCAGTTAGGACTAGGTCCTGTCTGAGGGTCTACTTGCCAGTCTCCTTAACCAATAAAGCTGTGGCAAGCTACCACCTGAAGACATGAAGACCATCCTGAGGCCACAGGGCTAATCTTTTAGAGAGATAGGCCATAGGGTGCTTCCTGGGTCCCAAGGACTGCATTAGGACTCCCTTAGCAATCCCTCTTACCTTATGGATGAATAGATGGAAGGCTCAGTAATACCAGGTAGTGCCAGAGCCGGAACTGATACCAAAGCTCTTTTCAGATTCTGGAAGACTTCTCCATCTATTCCCCATTCTAGGGGTTGATTTCCTTCTGTGCGAGAATAGAGGGGTCTTGCTATCTCAGAAAACCAAGGTGTCCCTAGGCAACAGTATCCAGCCGCACTTAGGACTCACATACATGCTCTTGGTAGTTGGCATGGGTATCCGGAGGATGGCCCTTTCCTGGCCTGGGGTAAGGATCTTTTTCCTTCTAAGATTTCATTCCCCAGGTACGATACTTTAGAGGCACAGAGTTGTTCCTTTATTGCTGAGACACAGTAGCACACCTCCTGTAGTAGCTGAAGAAACTCTCAAGTCCCTCCAGGTGTTCTGAATAGCTAGTAGCAGCTAATAAATCATTCACATGTTGCAGCAGGGTTAGGTTAGTGTGGTGGGATTGAAAACTCACCAAGCCCTATGGGAGGGCGTCACTGAACAGGGTGGGTGCATTTTTGAATCCTTGAGGCAGCTGGGTCCACATCAGCTGGCCGCAGTTGCTGGAACCTGGATCAGACCACTCAAAAGCAAAGATAGGCTGGCTAGTTGGGTTATCGGCACACTGAAAAAGGCATCCTTCAAAATCTAGCACATTATACAGTTGGTGCTCAGGAGAAAGCAAACTCAGGAGGGTATATGGGTTGGGGAGAGTAGGATGCAGAGCTACCACTTGCTGGTTAACTTCTCTCAAGTCCTAAACCAGCCTGTAATCTGCTATCCCTGGTTTCTTTACCAGTAGGA
This sequence comes from Fukomys damarensis, assembly GCF_012274545.1. Classification (NCBI taxonomy): domain Eukaryota; kingdom Metazoa; phylum Chordata; class Mammalia; order Rodentia; family Bathyergidae; genus Fukomys; species Fukomys damarensis. The sequence continues at coordinate 62,519,249 of NW_022900913.1, forward strand.
ATGGGATGTTCCATGGAGACTTGCAGGGATTTAATATCCCAAAGCCCATCCACCTCTTAACATGAGAGGATATCTCCTGTCTGGCCTTCTGAGAGTTGAGGTATTGTCAAACATTCACAGGTACGGTGGTCGACAAGAGTTCAACTCTCACTGGAGTGTGATGAGCAGACAAGCCTGGTGGGTGAGATGCTGCCCACACTTTTGGGAACTCTGCCATAAGTCTATCCAATAAGCCTCCAGGGCTAATTTCCTCTGGGTTTCCCTCTGCTGAGAGAAGATGCATTTCAGACAGGGCAGTTGTCAAAGACAGTTGGTATGAGGGGAGTGGTAGCCTTTAGTTTATGAAAGAGGTCTCACCCTTGCAAGGGGAAGGGGCAGTCCAGTATTGCCAGAAAAAGGTGAGTAACTGTTTTGATCCCAGACTCACCAGTTTCTCACTTGTGAGCAGGCAGTTTTGAACTGCTCCTGTGGTCACTGCATGAGAACACTTTGTGATGAAAGCTTTTCCAGGGGAGTTTTTAACACTGACCTCTCAGCTCCGGTGTCCACCAGGAAATGGACCTGTTGGCCTCCTACTTCAACATTTACCATGGGCTCCAGGGGAACATGAGAGAAGGAGCCCTAGCCTCCTCAGTCTGAATCTTCTTTTCCACTGGATGTAGGGCTAGATAGCACCTGGGCAGAGAGCCTGTGGGGACATTCATGTTTCCCGTGACCTTCCTCCTTGCAAAAGGCACATTGATTTTGGCCCAATGGTTTGGGGTCTCCTACCTTTCTAGGCACCTGCCCTTTGGGCTTGCTGGGGTTTGGTCCCATAGGGTCCCCTCTGATGGCTGCTGCCAAAACCTTTGCTTGTTTCCTTGCTGACTATTCATCTGTGGCTATTGCCAATTTTAATTAATAGGTCTGACTAAATCTAAAATGGTGTCTGATGGGCCCAAAATGGTGTTCCTGCCACAGCCCCAACCACAGTTTCATTTTCCCATACAAAACCAGGCCCCAAGATTGAGCTCAGTGGTTCTGCTGCCTGCCTTGCAGGCACAACGTCCCAAGTTTGATCCCCAGTAGTCAAAATACCCTCCAAACAACAAACAAACAAAAACAATCCTTTCCCCTCCCTCTCTGTCCCATTAAAAATCGTGCCATTCCATACTACCGAAACTGCTATATACATTCAATGCAATGCCAATTGAAATTCCAACACTATATCACAGAACTAGAAAAAAGAATCCAAAAATTCATTTGGAACCACAAGAGACCTAGAATAGCAAAAGCCATTATAGGCAACAGTCACATGGCACCAGGTGTAACAATTCCCAATTTGAAACTATACTACAAAAACACTGTGATAAAATCAGCATGGTACTGGCAAAGAAATAGGCCTGAGGATCAATGGAACAGACTGGAAGACACAAAAACAAATGCAGATGTACTCAGCTACCTCATCTTCGACAAAGGAGCTCACCATCCTCAGTGGAGGAAAGATAGCCTCTTTAATAAATGGTGTTGGAAAAACTGGATATCAACCTGTCACAGATTAAAATTAGACCCTTATCTTTCGCCATGCACTAAATTAAAATCCAAATGGATTAAAGATCTAAATATTAAAACAGAAACATTAAACTTGCTGGAAAGTAAGTTAGG
>NW_022900913.1:62521493-62586685 GCF_012274545.1 Fukomys damarensis
AGCTAAAGGTGTAGGGAAGGTGTGATACGTAGGGGAAGAACAAAAAGGGAAAAGAAAAAAATGTGAGAGAATGAAAAGATGAAAATAAAGTGTTTGTAGATGGGGAGGGGAGGAGGGGGTGAAGGGAGGGCAGAGGTAAGGGGAAAAAAATGAGAATCAAGACTTGCCATGTAAAGGTACATGATCCCAACAATGAATGTAACTGTACTGTATCCCTAAATGTACCAATAAACTCAATAAAAAAAAAAATTAAAAAAAAAAATCGTGCCATTACCAACCACAGCCAGACCCACAAAATGAAAAATTATATGGTGCTCTCCCCGCTCCCACCATTAGTCCCTGCCCTAGTGAGTGTACATAACAATGCATGTGCATTGTAACCATTGCTACTCTATGTTTCTGGAGTAGCCCTGCAGACATCTTCCCAATAAAGCTTTCTACTGGTCACCCGAATTTTGCCCCATTTGTCTATCACATGGAAAATATGAAATATGAAATATTATATCTTCCAACCTATTAACTATATGATACACTGAGTTATTGTTCTCTAGAAATTGTATGAGTCCTAGGAATGATGGAGGTTAAAAGTAGGAAGATATTTTTTGATACAAAACCTCCTGAGGGGCAGGAGGGGTCCCAAGTCTCTAGCCAAGGACCCCACTTTACAGAGAGGTGCTATAGGGTGAAACCCACATGGGTACAACATGGGCCACAGCCATGAATATCCAATAAGGTTACAAATGTAGCTGTGGAAGGAATTGGCCAGTGATATGTACATAGAGATGAGCTGAATGGAAGTAAAATAATAAAAAGTTTATTTTGCCAGCAAAGGTTGATCACACTCAAAAAGGCAATGCCAATCATTGACCATCTATTGGGTTGTAGCTCCTTCTTTTATAGGTTTTACAGCTATGATCTCATTTAGGTGATTACATTTCATTTACTAAGTTCTCATTACCCATGTAGACATAAAGTAACCAGAAAGTTAATTTTAACCCAGACATAACAATTCCTTGTAGTTGGGGAGTTTACCTTAAGATGCATCTAGTTATCTATTCTAGTGCATAGGAAGGCAGTGTTCAAGGTTAGGGATAAGGCCAGATGACCTATTTCATGGTCAATGTCTCCACTGTCTGTTAATTTTGAATTCAACAAAGCAGATTGCTGTTACAAAAGACAGCAGAAGTCACTTTACATTTTCCTAACCTTTTGTAGGTTTTTAGAATATTTACAAAAGTTCTCTCAATTCCTCCCTTTGTTTGGGGGTTAACTCCTTACCCCTCATTAAGTTTATACCAATTACATCTAATGGGTACTTGAGTAAAGGGTACATAATAAGCTTTATTTGATCTAAGGGCAGGTCACTCATGATGCCAATTGCCTGATAAGTCATCATGGGGAGTGCTGCACAAATCTAGCAATCAGAGGCTAATTCATGGGCTGCCTGTAACAGCAGTAAATTAGTTCCATCAATTAAATCCATCGTAACTAATTCTGCATAATTCTTTGGATGTCCTTTTAAGATATTTTGTATTTCCTGCAGCACAGGAGTTTTTTTCTATTTCTGGAGGGGGTGTTTTCTAGATGTTTCTAAACTGTAAAATCTATCTTTTTGACCTCTGAGGCCCATGCCTAGCAGTTGACTGATATCCAATGTAAACATGAAAAATTATTCCCTGTAGGCAGCTTGTTTTCCAAAGATAAGCTATATACAATTTTAAAGGTTACATTGTCCCTGTTATAGTTATCACAATTGCAAGTAGTTGTGGTCACAGTACAACTGTTTAACCATATTCGAGTTTTATCTGAGCAATATATCTTTTATTTTTGTATATATACACTACAATCAATTATGGTACCAGGGTTTCCATAATGTTCTTTTTGACAGGCATGAAAAAGAAGCATGAGGGGATGGCCTTCCAGTTCCTATTTTATAGTGTCAAAGGTCATATATTTTTATCAAACTTATCATCTTTGTGCTTAAAACTCTATATCAAATAGCTCATAACCATTTCACACAATAAAAGAGTCCATAACATGTTGATTGCAGTCCTTATTCTTCGGCTGTGTGGACTCACTTGCTTCTGGTGTGGTGAAAGTAGAGCCTTGTGTGTGCTGTCCCCTGCGGTGCAGTCCATGGAGTTCTCTGGATAAGCACTCTTCAATCTAGAGTGGTGAATCCATGGCTGGATCTCAGCCACCTTGACAGCTGTGGGAGTAACCATAAGTGCCTCATATGGCCCTTCCCATCTAGGTTGCAAAGGGGCCTTTTTCCACTTTTAAACATAAATGTGGTCTCCAGGCTTTATCCAATGGGTAGGGGTTAACACAGGGAGATTCTCTTTATTTCTAATATGTCCCTGGATATTTTGGAAAATCTTTTTCAATTCTAACAGTTTGTAATTCCATACTGCATGAACCTAAGTGAAATAAATTTCCTGTAAAGTCTATTAAGATAAATGGTGGTCTTTTAAGCAAGCCCTCATATGGGGAGAATCCAATATAACCTGGAATGGTTTTTATTTTAAGGAGGGCCAAAGGGAGCAAATCGACCCATGACCCCAGTATGTCTGACAATATGTAGTTAATACATTCTTTACCAGGTAGAATCCAAACAAGTCCTCGTTTTTCTGCCAACTGTTTCTTAGCCCATTCATTCTCTTTATCTGAGTATTTTACAGCACCTAGGGGCCTTTGTTTCTCCATTTTAGTACAACTGAGCTACATCCCCAGCCCAAGACAATATCTTAAAACATACTTTTTTCAGTATAACATATATTGTTCTCTGTGCACAGTAATTTAAGGTATTTTCCTTAGTTAAAGTTTTTATAGCCAGGGATTTAGCTCAGCAGTTGCGCAGCCTGTCTTGCAAGTGCAAGGACCTGAGTTCAATCCCTGGTACTAAAAAAAAAAAAAATTGAGTTTATAAATCAATACAATTTAGATATATATAGATAGATCTATCTAATCAATAGATATATCAATATAGATAGAGCTATCTAATTAATAGATATATCAATATAGATAGAGCTATCTAATCAATAGATATATCAATATAGATAGAGCTATCTAATCAATAGATATATCAGTATAGATAGATAGATCTATTTCTATCTATATTCTATATAGAGTCATATATATCTATATTCATACATATAATTTATAAGATTATAGATGTTTACTGTGCTCTGCTTTGATTCTCAATTGTTAACTGATTAAGAAATATGTAATGAATCATCTAATGCTTATATACTATTCATAACAACATTGATATAATCAGTTACTAAATATAAATTCAGGTGTTCTTGGTTTCTTAAGGCTTCTAAACATTTAATATATTTGGATTAATAAATAAGTTGTTTTAAATTATTAATATATTTTAAGATTGCTTTCTTAATTGGCTAAGAAATAAATTTCTAAACTTGAATTTTACATTAAATTACTATTTGATTTGAAAAAATTATTTTTCCTGGAAATAATTAAAAATATTCTATGTCCAAAGGAATAGGTTTTCTTAATATATTAAAGTTGTCTTGCATAGATTTACAAATATTACATTAAAAATGTTTTATATTTTACCAGGATGATTTCCTCTGAATTCCAGCTTTTTTGGTTTCTTAAAAAAATACTGAATTTGAAGAGTTAATGTTTTAATTGTGAACATGTTTACAGTACATAATGATGGCATTCACCATGAGGAATTGTTACATGTGCAGGACTCTTTATTCCTTTTTTATCTTTTCTTCTGCCCTCCCAACGTAGGTTGGCTTCCTACATACTAAAGATCTGTCTTGCTATTTCCTACTGTTTGACTCTTATTTTGCAATTTATAAATATTTTCTTCTAATAAAATGAAAACAATGTGATATTACATTGTCTGTTTTATTTCACTTAACATCATGGTTAAGTGTTAACTTTTTTTGTTGTTGTTTCATTTTGTTTTTTGTATCAGGGATTGAACTTGGAACCTTGCACTTGTGAGGCAGGTGGCAGAACCACCGAGCTAAATCCCTGACCCATTAAAGACTGTTTGATCATTGACAGTAAAACATTTTTATTAATCCGCTTATGACTGGTTCTATGCACAAGTATTATACTTCATAACACACCCTATATCTGGGAGTAAAGATACAGGTACAACTGAGGACAAAATATGTTGAGGGAGCCATTCTACATAATTTTTGGGGGAAAAAAAATCATTGCACAATTAAATTATGATTAAGCCTCGTCTTTTGCCTGCAGGCCAGCTATGACATGCCAAAACGTAACTCCGTTTTTGCCTTCAGTCACAGCTGAGACCTCAATATCCCATGATGCTATGATGCTCTACTGCAAGATTACAACAACTGAAGACATCCTGGGTCTTTGAGAACTGAGTAGAAAGGTTTCACTTGGGGAAGGACAAATTCCTTATCAGTTTAACTCATCCTATCTACTGTTGTAAAAAATGTCTTTGCTCATCTTATCCTCTTAATCAACATAAGATCCTCATCAGCATAAAATCCTCATGGTCCTAGGATTAGCACCACACTCTGAGACATCTGATACTTCCTCTGACTATAAGATCCTTGTCAATTTAGGATTATCACTGTCTTTGGGGACCTCTGTTACTCTCTATGAACCCAATAAATAGTGGCAAGCTCAGGGTGACTTTGACTTTTTGGGCAAGAGCAGCATTGATCAGTCCCAGTTTCTTCTCTAAGTCCCATTTATGTCTTTATTCTTTAATCACCTTGTGCTGTCATGGCTTACAGGAGACAAGAAACTACTGTAGGGGTTGTGGTAACATCCCCTTTCCCTGTTCCCTAAGCATAAGCCTTAAAGTTAACTTTATATACAAAATAATTAATAACTGTGCTCTCCTATATACTAGACATTATGTCTAGACATTAGACATTAAAAAATGATCATATTTCTTGGCATTTCCTTAAAATCAGTCCTACTGAAAGCAAAGTACTTCTATTGGCTTTAATTCAATAAGAATTTTGTTATTACATGAGATACTGAAAGAAACCAGCACCTGCCAAAGATCACTCCACACACCAACAGAGCTTGTATGAGAGATTTATTGTAGACTTGCTGCAGCACAGTGGCCTACTAAGTAAAAGAGGAAGAAAAAGAGAGAGAGAGCTGGGTGGAAGGGGCTTAGTTATATAGCGGGTGGCTGGTGTAAGCAGGTCGGGGAATTGCATCAGCTGTGTGGGCAGCCACTCAGGGGTCATTATTTGGGATCCATTCCTTATATGGACAAGCCTGGCTCATGTATCAATTTCGCTTATGGATGATGATGCATGATGTAGGAAATGGAAATTTAAAGTATAAAATAGCAGTCACTAATCAAAATGGTGACAGCCTTATCAAGGCAGTTATCTTACAGATACACTTGTATATTTGGTAATAGTTCTATTTGTGGTAATGTACACTGATTCTTAAATTTCTAAGTTGGCCTATGATTATTTTCTGTGAGGTTACACTATGTACACCTCTCTAAGTAATATTAACTTCACTGTAAATGTAAAATGTAAGTGAAACTGTGGAATAGGTTTCTGTATACTTTGCAATGCCAACTTTGTCTCACTTCTTGGCATGTTAAAGAAATGCATTTAGGTTACTCAAATGTAAAAGTTCTCTAAAACACAATACTTACAACATCTCATAATGACCAGGCTAGCAGGACAGGCAATATTTTGACCCTTGCACTCCAAGCTCAGTCAGGATCCATGATATAATAGGCCCCCAAAGAATCCTACTACTCTGATGAATGCCCCAACCTCCTGAACTGGGAGATTGTTGGACTCCAGAGGACAAGATTCAAATAGTTCACGTTGAAAAAAAAAAGACCAAAAGAGATAAATATCTAGCATGACATTTCCATCCAAGAAAATCCATATGTTTTGGCAAGACAGGGGGCCATAAAAAGATGAATAACTTCATTAAATATATTCATTTTCCACTGTTATAATTAAAATAGGAAGACTTTAAATTTCTTATAAACCAAACAAGAAAAAGTCTATGTTCACTTAAGCTCCAACTGTTATGTTTGCATGAACATCTCATTATAGAGGTCAATATTAAAAATGAATGGTTTAGCCCAAATGCTGCTAACTTTACCATGATTTTAAAGCCACTGTTTATCAACTTCTCACTACTGCTTATTAACATGGCTAAAGAACTAAGCTCAAGTGTCAATATCTTGATAAGATTCTTGGGCCATTGCCGGATGAACAAGAGTATTGCTCATTGTACTAAACTCATCTTTGTCTACATACTACATACATCACTCAGATTGAGACTTTTGAGCCCTACCTAGACAGGAGAAATACCCTTCTTCCAGAAGAATTAGTTACAGAAGACAGATCAGCTGGCCTTCTACATCATTTAGAAACAAAGAATACAGGTCTTTGGAGATATGCTAGAAAAAAATAAAGATATGTAAAATGAGACAATTAAAAAAAAATCATAATTTTCAAGCTGACAAATACTCCTTGAGAACACAAGTTCAGGTTAAATTTTTTGGCCTTCTTGAGGCACACAAGAATCTTGGACAATGCTTTTTATCTGTGAATAATCCACATTTTAAAATTTATAATTGAGCATTGATTTTTGAATAAACCATTATCATACTGTGACTTAAACATTCTCCACAACCTACCAAAAGGACACTATCAATTGTCAAATGTCACAGATTTTCACTGCTCAAAATCCAAAAAGATGCCAGTTCCAAACTGAAGTGCAATTCTCTCTCCTGAGGGCCTACTCTCCACTCTTGAGAACAAACACTTTATAGCTAACCCTTTCTGTGCTCTTATTGATACACATTCAGAACTCTTTCTTCTTTGTTTGTTTGTTTTTTGTTTGTTTGTGACAGGGTCTCGCTATGTCATTCCACCCAGGAACTCACTATGTAGCGCAAGTTGGTCTCAACCTCGCTGAGATTCTCCTGCCTCAGCCTACCAAGTGCTGGGATTATAGGCATGTGCCACCATGCCAGGCCACACTCAAAGATCTTTTTATATAAAAGGAGTCAGCAAAACATCAAATATTCTATGTTTAGGATTGGCCAAGTTCTCAGAAGCAGTCTAGTAAAAACACTGTTAGAGAAGAAAAAGAAGACCACAAAAAAGGGAGTGAAAGAGAAGGATTATATTATATGATTATATTATTTTTGTGTTAAAACATGCCAAACAGACACCTATTTTTTTAATTTATGTTTTTTGGTACCAGGGATCAAACTTGGGACCTTGCACTTATGAGGCAAGTGGCTGATCCACTAGCTAAATCCCTGGCCCTTGACACCTATTTTTTGTAAAGCATATGTGAACTAATAAGAATATTTTGAAGTGTTATGTGTAGGAACACAACTGTGAATTAGTTTAATATTGTCATTTAACAATTTATACAGAAAGGATTATAGAACCCCACCCCCAATCATTTTTTGGTTTAGAAAAGCAGCCCAGGCACACAAAAATGTATTTTATTAGACTTAGATCATCACAAACACATACACACTCACACACTCATACACAGTCACAGAAACACTCACTCAACTATTATACAAAAATTAGAATAGGCACCAATTCCCCAAATTTCCATAATTTAGCTTCAACACAGTTGGCTAAAGTGATTACCAGAACAAAACAGTTATTAACAAAGTGTCCATAAGTTTGTCTTCTTCTTCCAGGACTATAGTCTTTGACCCATTGTCACCCCAAGTCTGCTCATGACCCCTACCTTATTGTTGCTCCAAGACTAGACAGACGTGACAAGGAGAACTTTTCTGGTCCAGGAACCAAAGTTTCCACCTGCTTCATCCCCTGTATCGCAGCTTCTACTCTTTCCCCTTTCTTGTCTTATGATTGAGATATTTGAAGAACTTGTACTTTGGGCTTTCCGACTACTTCATTATTCATTTCAAATAGGTTCATGTCCTAGCTCATTCAGTGTCCAAGTTTTAAAGCAATATCAACAAACAGTCCAAAGATTGTAGCTATCATTAGAGAGGGCAAAAAAATCATTCTTTCTGGAACCCCAGCTATATGTACTTAGGTATGTCCCTTCCCAGTGACTTTGATAATTGGGCAGTGTCTGCAAAATGGGGATGTAAGGTTGGCATTTAGAAGCCCTTGGACCTGCTCTTTTTTGAGGGGTTACTGGAAATTGAACTTGGGACCTTGAGCTTTTGAGGCAGAGATAGCACTGAGCTAAATACCCAGTCCCTAGAAGCCCTTGGATCTGAGCACAAGTTATGAACTTGATACTCTGTTTCTCAAACATCAAAAAATTCAGGGCACTCAGGATTATCCTTGAGACAAAGGAGAGACTGAAGAGTCAGAAACTATGTTTTTTCCCATGCAGAAACCCTACCCATGAGCCTGGGGATTCCCCTATGACATCCTGAAGTCACCACAGAGCATAGCAAGACACAGAACTGTATGTGTATTGTTGACCAGATGGGGATTTGCGTGAGACAGAAGCTGAAGCAGAAACAGGACAGGATGCTGGGGTCCACACGGTGGGCCCAGCTCTGTGCCACAGTTTAAAGGGGGTTGAGGATTGGGCAAGAATAATGACAAGTTACACACCTCCAATATTTCCTGAAAAGCCCTTGGCCTCCGCAGATATAAACTAGTTTTTCCTTATCCATCTGCCTGATCTTCCTCTCCTGCTGTCCTATGCTCAGTTTATGCAGCCAGCCTGCATTCCTCAATGGCTGGTGCTCAAAGACCACACTCTGAAATTTGAAAGACAGAAGAAATGAATCCATAACTGGCTGTTATGAGCTAAGTGACAGATGCCATCCAAGACTCTTTGTGCCCAGGGTTATTCCTGAGTGCTGAACTGGTGCACCTGGGGATGACTGCTTTTAAGCTGCACTGCTCCTGGCTTTCCAGAGCAGGCACCTGTTTTCTAAGTGTATTTTGTGGGCCTATCTTGCTTCTGTCTCCTGGAAATAGGGCAATAAATATGCTCAGGTTTCTAGACTGTGTCCTGTGGAGACAACACAACTCAGAGGAGGGCTGCCCCGAGCAAGGAAGGACCCCCAGCAGAGGAGACAGTGTGGGGTGTCACTCTTGAGCAGGGAGGAATGAAGCAGTTTTAAATTCATTGCCAAGACTTTCTCACACTTATTCATTTAAACGGGCCTTTATTATTTTTTCCAGATTGGGGCTGGATGCAGGGCATTTGTACTTAGCCACATCCCCCAGATAATTTTATTTTGGACGCAATCCTTTGGTGTGATGCTAAGTTGTCCAGCTTGGCCTCAAACTTGTAAACTTGTAATTGTTTTTGGTTGGCTTCCCTAAGTGCTCAGATTATAGGAGTGCAGAACCACACCTGCCTTTTATGCATTCTATTTAAAAAGGGAAAACATAAAACCAAGAGAATATAATTATTAAATAACACGTGTGTGACACCTATTCATCAGCAAAATTCTACAAAATCGTCAAGAGTGACCAATAGCCACCTGCCTCACCCAGGGCCAAAGGAAACATCCACATTCAGACAGTTGAACACGTTTCCAATGCAGAGGGCAAGACTGACTGCAGAAATGGTGTGCCACACTGAATGAGATCAGGGTGATGAGGCAGCAACAAGTAAAAATATTCATTCTGATAGCTGAGCATAACTGGTGTTCTCTTTTCCCCTTTCTGAAAATGCAATTTCTTCCACCCTAACATTTACTAGATGAGCATTCTTACCTGGAGTCACTTTAAGGTTCTCACTGAATCTGTCAAATCATCAGCCCTTACTTCTACAAACAACATAAAGAAATCTATCTCTGAGAGCATCCAGTACCACTCTTATATGAGCAAAAATTTTAATGGATACAATCAGACACCGATGCCATTATATATATGCACACCAAAATCAAAACTATGTGTAAAAGTTCCCAAGGAAAATTTGGTCAGAAAGAAGCTAAGCAGTCAATGGCCTTGGCTTCTGCCTTCTGCATGGCTTCTGCATATCAATCTTCTAGCCTGTGAATCTTCTGCATATGGATTTCCAGCCTTCCACCAATCTCCTCCAGCTTTCACCATTCATACTCACTGTTGCTGTTCTCTACAGCTTGAGCCCACCCATAGGGAAGACTGCTGCCCAGAAAGCACCAAGGGAAATCCACTGCTCCTTCTCTGCAGGTCCAAGTTTGCCCTCATATTGAAGATGTGATTCATCCACATCACAAACTTTGTAGATTAAGTAAGACAGAAATATTGACTCCAAGTCTTTGAACATGTCTTTGTGACAATCCATGATTCATATTTTGTTATCCGGTTGAGTAGAAATGTGAAATGCTCTGACACTTTATGTGTATTTTAAAATGGACAAATAGGGACAGGCATTTGGCTCAGTGGCACCGCACCTGCCTTGCAAGCACAAGGTTTTGAGTTCAATCCTCTGTACCAAAAAGCATGAAAAATTACAGTGGACAAACAAAAATACTTTTGAGGATCTAAAGAAGTCTACAAATAAATACTTATATGCAATTATTCTGGTTTGCGGAACAACTCAGCAAACATGAACTCTCCTGTTCTGTTAACCTCAGTAATTCTCTCAAGGTCCCAGGTGATGCTTGCCTTATGGTGGTGACCATGTGGTGAAGTTTGTGTTCTCTTTGACATTTGCAACTGTCTCGTTACCTCACTGTTATTACTACTCACCTACCCAGTCTTTTCTAGAGTCAATCCTAAACTTCCTAAAGATGTATTTTCCTTTCACAGATTTATATCTCCTCCAGATTTGTTCCTTCTGAAGTTCAAGCACACTCCTTGTGAAACCAAGGCATTGCCCTGGGGCAGATAGGAAGTTTTCAGGAATCTGTGATGTAGACAGTGGACTGGAAGAGGGGTTGTTCTTTGGCAATGTACATGCTGTTTCTCCCTTGGCCAGCTAGCCAGTCATATGTCTCTTCAGAGAACTTCTGTCTAGTCTTTTCCTCTGTGACAAGCCAGAAAAAAAGGAGGTGTGTACTTCTATATTAAAATGAAGAGCAGTGCCCCCTTATCCCATGGGGGATATGATACCATGTGGCCAAGGTATGCTGTCCAGTAGATAGTAATGAAACACACACATACACACTATACCCCATACAGAAAAACCCAAAACAAAACAAAACACCCAACTGTTCACAAATCTCTGAAAAAATATTTTAACATAAAATATATCAAATTCAAAAACATGTTTTATTACACAGAATATGGAGTATGCACTACAAAGTTACAACAAATATAGTAGCAAAATCCCAACAATTAACAAAGCACCATTTAAAAATTTACGTTTTTTAGTGGTCCATACTTCCCAATTTAAACACAAAACAGTTAACTACAGAGGAACTATATTGGAAAGTAAAAACTACTTTTCAGTTTACCATGTATAATTAAAAGACACCATAGATTAAGCACAAAGATATACAAAAAATATGAAACTATGTCAACAAAATATTTTTAAACCCTAAAATACATAATCTACATGTTTCTAAGTTATTACTAAAAACCACACAATTTATGTACTTCAGGATATCTCTAGCTGGGATTTGTATTTTCTGAGTCATATGTAAATTACTTTGTTTTTTGAAGCAGGGTCTCGCTTTGCAGTTCAGGATGGCCCTGAACTATGTAGCCAGGTTGGATTAGAATTTGTAGCCATTGAGCCAGGGATTTGGCTCAGTGGTTTGACTGCCTACCTTGCAAGCACAAGGGCCTAAGTTGGATCCCTGGTAATAAAAAGGCAAAAAAAAAAAAAAAAAAGAATTTGCCGTCATATTCCAGTGCTAATACATCAAATTTTTTGTATTATTTCTACAGATCTCTACTACACGAGAATTTTTGACAGGATTTTAAAATAAGCTCTCATATACAGAGCATATCTCCAGGGTGACTTCTCTCATGAAATTAACAATTTCTGTAAACTGACACATATCTGATATTACTTATATATTCATGGTTTCTCCCAAGGGTTTTTCATGTATTTGACAATCACGTGTTCTGAAAAATTTTACATGCATTACTTATGAATGATCAAAACCCAGTGAGAGTGCTTTCATGTTTTTGACAATCACCATGTCTGAGGAGAGCTTACCAACATTACTTATATAGAGAGGGCTTCACCTTAATGTGAGCTATTTTTGGCAACTGCTTCTGCTGAAAGCTTTCCCATATTTTATGAATTGTTTCATGTCTGTGACAGGTACTACTTTTGCTGAAAGCTTTCCCACACTGCTTACATTCATAGGGCTTCTCCCCAGTGTGAATCCTTTCATGTGTTCGAAGATGACTGCTTCTGCTGAAAGCTTTCCCACATTGATTACATACATAGGGTTTCTCCCCAGTGTGAACTCTTTCATGTGATCGACAATGACCACTTGTGGCGAAAGCTTTCCCACAATGCTTACATACATAGGGTTTCTCCCCAGTGTGAATTCTTTCATGTATTTGGTAAGCACGTTTTGTGCTCAAACCTTTACCACATTGCTTACACACATAAGGATTCTCCCCAGTGTGAACTCTTTCATGTGTTTGGTAAGCACCTTTTGTGCTAAAACCTTTCCCACATTGCTTACACACATAGGGTTTCTCCCCAGTGTGAGTTCTTTCATGTTTTTGACAAGTACTACGTGTACTGAAAGCTTTCCTGCACTGCATACATTCGTAAGGTTTCTCCCCAGTGTGAACTCTTTCATGTGTTCGACAATGACTGCTTGTGCTGAAAGCTTTCCCACATTGCTTACATACATAGGGTTTCTTCCCACTGTGAACTCTTTCATGTGTTCGACGACGACTGCTTGTGCTGAAAGCTTTCCCACATTGCTTACATACATAGGGTTTCTCCCCAGTGTGAACTCTTTCATGTATTCGACGACGACTGCTTGTGCTGAAAGCTTTCCCACATTGCTTACATACATAGGGTTTCTCACCAGTGTGAATTCTTTCATGTATTCGACAAGCACTTTTTGTTTTAAAAGTGTTCCCACACTGCTTACATACAAAAGGTTTCTCCTCACTGTGAAACCTTTCATGACTTTTAAAACCTCTATGTGTGGCAAAAGCTTTCCCACATTGCTTACATACATAGGGTTTCTTCCCACTGTGAACTCTTTCATGTGTTTGACAAGCACGTTTTGTGCCGAAAGCTTTGCCACATTGCTTACAGACATAGGGTTTGTCCCCAGTGTGAACTCTTTCATGTTTTTGAACATATCCATATGTGCTGAAAGTCCTCCCACACTGCTTACATTCATAGGGCTTCTCCCCAGTGTGAATCCTTTCATGTGTTCGACGATGAGTGCTTGTGCTGAAAGCTTTCCCACATTGCTTACATACATAGGGTTTCTCCCCAGTGTGAACTCTTTCATGTGCTCGACAATGAGTGCTTCTGCTGAAAGCTTTCCCACATTGCCTACATACATAGGGTTTCTCCCCACTGTGAACTCTTTCATGTATCTGAGAATACATGTGTGTGGTGAAAGCTTTCCCACACTGCTTACACACATAGGGTTTGTCCCCAGTGTGAGCTCTTTCATGTATTTCACAACATCTACGTGTGGTGAAAGCTTTCCCACATTGCTTACACACATAGGGTTTCTCCCCAGTGTGAGTTCTTTCATGTCTTTGACAAGTACTACGTGTACTGAAAGCTTTCCTGCACTGCATACATGTATAAGGTTTCTCCCCAGTGTGAACTCTTTCATGTGTTCGATAATGACTGCTTGTGCTGAAAGCTTTCCCACAATGCTTACATATATAGGGTTTCTCCCCATTGTGAAATCTTTCATGTGTTTTCCAAGTACTATAAGAATTGAAAGCTTTCCCACATAGCTTACATACATAGGGTTTCTCCCCTGTGTGAAGTCTTTCATGTGAATTGCAAGTACTATATGAGATGAAAGCTTTCCCACACTGCTTACACACATAGGGTTTCTCCCCAGTGTGAATTCTTTCATGTATTCGACAATAACCATTCGTGCTAAATGCTTTCCCACATTTCTTACAGACATAGGGTTTCTCCCCACTGTGAACTCTTTCATGTATTTGACAACATCTACGTGTGGTGAAAGCTTTCCCACACTGCTTACATACATAGGGTTTATCCCCAGTGTGAGCTCTTTCATGTAGCTGACAATATCTACGTGTGGTGAAAGCTTTCCCACACTGCTTACACACATAGGGTTTCTCCCCACCATGAGTTCTTTCATGTGTTCGACAATGACTGCTAGTGCTGAAAGCTTTCCCACATTGCTTACATACATAGAATTTCCTCCCAGTGTGATTTCTTTCATGGATCTGAACATACTTATATGTTCTGAAAACTTTCCCACATTGTTTACATACATAGGGTTTTCTCCCACTCTTATTTCTTTCTTGGATCTGATCATCACTGTCAGTGTTGGAAGCTTTAAAATTTTTCTTACATACAAAGGCCTTCTCTCTAAGATGAGTTCTTTCACTAAGATCAGAGTAGGATTTCCCACCTTGACGATGTTCACAGGGTTTCTCTCCAGCCTTTGTCCTTGCATGATTCTGAAAGGACTGGATATCACTGCAATTTCTTTCATTTTGATCACAATTCTCTTTGGGTCTCAAGTATTTATATGGCTTCAGAGCAGTGAGAGCCGTGGTGGGCACATTTTGTGACCAATGACCAATCAGAGCCTCACTACAAGCAAGGCTTTCAGGTGGTGTTGAAGCAGCTTGTTTACTGTGCACATTAGCAACTGGAGTACAAAGGAACGTTTCTTCACATCGATTCCAAGCTTTATACTGATAGCATTTCTCCACTTCTTCATTTCTGTAAAGAAAAAGTCACAATAATGGGTCTCTATGTTAATGATTTACCAGAAGAAGTTCTGTTTGATGCCTGCTAACAAATTTACACAATGAATTAACAGAATGTCTTGAAGAGAATCTTCAAAACACCCATTCCCACAACAGTGGTATTCGTGTAGGAATTTTTAACTTTATATAATTTCCAATACAGAAAGTTGAGCTTTATTTTGGACAACTTGCCCATAGGTGTATCACACACGGAACACTGTGATACCTTTTCCCCCAACCCTCTCCCCCTTCTCTCCTTACCGTTTCTCTTTCCCATCTCCAAAACACCAGCTTTTCCTTTTTCTATCACGTCTTCTTTATTTTACTAATGTATATGTTTGGTTTGTCACAAAAGAGATACCATATGATATTTCTCATTTAATGCCTGAGTTATTTAACTTAACGTACTTTGATGAATATCCATTTATTTCTTTTGGCAAATGCCATGACATTATTCATCTTTTTGGTGAATTATATAGCATATTTTCTCTTTCTTTTCACAGCTCGGAATTAAACAGAGGTCTTAGGAAAAACCCTCTATCTTTTCGATTTCTTATTCTCAGAGAAGTCCTTGAGGATTAAGTGGCTCAGGCTGAGCTTCAACTTTCCAGCCTACAGCATCTATTTCCCAGAATGTGGGGCTGACAAGAATGCACCATCACTGAGCTTATCATCAATCTTCATGCATGTATCCAGTGATGGATACCAAACTGATTCCAGGGCTTAGTAGGTATAAATTGGCCTGCTCTTAGTATGGGTATGCATGTATCAGTATGATATGATGATTTTAACTCTTTTAAGAATATACGCAAGACACTTATGCATAGATCAAATAAAAGCTCTATTTTCAGTTTCTGAGTCATCTCTATACAGCTTATTATGGTAACTGTACTTAACACTATACCAGAAATTATGGAGGGTGCCTTCTAAGAATTTTAAATCAGGAATGAACTCAATTCTCTGCAAAACACCTATTGCAACACTAGCATTCTTATTTGTACTTTCAGTACTCCTTCAAGGTTAGCAATTTTCAGATACCATATGTCTGAAATTCACACGTATACATCAATAGTTATCTTGAATTTGGGTTCCTGTGAAAATTCAAAGTTTATTTTTTACATACACACCTATATATAATCCTTAAATGCAATTTCATACATTTTTAGATTTAAATTGTGAGATTATACATAATCGAGCTGCATAGATCTTTACAGAATATCTGTGACATTAAATTGAACTTGGCCTCATTTACTAGACAGTCATGTTTCTGCTCACACACTGAGTATCGAGGAACATTCTTTCTTGTGAAGGGAAATTACCTTAGATTTCTCCAGCAATTTCTGTAGTCTTCTTCAGCCTCCTGCTTATCCCACATTCTTCCTGAGTTGTAGACATAGAAATACAAGGACACATTATATTATTACATGAATATTAAGATTCCAATTTGATTCATGATATAGTGTAACCAGGCCTGCGATATTCTTCAAAATATTTTCTCATTCTAATGAGACAGCACTGATGAGCAATAAGCAATACTCTCTGACTGTATAGATGAGAAAGAGATATCCTTACCTATAGTAACCATATTCCTAAAGGTTTCCCCCATCACATCTCTGTAGAGCTTCTTTTGGGATGGATTCAGCAAAGCCCACTCCTCCATGCTGAAGTTCACAGCCACATCTTCAAAGGTCACTGCTTCCTAAACATCATACAGATATTTCTCAAAGAAAGGCTGACACTCACAGAATGGGATATTTCAACTCCTCTCATAAAATGTTGAATTCAAAGCTGGGCGTGGTGGTACATATGTGTGCTCCCCGCTCATACCTCATCAGAAGGCTGAGTTAGAAGGACTGCCATGAGTTTAAGCCCAGTGTGGGCTTCCTAGTGAGTTCAAGTCCAGCCTGAACTACACAGTGAGACTCTGGCTCAATAAAACAAAACAAAACAAGCTGAATGGAGGTTGAATCCTTCAAATATTAAATTGTTTCATCATCAATTTGAAGCATATGCACTTTTTTTTCAAACAGCAATGCTAACAGAATAGAAGAATAGGAACATGGGTTCTTTCTGTAGGCCACTGTAAGGGTATCAGTGCACTCATGAAATCAGATCTCACACAGGAAACCTACAAGATCACCATCCACAAAACACCTGGGCAGATGAATATCCTTTTTTTTTTTTTTTTTTCAGTCTGTGGATGAAACTCAGGACATTACACTTGCAAGGTAGGCCCAGCATCATTGAGCTAAATACCCAGCCCCCAAATTTTTTCTTTTGGTACCAGGAATCAAACTCAGGATCTTGTGCTTACCAAGCCGGCACAGCGCTACTAAGCTAAATCCCATTGAATGGCTTTGATACTTCATCGGTACAGTCACAGTTCAAATCTTTTTATGGAATTGAGTCCTTGTTTCTTTGACTGTACTTAAGCAGGATTTTGAAATTTGAATTTGGTTTCATAAAAAAATTGAACATCAGATACAGTTATGAGTAATTAAAATGTTAATGGAAAAAGTTTTATTATAGCAAGTTTATGAAAATGAAAACAAAGAAAGGCTGGTAAAATATCTTATAGCTCAGTGTCACCAAGTGGTCTCCTTACTGTCAGATATAAGGAGTGAGAGATACAAGGGGAGGAAGATGAATAAAATGTAGTTTGCATTGAAATTCAATATATCACAAAGTACATGTACAAGTGAAAAATTTCAGTCCATTGTGGTGGTACATGTCTATAATCCAGAAACTTGGGAAGCTGGTTCATTTCAAGGCCAGCCTCAGCTACATAGTAAGTTCAACCACACTGAAATACAAAGAGAGGCCATGACTCAATCACCCCACAAAAAGAACATTTCTTAAAAAATAAAAAAAAGTCACTTGCAAGTGACTTTTTTGATTTGTTAAAAATACTACCTATACACTATAATACAATTCTAACAAGAAGACTGATAGCTTCCATAATATACATGAATGACATTGAAACTCCACCTTTCATGAGACTGCACCATTAGTAGAGAAAAGAACATGTCAGAAAAACAAGACAGACTTCAATGCGTCCACATATACCCAAATTATTGATTCTTTTGGGGGGGGCAGGGATCAAACTGGGGACCTTGCACTTTCGAGGCAGGCGGCAGAACCACTGAGCAAAATCCCCAGCCACAAAATATTGATTCTTGATACAGCTGGTGTTACATCTCTGGAAGAAATCACAACCTCTTTCATTTATGTTCAGGAAGAAACAAGTGTGTACTTGGAAAGCTGGATTGTATAATCTTTTACTCTATGTGCAAAAATTACGTTACATTATGAAATGGGAAAGATAACCTTAAGTGACTTGAGAATTCATAGTGAAATAACTTTTTAAATGTGAAAAAATGTTTTCCTCAGAAGACAATCAAGTAACCATCAGAATTAGGACAAACTCAAATATATGAAAAACATACAGTATAAACAAGACAAGTATTTTCAGTGTACACAGTGTAAAGATTTTATAAAGGGATAAAAGACCAATGAAAACAAATGTAAAATAAATAAAAACATGTCTAACTCAAGAGAAAATAATGAATAACTATCAAAGACCACACTTTTTTAAGAAAATATATGGGACTGTGGAAGAACACAATAAAGATGTAGATTTATGCAAGATTGAAAACAATCGATACACTCTACACTCATTTCCTTTACTTTAGTTGACCAAAACGTACATATCAATGACTTGCTTCCAATATCCAAAGGATACACAATACTACTATTCCTGGAGATAGATGTGATTCATGGGACCAATGGAATGGGTGAGAAAGCACTTGCTCTTGATTCATATATCAGCATGTGTGAACAATAGTGAGAGGGAAAAAAATAACCCTCTAAAAATAGTTCTCTTGCAATTTCTATTATTAGTCATGTATTAAAAATTCCAAGGGAGGAAACTAAAAGAACATTGTTTATAGAAACTCACATGGTAAACTCAGAAAACATCTTGAAAGTGGGACAGTGGTCATCCATGGAGCAAGAGAAATTGAGTCAGATTAGGTAGCAGGTATCAAACACCTGGATGTTCCCATCCATTGCCCAAGACCCAGTGAAGAAGGGCAGGCAGGCAGGGCACCACTGAGCTAAATCCCCAACTCCTCACCAACAATTTTCACTTGTCAAGTAAGCTGTTTTTCTTTGTTTGTTTGTTTGTTTTTTTGTACCAGGGATTGAACTCAGGCCCTTGTGCTTGTGAGGCAGGCACCAGAACCACTGAGCTAAATTCCTGACATCTCACCAACAATTTTGAAAGTAAAATTTATATTAAAATGTTCAAACCCTAACTTATCATTAAGAAAGCACACATTAAGTTATATCTGCATTCATGTATGAAAAGATGAGACATCATTCCCACAGTGGTGAGCACTAAGCAAAGCAGCACAGTGGCAAACAGGAGACCCCCAGATCCCCAGCAAGCAGTGGTCAAATTATACTGCCCATTGGAGGACAGGATAGATGGTCAGAGAAAGACAGAACAGATATCAGAGCTTACCAATGACTACACATGTGTTATGGACCCAATGCTGTGCCCGCCTTGAATGGAGTGGCTTTTATGTTGATATATGGGAGGGCAATCAATCTTCAGACTACCTAGAAAGGGGAAGGGCAAGGGCTAAAGAGAAAACAGACAAGAGACTTGTGAAATTTCAAAGTATATTGGGGTCAGGGAGGTCAATGCCTCAGAGTGGGCAAAGACAAAGACTCCAATTTAGCCACTTTTGATTTGATGCACCCATAATTGGGAGGGAGCATCAGGGGACTTGGGGACCCAAGGAGATCTTCTGTCTGATTTTCTGCAGATGCAGATGCCATGCTGGTGAGAGCAGAAAGGAGAGTATTCTCACCTCAGTAGGTGGGATGAACTGAGCCAATAAGGATTTCCTCCCTCCCTAGGTGAAACCTTTCTCTTTTGTATTCCACTTGGTTCTCAAGAAATCAGGATGTCTTCAGCTGGTGTCATCCTGCCACTGAGAGCCACAGCTTCACAGACCATTGAGGGCTCAGCTGTGACCTGAGGCAAAACGAAGTTGTGTTTCTACATGCCATATCCAGCTCTTGGCCAAGGCAAAGCTACAGTCATACTTTAATTATGAAATGACTCTCCCCAACCTTTACGTGGAAATGCTCCTGACAATAACATTGATGAGGATAGATTTTATAGAAAGCTATGCAAAATGTTACACAATTCTATCAGTGATTCAACAGAATCTGCAGAATGTATATTAATCTGACAATATTCAATTTATATCTCAAAATTAACAATGCTATTAGGTGAGGCAGTTCTCTGAAAAGAACATTGATACATATTCTACTGAACAGATCATTAGATTACATGACACAAAACATGAACATGAAGAGAAATATCACTAATTCACAACTATGTCTGCAGATGTCAAAACAACTCCATCAGTAATTGATAGTTGAAGAAAGAAGAAAAATCTGTAATGGGACAGTTAAAATTAACAAATTGCGCTTCACGGAGATTATCTGGATACTGCATAAAACTTCATCTAATGACTACATAGTACAATGTCTTCTAAAAATCACAAGAAATATTCACCCAGAGACTATGTTCAGAGCAATAATAGGGAATTTGACTTCTAGGGGGAAAATAATTAAAATATTATATGGTCATGTACCAACTCCCTACAACGAATGTAAACATTACGTGCATTAAGCATGGAGCAATAAATGTTAAAAAAGGAAAAATGTGTTCAAAGTAATGGAAATTTTACATGTGGGTTTCACACCAATTCAAATAAAATCTGACATCAAGAGCAGAAGCATATTTAAAATTCTTAGAATTAGAGAGTATGGGCCAGGGTAATAGCACAGCAACATAGCAACTGCCTGGCAAGCATAAGAATCTGAGTTTAACTCCCACTACCAAAATACATAAATAAATAAATAAATAAAAATAAAAATAAAATAATAATAGACATTAAATCATAAAGTTTTACTTATTTTTATTTATTGTTTCGTACTGGGGATTTAACCCTTGTGCTTGCAAAGCAGGCAGAAATCATAAAGTTCTAAAAGACATGCTTCAAATGCAAGGCTTCATTAAATATTAAGGGGGTAGAAGCATTAAAGTGAATGTACAATGTATTAATTGTCATTTCAGGGACTCAGAAATAGGGGCTTCAAAACATTAAAAACAATGCATGTAGATACTTGAAAAGAACAAAGATTACAACATTAGAAATTTAAAAATAGCCCTGTGACAATTAAAATTACCCAACAAATAGGAAATTTCACTGCCCATTATTTATGTGGACAATAGAGAATGAATTATTAAAAGTATCAAATGCAAGGGCCAGGGATTTAGCTCAGCAGTTCAGTGGCCTGCCTTGCAAACGTAAGGACCCGAATTCAATCCCTGGTACAAAAAAAAAACAACAACAAAAGTATCAAAAGCATTACTGAATAATTACTGTAATCTATTACAATAAAATCTAGACAACAAATATCATAAAATGCTGGCAGTGGATAGGGACAAAACAGAAGATTAAAAAGTAATAAGCAGATATTAAGATGGAAGACATCAAAATGTTTATACTTGCATATAACATCACAGTATATGCTAGAAATATTAAAGCATCAAGAACTTAATGGGATTACTAAAGTGTTGTACCACAGATTACATCCCTAGCTCAATATATAGCAATAATGCCATGTAATTACATATCAGGTCTAAACAAATAGATTAGAAATTATACACTTTACCTCATACATAGCCCTCACAGCAACACAATTTTACAAATGTTAAAAGCTCATATATGAGAGTGGTTCAACACTAGATACAATAAGCACAAGATAAAACTATACAAGTATAATCAAATACATTAGGTGAACAAATATAAATAAATTATGTTCTTCTACATATTGGGAAATCAATAAACACATATCTATGAAATACTAGATGGAAATATATGAAAATTTTTATTATATATTTTTATCACATGCACATCAGCACATTCTATCTAAAATTCTAACTCATAATCACTTGGAGAAAATCAAGAATAACTGATTTAATCACATCAAAAACTTTGTAAAAGCCATCTTGCAATACCCAAGCTGAGAGACAGAGAGGCATAAGTGAGTGAAGTGGCTGAAACATGAATTTTTCTACAATCGTATCGACAGTAAATTGAGGAAAAGAACCAGAAATAATCTTTTCAGTATAAATCAGCCTGAGAATATTGATCTCAATTGTTAATTTACTCAAAATTCCAAAGAACTAAATCCAGATAACACTTTGCACTAAGAAATTGTAAAGGTTCTAAGAACTTCCAGAAAACCCATTCTGGGACCACACTGGGACTAGCCAGATGGGAAGTTAAGAGAGATCCACTGGAAGAAACCATAGGTGGTTTCTTCACCTGAATCCTAATTCTATGGATCTTTTGGCATATCTAAAGCAAATGCAACACAAGTAAATTGATTCCAATTTTTTTTCTTCTTCAGAGGTTATCAGTACACCACTCCATTTGGACAGGGGCAGGGGGATCAACCTTAAGACCTTGCACTTGCAAGGCAGGTGGCAGCACCACTGAGCTAAATCCCCTGTGCACCACTCCACCTTAACTAAGAAAAGCACCAATTTCCTATAAGTTTCCTCATCTAACAGCGCATTCAGATACTGAACTCAACAATGAATGAATTCACTGATGAGGAGAAGGCCTACACTAACCAATCAACTTTCAAACTCAGGTGACATTTAGGAGACATTGGAGATACAAGCCATACTAGCTGGTCTGCTGCTGAGAAAAAAACAGGGAAACCAATCCATCAATTTTACCCTCATAGAAACCTCACACATGTCATGAGTCTCCCATCAACTCTCCTGCCAACAGAACAGCATGTGAGGACTGAGGCTGCTGGCACTGAGCTGGCAAAAGCAGGGCTCTCTGCCCATGGTAAAGTCAACTCACTGGGAAAGAAAAGGACATTTAGGTCCTGGCAGAATCCTCAACTCCACGCAGAGGATTAAAAAGGGCCAAGTGTGTACCAGTGAGAGTTACCATATAGGAACAAAGACTCTTCAACTGATGCAGGGAGGCCCAGATCTTACCAAACCCAGTTCTGTCCACTTCTGACCAGAAGTTGCCCTCCCACCACAAGCCTCACTCCTACTGTGAGCCATTTGGCACTGCATGATCACCATTTTAAGGACTGAGGATCTCCCAGGACCTTACCTTTCCATGAAGAAATTACTAAAATTCATAGAGAAAGTGAAATATAGTCCGGTTGGGAATCTCTGATCAACACACAGGGAGCTTCTGACCTGAGTGTCTCACAGAGGATTCTATTCTCTAGCCAGTGTGCCTGACTGGGCAGTTCATACAACAGAAATGTTTCTTTAATGATACAATGCTGCTCCATTTTCTGCCCATTGACCAAAGAGGGAGAAGTCTAATAGTACAATAGCTGCTTGAGTAGAGCTCAGAGGACAGACTCTAGACAAAACCCTTTCTGGCCCAGGCTTTTTTGTTTGTTTGTTTGTTTTTTGGTACCAGGAATCATCAAAGTTGGGACCTTGTGACTGCGAGGCAGGTGTCAGCACCGCTGGCGCTAAATCCCCAGCCCGAGAAGAAGGTACACTTTCAAACATTTAATTAGAAGTTTGAGCTTCTTGAAACTTTTTGTAAATTGAGGCCAGGGATTTAGTTCAGCGGTGCTGCTCCTTCTTCACAAGCACAGGTCCTGAGCTCGATCCCCAGTACCCCTGCCCAAAAAAATCTTTTTTTTTTGCAAATAATTCTAACCTCTGCCTCGAAAGCAGTCAACCAGATGTCCCAATCTACTTCCCCATTCACTCCGTGCTCCTATGTAGATTCACTGAAAATGGTCATTTTATATGCTATGTGAAACTTATCTTAGTACCACACACTTTCAAAGGTACATTATCCACAGATTCAAGAAAACATATAAATATGAACCTAAAATGTGGAGTAAAGAATAAGAAAATAACTTGCTGATCTATAAATAAAATTGTATAAATCCACAAATTTTAAGGTGACTTCTAAAAGATACAAAACATGATACTAAATTTGTTAGCAAAGAAAATTTTCAATGAAAGATAAATGCAGGTGGAAAAAGATCACAAAAAAGCATGTTGATTCTCTACAATTCATAATGAAACACCTATACAAAAATGACAAAAAGAATGTACATCAGAAATATGAGAACATGACATAAGCAGATAAATTAAGGTCTAATGGAGGAAATAGAAAAAGAAATGTGTAAAAGAGGCATAAAAGACTAAAGAAATAAAAAAGAAGCAATTGAATTTCACTATGAATGCATGGAACTTGTCAAATTAGCAAAAGTCCAGTGTTGATGGTTATGAAAACAGAAACTATAACGCTGTAGTGTGAACAGTGGATAATAAGTGTTTAAATGATACACACTCTGTGCACCAACAAAGATGTTCCTGAGCATCCATGGGATTTTTTAAAAATCTGGTTCAGGAACAGCAAGTAAGAGAATGTTCCTAGGTGCATTTAAATCAGTGATGAATGAGACAAGTCTGCCTGCTATAACTGGAAAACCCAAGAAAATGTTACATAGACAAACAATGGAGACCCTGTCCAGAAATGCATCTACATCCAGCAGTGAAAATAAATCTGGAAAATCATACTGAGTGAAACAACTCAAATACAGTATGAACTCTCTAACACAGCACTTGGGCACTAAAAATGTATGTACAGGAGGTTGGGGTGTGGCTCAGTGGGACAGCACATGTACAGTGCTCATCAGTATCTAGGGTCTATAGCCAGGATAAAAAATATACATGAAGCCAAGGGGTATACTCCAGCAGAGATGCTCAGGGGCACAATGTTGAAAGAAAACACACCTGCAGCAGGTTTGTCAGGCACAGCACTAGTGGTATTTGTGGCCAAGATTTCCTTCTAATAAGAACCATCTCATTTGTTATGTGACACTGCTCAACAACCTTGACCTCCTTCCCCAATGTGCTACTAAATATTCTTATGCTCTGTGTCACAGTCACAAGAAAAAACTTGAGACACCTTTTTTTGGGGGGGTCCCAGGTATGGAACACGGGACCTTGCCCTTGAGAGGTGGGCAGCGGAACCACGGAGCTAAATCCCCGGTTTGAGACATTTTCTGATGTGCAGAACCACCACTGCCTGAAAATCACTTACTTAGCCTGTGCAGCAGACACTTAAGGTGCTGAACGACAAGGTATGAGAAGGGCAAAATCCCCACGACCTGTCAGATCTCTAGCTCTGCACCCCAAATCCAAGCTCAGTGACTCTCCACAAAGTACTCTGTATGTCCGTGCACATTCTCTTCTTGTCCTCACCACCTGCACCAACATTTCAGATATTACCAGTGTGAAAAACCAGAACAGGCTCCATTACTCCATGCTGTATGATGACACCCACAGGGAGATACAGCCAGACCAAAGGGTGCTTTGAACTGAAGCTCTGTGCTTTAACTCAGCTGAGTCAAAGGGCATTCCCATGGGCATCTCCAGAATACCAACATGGAAGGTCTGTCTTCAGGGTGTGCAGAAGATAACAGAACTTACAGGGATTCAGCAATTGCAGTCAATTGTAACTATGGACCAAATAACAAAGGCCTATGGTTATCTCTTTTCCCAGAGAGAGATATAAATCGGTGAAAAGGGGAAAGAGCTTTGGAAGGATAACTTCTGTACATACAAGTCTTCAGCTCACTAATGTCAGAGAAACAGAAGTGGGATTAAATGAGTGAGCAAACTGGCACACAGAGGCAGATGTTTACCCAGGGTTAAAATAGTTACAGTGGTTTCCAGCATAAATTAGAACTAGGAATAGAAATGTTTTCTCTTTAGCCATGCACATTGCTGGTGTCTTATGTTCAAACTACTCATCTCTGTCTGAAAGTCTCTATCCTGTCATTCTGTTACAGCGATACAAACCAGACAGTATGATCGGAGTGGGGCACCTCTTACTAATAATAATAACAAGCATCAAATAAATCGAAGAAACAAAGAAAAAATCTGCAAAATCAAAAGTATTCCTCCCTTTTGAAATACTACTTATATTGTTTTCTTGATTCAGTTGCTCTGGGAAATCTGATTAACACAGCTCTCAAAAAAGGGAAACAATCTGATGAGTTTTATGTTCTATACAGGACTTTTTGAGGATTTGAAATAGACAATTACTTAAATTAAAAAGGAAAAATATAATGATAAAAGAAAGGAAGTGGAAAAAATGCATTGAAAATGTATAGAATATGCCTAAGCAAGGAAACATTACTGCTAACCCTTGGATCCTTTAAACCTGCTCAACACACTGGCTTGACTGCTGTTTGGGGAACTATATGTAACATAATACAAAACTCACAATAATACTAAATATCTCTTACAATTTATTGAATGCACCAGTGGTGTCCTGATGCTGACAGAGCAGTGATCATTACTGCTGTCCACCATCCTGAGCAATACTGGACCATATATCACTAGTGTGTAAAGAAATAAAAAATAAAAAACTCAAAGTAAGATTTCCACCAAGTAATTTTTCTGTTATTTTTCAGTACTGGAGTTTTATCACAGAGCTTAAGGCATGTTAAACAAGTTACCACTCAGGGGAGATAAATCCCAGAATTTATAATTCATGTTGAAAAAGAGTCTTGATCTATTATCCAGCCCCGGCGTGGTGTTGTAATACTCCTGTCTCAGTCTCACAAGTACCTGAAAGTAAAGGTGTTAACTACCATGCCCTGCTAATTTTTACTATACCCAATCACTGAAATCTTGTTAAATCATGATAAATAATCAACCCCAAACTGGCATAATGACAAGTACAAGTATCCCAACAGTCAGTGAGATACAAACACTATCAAAAAATCACACCACCCTGGGCAACGTACTAAGACTCATAATTTTTTTAATAAAATAAAAAAGTTGGTTGTATAGCTCTGAGCAAAATTCCAGAATTCAGCTCCTGTACAATAAAGATGTCAAGGGCCTGGGTTTAGCTCAGTGGTTCTGCCACCTGCTTTGCAACAAAAGATCCAGAGTTCAATCCCTCGTACCCACACCAAAAAAAAAAAAAAAAAAAAAAAAAAAGCATCAAACACACCTTGGAATCTTTTGTATTCTGTGGAAACCACCCTTCCTTCTATTTCAGTGATGGAGCCCATGCTATTTTTAAAGGTACACCCAGGCTAGACATTGTCTTAATTTCCGATTTTGCCTCATGTTTAGGTGAAATGATTGGTGGTAATATGAGTTATATTTATCTATTATTAAGTTCCCTTCCTTTCTTCAAACCTGTGTTGCCAATGCACAGACCAAGCAAGCACACAATTCTTCCTTTGTGATTAACATAAGAAAAGTCTGACTTTCAGGGTACCGTCTATGCTGCAGGTGTTACTACTGGCAGGCTTAATGATTCCATTCTCTTTCCCCTCCTTCCCACTCTCCTTTGATTCACCCTAAGCAGGAAATCCTCCTCTATGCCTCAACATTGATGTGCTTCCACAATTTCTATTTGGGGATTCTCCTCTTCTCTAGTGCTACTTTTAAAGTCTGCCTCAGGGAGCATTTCGGTATTTAAACAGCGATTACCATCAGGCAAGGTTCTATGGCCATTAATTCAGAGATTAATACACTTTCCACTAATACACGTGTGCCTGCAAATGCCCCAATTTAAGGCGTTTCTCAGCGTGGGTTTAACAAGCAGCCTCTTCCGGAAGTTGTCCTTAGCAGGTACACTTTTCCCCCGCCTTGATACTTTAATGTTCCTCCCATTTTTCTCAGAATGCTAAAATCTATGGCAGTTCTCACTTAGTCTAATTGTGAGTAGGGCTGTCATCTAAATAGTTAAGCAAGATTATAAACCTCTTTTGCATTGCTCCGTATGGAACCCAGGAGTTCACTAGGTGTTTGGCAAGGGCTCCACCGCTGAGGTACATCAGCATATTTATAGAAATGTTCCGAACCTTTGTCAACACCTACCATGAGTTTGGAAATGTGAGGACACACTAGAAATTTAAGAGATTGCTATAAATTTAAAAAACAGAAGCGTGAAGAAAGGAGTTGTGCCTATGAGACCCTGCATCACAGATATTAATAAACTTCAGATCTTCCAGATCTGCTGCTGGCAGAAATGAGCCGAGGAACCTAGCTCACAACAGCTGCACCCAGCTCCGACCCACAGCTGAATCAGGGTCTCCCCAAACCTCTTCCTCTCCCCAGACTGGTAGCAGTCCGAGGACAGCAGGATTTCCAAGACCGCGCTGTGGGTTGGTGGCGCCACAGTGAGGACAGGTTTCTTGGAATCCAGAAGTAGTCTTGCCCCAGTAAAGGCCAGAAGGACAGAGAGTGACTCATTACCAGTCCAGCACCTCAGGGACTGAAGCTAAGCATGGAGGCTCTAGCCACCATAGCCGGTTCGGACCACTGCTAATGGGATCTCACCCCGATTCCAGCCCATTCCAGGGCTCCCATCCCACAACGTTACCATTGCGTGACTTAAAGATCTCCCAGGGTCTCTTCCACTAAGGTCGCAGCAAGTACTATCCAAGGCGGACTCCCAAGCTTTTTGTTCTGCACAGGAACTTTGGCGCCACGACACCGGAAGAACCCTCCTACCTTAGAGCACTGATTGGACAGTTCATACGGCCCGCCCCCGGGTCAAGAATAAGGAGAGGGAAAAAAAATCCCTAACTGCAGGACTGGATCCCAAATGAAATATTGTAGTTCAGACTTCAGGACCAGGCAGGCTTGCTTACACAATGTTGACCTCACCTCCCTGAGGAATACTTGGCATTTAAGGGCTTTAACCCTGGCTTTTCAGTGCTGTTCCTGTTTTTATTTGTTTTTTGGGGGGGAGACTAAGGGGGCTCTAACTCAAGACCTTGCACATATCTAACATTACACAACTGGTGAGTAATTTATATGTCTAACCATAATTAAGGCTAGAGCAAGTGATACTCACTGCATTAGGGGTATTTAATGCATTGCTAACTATGTTTTCATGATACCATAGGTTTGTAACAGTTTAATCCCATCAGAAATCGCACAGCTTTTGTATTCAATACTATATAAAATATTCTAAAACTATGTCAGTGTTAAAAAATATTGTAAAAGAGAGTTCAAAGGAGACCAGTTGGGACTCATGCACACATCTTGGCCGAGTATATGTTTTTGAAGGCAATTGTCACATACCTCTAAGACAGTTGTCTTTAGTAACAGTGAGAAAGGGCTTTGTAAAAATATATCTCCAAAACTGGTAAACACAACCAGAATTATAATTTAATACACTTTTTATCACACTAATACCTCACATATTTGTTTCCTGCCATTAGATCAGTTTATTAGGTAAAAACAATGATTACTGAAGATAGAATGGTGTCACAGCATCAAAGAATACACTAAGGCATTTGCCTTGTTGCATTCAATAGCAACCATTCTCCCTAAACCATTCCGCAGCTGACAAAAATGCCTTTGAAAGTCTTGTTACTGATAAATCATAGCACCAGTTACACTTTCTAAAGACATTACTATAATTCATGATATCCTTTTGGTGACAAGTTATGGTCCTGCTGGTCTGTGGCAACCCAAAACTCACAGCAGTATGGTTTACTTTTGTTACACAAGGTGGAAAAATTAACACCAAATTAAAAATCATCACAATTGTAGAGGCACAGCAATGCTCAAGAACTAGGCCACACACCGAGAGATCCCACAGGAGACTTTATCCGGGAAGGCAGGTCAGGGAAAAGGAGAGAGGGAAGAGAGGGAGAGAGGGAGAGAGAGGAAGGACGAACAAAGAAATGAAGGTCCTTTTATTGGTTTTGAGCTGGGCTATTGCTTATTTATGAAGAGTGGGATATTTTTAACCTATTACAGGCCAGGTTGCCTTCCATGGGGCCAGTCCTGAAGAAACTTAGGTTTAACTCCTCCAGATGCCACTGTGGCCTTAGGGGGAGGGAAACTAAAGATAAGAGCATGAGGTCATTTTAAGAGGCAAGAAGAACCAGGAGAATGCAGCCTGTGATGGTGGCATCAGGTCCCTAACAACAATAGAAACACAAAAGTAAGATTCGGATGATAAGAAAACATTAAAATTTATCTAAATGATGATGTTGCTTCCAATAAGAAAAACGTACAACATTTTGCACATAATATACAATGATGTTGGATAGAAGTAGTTATCTGGTCACAGTATGAAAAATGTAACATTTGCTAATCTACAAGTTCTGTGAAAACAACTCCACTTTGTCAAAAACACATTGTCATAATTGTCAGAAAACGTTTATCTTAATATAAAATATAGCATCAAATTCAAAAATATCTTTTGTTACACAGCATATAGAGTACGGGCACTAAAAAGTCAAAACAAATGTACTGGCAAAATCCCAACAAGTAACAAGACAACATTTAAAAAATTAAGTTTTCAGTGCTCCATACCTCCTGATTTAAAGACCAAACAGTAAGTACATAGACACTAACTGTACTTCAAAGTTAAAAAGCACATTGTAATTCACCATGTGTAATTAATTAAGACACTGTGGATTAAGTACAAAGGCACTCAAAAAACACAGAATTATATCAACTCAATATTTTTTTGTGAAACCAGACAGATACATAGTGTAGATATTTGTAAGTGATTTACTGAAATCCACACAATATATATGTACTTTAGGATATTTCCATCTGGGATTTGTATTTTCTGGGTAATTTGCAGAGAAATTTGTCTTCCTTTGTGGTTCAGGCTGGCTATGAACTCCCTCTGTAGGCCAGGCTGGCCTCAAATTCATGGCAATGCTCCTGTGCAAAGAAATACTGACATCAAATGGTGGTGGCGCATGTCTGTAATCTCAGTACTCGGAGGCTGAGGCGGGAGGATCACTGTGAGTTCGAGACCAGGTTGGACTACGTAGTGAGTTCCAGGTCAGTCTCAACTACATAGTGAGACCCTGTCTCAAAAAAAAAAAAAAGTATTGACATTAAATTTATTTATTTTAATTATTTCTAGAGGTCTCCACAACATGATGATTTTTCACAGGATTTTAAAAATGGGCACACATATATAGAGCTTCTCCCCAGTGAGACTTCTTCATGAAATTAACAATTTGTGTAAACTGAGACCTATCCCACATTACTTATATATTCATAGTTTCTCCCCAGTGAGTTTTTCCTTTATTTGACAACCATGAGTGCTGAAAGTTTTCACATACCTTAAGTATGTATGATTAAAATCCTGTAAGAGGTCTTTCATGTTTTTCACAATCACCATGTGTGATGAAAGCTTTTCCAAATCACTTATACATGTGAGGCTTCTCCCTAGTGTGAGCTCTTTTACATTATTGGCCCTAACTGCTTCAGTGGAAAGTTTCCCCACATTGCTTCAAACGTTACATTTTTCCCCAGTGTAAACTCTTTCATGTGTTCAACCATAACCACTAGTGCTGAAAGCCTTCCCACATTGCATACATATATAAGGTTTCTCCCCTCTGTGGATTCTTTGTTGTCTTTGACAGTATTAACAGTTTGAAAAGCTTTCCCACTTGTTGCATATATACAGTGTCTTCCGCTGTGAGCTCTTTCATATATCTGAAAAAAATCTACATTTGGTGAGAGCTTTCCCATAAGGTTTCTCGCCAGTGTGAGTCCTTTCATGCTTTTCACAAACACTTTTTCTGCACTTCCCACAGTGCTTACAGGAATAGGGTTTCTCCCTAGTGTGAACTACATGTGCTAAAAGATTTCCCACATTGCTTACACACATAGGCTTTCTTCCCAGTGGGAGTCCTTTCATGTCTTTGACAAGCAATAGGTGTGATAAAAGTTTTCCTGCACTGCTTACATTCATAGGGTTTATCCTCAGTAGGAATTTTTCATGTGTTTGACAATAACTGCTTGCACTGAAAGCTTTCTCACATTGCTAACAAACATAGGGTTTCTCCTAGGGTGAGCTCCTAAAAGTACTATATGTGTGGAAAGCTTTTCCACATTGCTTAAATACATAGGGGTTGTCCCCAGTGTGAGCTCTTTCATGTATTTGACAACATCTACATGGGTGAAAGCTTTCCCAATTTGTTTTCATACATAGGATTTCCCTGCATTGTGATTTCTTTCATCAATCTGACCATCATAGTGTGTGCCAGAAACTTTCAAATTTTTCTTACATACAAAGGCTTTCTCTCTAAAATGAGGTCTCTCATGAAGATCACAGTAGGATTTCCCACACTGATAACATTCACAGGGTTTCTCTCCAGCCTTTGTCCTTGCATGATTCTTAAAGGACTAGAAATCACTGCAGTTTCTTCCATATTGATTGCCTTTATTTAGATTATCTTTGGGTCTCAATTATTTATATGGCTTCAGTGCAGTGCGAGCTATGATGGGCATATTTTGTGACAAATGACCAATCAGAAGCATCCTGTTAGCAATCTGTTAAATCAGCTTGTTTCAGATCCACAATAGCAACTGATGTCCTGAGAAATAGTTCTTCATTTTCTGACAAATGACTAATCAGAGCCTCACTACAAGCAAGGCTTTCAGCTGGTGTTGAAGCAGCTTGTTTACTGTGCACATGGACAATTGGAGTCCAAAGGAACGTTTCTTTCTATTGATTCCAAGCTTTATATCGATGGTATTTCTCTACATCTTCATTTCTGTAAAGAACAAGTCACAACAGAGTGGGTCTCCATGTTAATGATTTACCAGAAGAAGTTCTGTTTGATGCCTGCTAAGAAATTTACACAATGAATTAACAGGATGTCTTGAAGAGAATCTTCACATCACCACTTTCCACAACAGTAGGATGCATATACTAATTTTTAGCTTTGTATATTTCCAAACACAGAAAGTTTAGGGCTGGGGTTTAATCTTAGTGGCACCATGCCTGCCTCAGAAGCACAAGGTCCTGAGTTCAGTACCCCCCTCAAAATGAAGTTTATCTTCATTTTGGGCAACTTGCACATAGGTGTTTCTTATACTGATCATTTCAATACCCTTTACCCATCACTGTACCCCTTCTGTCCTTACCCTGTTTGTTTTTCCCATCTCCAAAACACCAGCTTTTCTTTTTTCTATCACCTCTTCTTTATTTTACTAATTTATAATTTTGGTTTTTCATAGAATGGAAACCACATGACGATTTACATTTTTTTGCCTGGATTATTTCAGCTAACATAATGTGATGAATACCGACCTATTTCTCTTGGCAAATGACATGATACTATTCACCTTTTTGGCTTATTATACAGCACATTTTCTTCTCTTTACAGTGTTAGGAATTAAAGAGAAATTAGTAAAAAAGCTCCACCTTTTTGATTTCTTATTTTGTGAGATATTCATTGATGATTAACTGGTTCAGGCTGAACTTCAACTTGCCAGCCTGCAGAATCTGCTCCCGTGAATGCTGGGCTGACAAGAATGTACCATCACACTAAGCATATCAACAATTTCTGCATGCATGCATCCACCCAGGGATGGACATCAAACTGATTCTTGGGCTTAGCTCTTACAAATTGGCCTGCTTTGAGTATCAGTATGCATGCATCAGTATAATATGGTGATTTTAACTCTTTTCACAATATACCCAGGACAGATAAGCTTGGATAAAGAAGTTCTATTTTTACCTCATGAGATATAGGTATTCTGATTGTAATAATGATTGTCCTTACCATTCCACTACCAACTTTGGAGGGTGCCTTCTCAGAATTTTAAACCATGAATGGATGGGACCCGGGATTTAGCTTGGTGGCTCCACCACCTGCTTTGCAAGTGCAAGGACCTGAGTTCAACCCCTGGTACCAGAAATAAAGAAAGAATGGATTTAACTCTCTGTCAAATGGCACAAAACACATAATGCAACACTAGCATTCCTTTGTATGTTGGATAGTGCTTCAAAGTTGACAATTTTTATTTAGATACTGAATGTTTCAAAATCACGTGTATATGTGAATAGATATTTCAAATATGTTAAAAGTCAAAGTTTATTCTTTATATATATATACCAAGCTATAATACCTAATTGCAATTTCATACATTTTTAAGGTTAAATTGTCAGATTATAATGCTCAAGCTGTATATACCTTTAGAGAATATCTGTGCCATTAAATTGAACTTGGCCTCATTTCCTTGATAGTCATGTTTCTGCTCACAGAGTATTGAGGAACATTGTTTATCCATGTGAATATAAATTACCTTATATTTCTCCAGTAATTTCTGTATCCTTCATCCTTCTGATTATTTCATGATCTTCCTGAGGTATAGGGAAAGAAAGGGAAAGACTCATTATATTATTACATAAACGTTGATTCGAGTTAGATTCATGATATAATGTAACTAGACCTAAGATATTCTTCAAAATATTTTCTCTTTCCGTCAAATCAGAAAGCACTGAAGAGCAACAAACAATATTGATTGTAGAGATAAGAAACGAATGTCATCCTTACCTATAGCAACCATGTTCCTAAAGGTTTTCCCCTTGGCATCTCTATAGAGCTTCATTTAGAATGGATTCAGCAAGGCCCACTCCTCCATGGGGAAGTTCACAGCCACATCTTCAAAGGTCACTGCTTCCTAAACATCATATGCACATTTCTCAAAGGAAGGTTGAGACTCACAGCATGGGATACTTTAACTCTTCCAGTTAAAAGGTGAACTGAGACCGAGGTGTGGTGGTGCATATGTGTACTCCTCCCACTCAGAAGGCTGAAGTAGGAGCCCTGCAATGAGTTCAAGACCAGTCTGGGCTGGCTCCACAGTGAGTTCAAGTTCAGCCTGAACTCCATACTAAGACTCTGTTTCTAAAAAAGAAGACAAGACGAAACAAAACAAGCTAAATGGAGGTTGAATCCTTCAAATATTAATATCAAATATTAATTCCATATCTTGTCATCAATCTCAAGCATATGCACAATTTTTTCAGAGAGTAATGCTAATGGAACAGCAGAATTGGAGCACAGGTTCTTCTGTAAGTCTCTGTAAGGGTATCTGTGCACTGTCTCTAAAGCAGACCTCACATACCTGGCTTTAGCGCAGTGGTTCTGCCACCTGCCTTAAAAGTACAAGGTCCCAAATTCGATGCCCAGTACCAAAAAAAAAAAAAAAAAGAAAGAAAGAAAAGAAAAAAGATTATGGAAAAGATTATGTAATCTAAAGCAGAGCTCACACAGAAAATCTCCACTAGGGCAGATGAATATGTAATAAATGGCTTTGCAAAACCATAGATAACATCTCTTTTCAAATCTTATAGAATTGACCTTTCTTTCTTTGATTGTATGTACGTAGTATTTTAAAACTTGAATTTGGTTTCATAAAAAAATATGATTTAACATCAAATATAGCATATGAAAATAATTAAAATGTTCATAGAAACACAATTTTATTGGTACAAATCTATGAAATTGGTCCTCTTTCCCTCAGATATAAGAAATTCTAGGGGGTATGTAGGGAGGAAGATGAATAAAATGAAATAAGCATTGAAAATCAATACATCACAAAATACTTAGGCACAAGAGGAAAATTTCAGACAGGTGTGGTAGTACATGTCTGTAATCCAAGAACTTGGAAGGCTGGTGCAGGAAGATGGCCTTCAGGTCAAGGCCAACCTCAGCTACATAGTAACTTTGAAGCTCTGAAATACAGAAAGACCCTCACTCAAACTCCCTGCAAAAAAAAAAAGAGAACATTTCTTAAAAGAAATTTATTTGTAAATGATACTTTTAATTTGTTAAAAATAATTATAGCTGTACACTCTAATAAAATTCTAACAACATTCAATACCATCTATGCAAGAAGGTTGATAGCTTCCATAATATATATGAATGACATCAAAACTCCATCTTTCATGAGATAGTATAATAGGTCAAGAAAATTACAAATGGACCTCAAGAATGGAAGACAGACCTCTGTGGGTCCAAATATATGTTAAATATTGATTCTTGACAGAGCTGGTGTTTTATGTGGGACCCTAGCCACTGTGTAGCCCCTAGTTACTCAGCATATAGCAAAGTACATTCCTTTCTGCTCTGGTCCCAGATAAGATTAGAACAGAGTGTATGTGTGCTGGGTATGGGTAAACAAAGGTAATATCTTAGGACTTTGATCAGAACAGAACATCCTGGTGTCTGGAGATGATCAATGCAGGAAGCCCAGGCATGTCATAAACCACACCCCCTAAGGGATACCAGAAAACCGACACCTCACCCCTTGCCCACTTGCTGTGCTTGCAATCCTCTCCCCTGGTCTTTAAAAACTATGCTAACCCCTGAGCTGGCGCCTCTGTGAGCTACTTGGTTCTGTGAGTGCCCTCTGGCCAGACTAATAAAGGTGTGTTTACCAACTGGCCTGGTGTGTTCCTTCCTGGGTTTCTCACTGCTTGCCAGCTCCTGTAGCCTTGCTGAGTTTTAGGACCCAGCATTGTGGAGGCCTTTTCGGCTGTTCATGCTCCGTGGAGTGGGAGTGAGACTTTGGTTCTTACATTATACATCTCTGGAAGAAATCACAACCTCTTTAATTTATGTTCAGCAAGAAGCAACTGTGTAGGGCCAGGGATTTATCTCAGTGGTGCCGCCACCAGCCGCACCACTTGTGCAAGGACACAAGTACAATCCCTGGCACAAAAACAAAGAAAGAAACAATTGTTTTGGAAACCTGGATTATGTACTTTTCTATGCTATGTGCAATAATTAAGTTACATAATGCAATGGAAAAGATAACCTTGAATGAACTGAGAATTCATAGTGAAATAACTTTTTAAATGTGAAAAAGTATTTTCCTCAGAAGAGAATCAAGTAACTATGAGAATTTAAAGGACAAACTCAAATATATGGAAAACATGTGATATAAACAAGACAAGAAACTATTTGCTGATACACAGTGCAAAGATTTTGTATAAGCATTGAAGACCAATGAACCTAAAATATTGACAACAACATATCTAACTCAAGAGAAAACACTGTTTAAATACCAAAGACCATACATTTTAAAGAAAATCACTAAATATGAATTTAATTCCTGGTACCCCCCCCCAAAAAAAAAGAAAAAGAAAATAAGAAAATCACTAAAGAAAATAAATAGAATGGTGGGAGAATACAATAACAATATGGATTTATGAATGAAGAACAAATCAATACACTCTATACTTATTTCCTTTACTTTAGTTGACCAAAGTATTTAGATCAGTGACTTGTGTCCAACATCCAGAGAATGCACTGTGTTATTATTCCGGGTGATAGATACGATTCTTTTCAAGTAAACTTGAAAAATTCTGAATCACAAGACCAATGGATTGGATGAGGCAACACTTGGTTCTTGATTCACATATCAGCACTTGTGAACAATAATTAGAGGGGAGGGGTAAAAGACCCTCTAAAAATTGTTCTATTGCACTTTCTATGAGGCAGGTCTTGAAAATTCCAAGGGAAGAAACTAAGAGAACATTATTCATAGAAACTGACACATGGTAAACCTAGGAAACATCCCCAGAGTGGGATGATGGTCATCCATGCGACGAGAGAGATTGAGTCAGATCAGGTATCACCTGGATGCTCCCACCCATTGCCCAAGGCCCACTGAAGAAGCTTTCTCAATATTCCAGGGTTATTCACAGTTATTAGTGGTAAATGTCACCAAGGATTTTAAAAATAAAATTTGATGCAAAATATTCAAACACTAAGTTACTATTAAGACAGCACACATCAATTTATATCTTCATTGATGTATAAAAATATGAGACATCATTCACCCACTGGTCAGCAATAAACAAAGCAGCACAGAAGCAAACAAGAGATCCCCCCCTCAGATCCCCCATAAGCACTGGTCAAACTATATTGCCTTCAGCAGGACAGGTTAAACTATTAGAGAAAGAGAGAACAGATATCAGTGCTGATCACTGATGACATATCTGGGTTATGGTCTCAATGCTGTGCCCACCCGAACAGAACTGCTTTTTTATTTTTGGGTTTTTTGTTTGTTTGTTTGTTTGTTTGGGTTTTTTTTTTTTTTTTTTTTTTTTTTTTTTTTTTTTGTTTTTTTTTTTTTTTTTTTTTTTTTGTACTAGGAATCAAACTCTGGACCTTGTGCTGGTGAGGCAGGCGGTGGCTCCATCCCTTTCCCTTAGGTGTGGTTTTTATGTTCCAACTTTTTTTTTGGTACCAGGGATCAAACTTCAGACCTTCCCCTGCAAGGCAGACAATGGCAACACTGAGCTAAAGCTGTGGCCCTTTGTGTTAACATAGGGGAGGACAATCAATCCTCCTTCCTAGAAAGGTAAAGGGCTAGGGCTAAAGAAAAAAAAAAGACAATAGAGACTTGTGTAATTTCAAAGTACATGAGGAACAGGAAGATCAGTGCCTCATAGTGGACAAAGACAA
This sequence comes from Fukomys damarensis, assembly GCF_012274545.1. Lineage (NCBI taxonomy): Eukaryota > Metazoa > Chordata > Mammalia > Rodentia > Bathyergidae > Fukomys > Fukomys damarensis. The sequence continues at coordinate 62,559,689 of NW_022900913.1, forward strand.
AGACTCTCCAAATTAGCCCCTATGCATTGGGTACACACTATAATTGGAGGGAGTATGGGGTGACTTGGGGGGTGGGAGTGATCTTATGAAAGATCTTGGGCCAATGCAAATCTCATGCTGGGGAGAGCAGAAAGAGGAGCATTCCCACCTCAGTAAGTGGGATGAGATGAGCCAATAAGGATCTCCTCCCTCCCAAGGTGAAACCTTTCTCTTTTGTATTCTACTTGGTTCTTGAGGAGCCAGGACATCTGCAGCTGGTGTCATCTGGACAATGAGAGCCACAGATTCACAGATCATTGATTGCTCAGCTGCGACTAGACCCAAAACAGAGTTATTTTTCCACATGGCATATCTGGCTCTAAGGGAAGGTAACATTGAACCTAAGACAGATATAGTCATACTCTATGAAGTAATTATCCATGAAATTTATGAGGTAATTGCTCCTGATGATAACATTGATGCAGGTAGATTTCATAAAATGCTCTGCAAAATGTCTCACAATTCTATCAGTGATTCATCCAAATCTGCACAATCTATATTTCTCTGACATTATTCAATTTGTACCTCAAAATAAACAATGATTACAGTGATCAGATGAGCCAGTTCTCTAAAAGGAACAGTCATTGATATGTATTCTACTAAGAAGAGATGAAATCATATAAGGCAAAACATGAACATGAGGAGAAATATCATTGGTTCACAACTATGTCTGAAGATGTCAGAACAACTCCATCAGTAATTGATAGTAGAAGAAGGAAGAAAAATCTGTAATGGGACAGTTCAAATTAAAAATATCATGCTTCACAGTTGACTGGATACTGCATAATACTCCATCTAATAACTACATAGTACAAAGTCCTCTCAAAATCACAAGAAATAGTCAACCAAATAAACCATGTTCAGAATGTGGGACCTAAATTACAAGACCTTGCTAAATGGCAAAGGGCCTAGGAGACAGTGCCCTGAACCCCTCCCATTGTAGCCACAGCCCCGACCTTTGTTCCAGCCCTGGCCTAAGAATGTGTATCACTCTTGTATTGTTTGAAGTCCGGATCTGAATCTACCTGTAAATTAGAGACTCCAGACATAGAGCCCCAAGTTAATTGACAAACTGTTTGCTCATCCGGAGTGTCTTGGTGACCTTTGAGACATCCTATGGGTGGTACCTGTCACTCATCAATATGTGACTGTTGAGCATGTGACTGCTGACCACCAGCTCAAGTCAGCAGACCTTTGTCCCCTGTCTGTGAGCCCAAAAATGTTAACCCCCTCTTTTACCCCCTATAAGAGGACCTCAGTCCCTGAGCTAGGCGCCTCTCTGAGCCAGCTGCTTGGTTCTGAGAGTGCCGTCTGGCCAGACTAATAAAGGTCTTTTACCATCTAGCCTGGTGTGTTCCTTCCTGGGTTTCTCGTTCCTCGATAGCGCTCACGGAGCCTCATTGGGCTTTAGAGCCCAACATTGCAAAGGCCTTTTGGGCTGTTTGAGCTCCATGGAGTGGAAGTGAGACTTTTAAGTCTGACAAGAACAACAATAGAGAATTTAATTTCTAGGGGAAAAATAATTGAAAATTTTTATGGTCATGTACCAACTTCCTACAATGAATGTAATCATTATGTACTTTAAACACATAGCAATAAATATTTAGAAAGGACAAATAAGGTGTTCAAAGTAATGAAAATTTTACATGCAAGCTCTCACACCTATTGAAATGAAATCTAACACCAAGAGCAGAAATGTATTTAAATTCCTAAGAATGAAACTTAAGAGTCAGGGGTGTAGTTTAGTGACACAGGAATGTGCCTGGCAAGCACAAGGATCTGAGTTTGATTTCCTGTACCAAAAAAGAATTAAGAGATTAAATCCTAAGGTTGTAAAAGACAATGCTTCAAATACAAGGCTTGATTAAATATTAAGAATGTAGAAGCATGGAAATGAATGTACAAGATATTAATGATCAGTAATCTTATTAGGATCTTATGTATTATTGCAGATTATTCACACCAGGGAAACTATTCGGTATTTACACATGTGTGCCTTATTTATTTCACTTAGGAGTATATCTTCAATATGTATCCATTTTCCTATGAATGAATCTATTTTCTCATTCTTTATGGCTGAGCAATACTCCATTTTATAGAAAAACCACATCTTCTTTATCCATTTTCCAACAGATGGGCAAATGGGCTGTTTCCAAGATTTAGCTATTACAAACTGTGCCACTATAAACATGGGTGCACTTCTCTGTGATATGATTCTTTTAGTTCTTTTGGAAAGATACCCAGCAGAGGGATGGCTGGGCCAAATAGAACCTCTAATCCTAGTTCTTTCAGGTATCTCCATATTGATTTCCATAGTGGTTGCACCAGTCTGCACTCCCACCAACAATGGAGAAGGGTTCCTTTCTCCCCACAACCCTGCCAAGATTTGTTATTGTGTGATTTCATGATAGCAGCCATTCTTTGTGGGGTGAGGTGGAATCTCAATGTTGTTTTCATCTGCGTCTCTCGAATCATCAGCGATGTGGAATATTTTTTCATATATTTACTTGCTGCTTTTACTTCTTTGTCTGAGAAATGTCTGTTCATTTCAGATGCCCTTTTTTGAATCGGGTCTTTATATTTGGGGGGGCTGATTGTTTTGAGTTCTTTATATATTCTTGATAATAGTCCTTTGTCTGAGGAACAGCTGGTAAAAATTTTTCCCACATTGTAGATTGTCTCTTAGTTCTGCCGATGGTTTCTTTTGAAGTACAGAAGCTTTTTAGTAAGATGAGATCCCAGTTTTTTATTCTATCTGCTAATTCCCGTGCTACTGAGGATTTGTTCATAAAGTCTTTTCCTATGCCAATATCTTCTAGAGTTCTGCCTAACTTACCTTCCAGCAAGTTTAATGTTTCTGTTTCAATATTTAAATCTTTAATCCATTTGGATTTTAATTTAGTGTATGGTGAAAGATAAGGGTCTAGTTTTAATCTGTGGCAGGTTGACATCCAGTTTTTCCAACACCATTTATTAAAGAGGCTATCTTTCCTCCACAGAGGATGGTCAGCTCCTTCATCAAAGATGAGGTAGCTGAGTACATCTGGGTTTGTCTTTGTGTCTTCCAGTCTGTTCCACTGATACTCAGGCCTGTTTCTTTGCCAGTACCATGCTGTTTTTATCACAGTGGCTTTGTAGTATAGTTTAAAATTGGGAATTCTTATACCCGGTGCCATGTGTCTGTTGCCTAGGATGGCTTTTGCTATTTTAGGTCTCTTATGGTTCCAAATGAATTTTTGGATTATTTTTTCTCATTCTGTGAAATATAGTGTTGGCATTTCAATTGGCATTGCATTGAATGTATATAGCAGTTTTGGTAGTATGGCCATTTTCACTATGTTGATTCTTCCTGCCCAGGAGCAGGGGATATCTTTCCATTTTTTTATATCCTCTTCATTTTCTTTTTTCAGAGTGCTGTAGTTTTCAGTGTAGAGATCTTTTGCTTTTTTTGTTAGATTGATTCCTAGATACTTCATTTTTTTGGATGCTATTATAAATGAATTTTTTCCCTTATTTCTCTCTCAGTGCATCTGTTATTTGTGTATAAGAAGGCTATTGATTTTTGGGTGTTCACCTTGTATCCAGATACTCTACTGAATCTGTCAATTAAATCTAGAAGTCTTTTGGTGGAGTTTTTTGGGTCTTCGATGTAGAGTATTCTATCATTAGCAAATAATGACAGTTTAACTTCTTCCTTTCCTATCTTTATTGGTTTAATATCTTTCTCTTGTCTAATTGCTGTGGCTAATGTTTCCAGAACTATATCAAAGAGGAGTGGTGATAATGGGCATCTTGTCTTGTTCCTAATTTTAACATGAGGGTTTTCAGTTTTTGGCCATTTAATATGATGTTGGCTGTTGGTTTTTCATAGATAGCCTTTATTAAGTTGAGGTATAGATCATCAATTCCAATTTTTTGCAGGGTTTTTTATCATGAATGGGTGCTGCATTTTATCAAATGCTTTTTCTGCATCTATTGAAAGGATCATGTTTTTTGTCCTTGACTTTGTTAATATAATGTATTACATTTATTGACTTTCGTATGTTGAACCACCCTTGCATCTCTGGAATAAATCCGACTTGGTCAGGATGGATTATCTTCTTGATAATCCTTTGTATTCTGTTTGCTAGTATCTTATTAAGGATTTTTTCATCTATATTCATTAAGGAGATTGGTCTGTAGTCCTCCTTTTTAGTTGCATCTTTCCCTGGTTTGGGAATCAAAGTGATACTTGCTTCCAGGAATGAATTTGGAAGTATAGCTTCCCTTTCAATTTCATTGAAAAGTTTGAAGAGTAATGGCAGTAGTTCTTCTCTAAATGTCTTGTAAAATTCAACAGTGAATCCATCAGTTGCCTGGGCTTTTCTTTGTTGGCAAATTTTTAATTACATTTTCAATTTCACTGACTGTAATTGGGGTGTTTAAAATATTTTTATCGTCTTTGTTCAACTTTGGTAATTCATAAATATCTAAAAATCTGTCCATTTCCTCTGTGTTTTCTGTTTAATTGGAGTACAGGTTCTCAATGTAGGTATTTATGATCTTCTGGATTTCTGTGGGATCTGTTGTAACTTCACGTTTTTCATTCCTGATTGCATGAATCTGAGCCTTTTCTTTCCTTTTTTTGATAAGATTAGCTAAGGGTTTGTCGATTTTATTTATTCTTTCAAAAAACCAGCTCTTTGTTTCATTTATTTTTTGTATCATTTTCTTAGTTTCAATTACATTGATTTCTGCTCAAATCTTTATAATTTCCTCTCTTGTTCAAGCCTTGGGTTTTTCTTGGTCTTGTTTTTCTCTGAGTCTAAGTTTCATCCTTAGGTTGTTTATTTGAGCCCACTCTGTTTTCCTAATGTGAGCATTCATTGTTATGAATTTTCCATGTAGAACTGCTTTCATTGTGTCCCATAGAATCCTGTATGTTGTATTGGCATTTTCAATTATTTGTAAAATCTGTCTAATTTCTTCTTTAATTTCCTCTGTAATCCATTGATTGTTTAGAAGAGTGTTGTTCAGTTTCCATGTGCTTGTGAAGTTCCTACAGTTTCTTGTGCTATTGATCTCCAGCTTGATTGCACTATGATCTGATAATATATATAGGGGATGACTTCAATTGTTTTTCATTTATTCAGACCTGTTCTGTGGGCCAATATGTGGTCTATCTTGGAAAATGATCCATGCGCAGCCAAAAAGAATGTATATTCTGATTTTGTGGGGTGGAATACTCTGTAAACATCTATTAAGTCCATGTGTTCCAAAGCTTGGTTCAGTTCTATTATTTCATTGTTGATTTTCTGCCTAGATGATCTGTCAACTTGTGATAGTGGGGTATTTAAATCCCCCACTAAAATTGTATTAGTGCTTATTTGGTTTTTTCATGTTACTTAATATTTGTTTTATATAGTTGGGGGCATTTATATTTCGTGCATATATGTTTATGATTGTGATTTCTTCTTCTTGAATTGTTCCCTTTACACTGATGTAGTGTCCTTCTTTGTCTCTCTTAATGAGTTTTGGTTTGAAATTTACTTTATCTGAGAATAAGATTGCTACCCCTGCTTTTTTCTGGGCTCCTGACGCATGGACAATTGTTTTCCATCCTTTCACTTTCAGTCTATGGGCTTCTTTTTGCACTATGTGTGTTTCTTGTATACAACATATTGTTGGATTTTGCTTCTTAATCCATTCTGCCAGTCTATTTCTCTTGATTGGTGAATTGAGGCCATTAACATTGATGGTTATAACTGATATATTCTGACTTATTGTTGTCATGTTGTTGTCCTTTTGTTGACTCTTTTTACTTTTTCTCCTATCTCCTTTTAGTTTCTTGCCTTGCTGATTTGATTTGGTCTGTTGGGCCTCATGGTATTGTGACCTTCATTGTCCTTTTCTAGGATATTGGTTAGAATTCCTTGCAGTGCTGGTTTGGTGTTCATGAAATTTCTCAGGTGTTCTTTGTCGTGGAAGTATCTTATTTCCCCATCTATTTTGAAAGAGAGTTTTGCAGGATACATCAGTCTAGGTTGGAGGTTATTTTCTTTTAGGACTTGGAATACCTCAGTCCAGGCTCTCCTTGACCTAAGGGTTTGTGTTGAAAAGTCTGCTGTGATTCTGATGGGCTTTCCTTTGCATGTGATTTGTTTCTTTTCTCTTACTGCTTGTAGTATTTTGTTTTTCTGTTGGATTTCTGGGATCTTGATTGTTATATGTCTAGGTGTAGATTTTTTTTTGATTGTGACTAGATGGAGTTCTATATGCCTCACTTATCTGTATGTCTAATTCTTCCCTTCTGTTTGGGAAGTTTTCTGTCATTAATTCTGTGAAGAGCTTTTTTTATGTCATTTGCATTTTCTCCTGCTTTTTCATGAATTCCTATCAGTCTTAATGTTATTTTTCTTTGCATCATCTAGAAGTTGTTGGATTGATTTCTCATGATCCCTTACTGTTTTTGAGAGACCTCTTTTTTCATGGTCACTGACTGTGATCCTATCTTCTATATTTGAAATTCTTTCTTCGCAATCCTTTATTCTGTTGCATATGCTTTCAATAGAGTTTTTAATCTCCTGGATATCTGTTTGAATCTGTTTTATGGATTCCATTTCTTTCCTGTGTTGGGCATTCATTGTTTCCATTTCTTTCTTATTGTGAGTCTTCATGGCTTCTATCATGGTCTTGAGCTCATCTATTTTTTTGTCAGTTTCTGTTCTAGAGTCTCGAATCATGACTTCCATTCTGCTCATCATCTCTATGGTTAACTGGGATATTATTTCTGATTTGAATTTTTCTAGAGCCTGATTGATCTGTTTTGTTACCTCCTGTGATATGGGTCCAGTGTGTCCTGCTGGTTCACTATCAGACTTTTCATCCTCTTTTGTCCTACTGTTTGGCATTGGTGAACTGGAAATCTGTCTTTGTGTCTTGCTTAAGTGTTTTCTCATTTTTATTTTTGCTGTTGGGTTGTCCTTCTTTAATTTCTAGGTATTACTTAAATCTTCCTGATATAGTTGCATTTTAGCTTTTGAGTTTCTAATGACTCATAGACATCCTCATTTTCATAATATCAAAGAAAACGACTCATTAAATCAATCACAATCCTTTATCCCAATTGATACACTCAACAGCCCAATAGGATCAAGCACAGCCGGCAAATTGAGCACTTGTGGTAGTCATTAATCTATCACCTTTAAACCATGTGAATTAAATTAATATCAAGAAGCAGCCCAAAATATGTTTGCAGTGAATGAGCTTTTCAATATAGCATCTTTACCATTTAGGATTGGGGGTTAGACTGAGTAAGGACAAGAGGAGTAGATAAGTGAAAGAACTGGAGCAGGTTTGAAGTGAAACCAGAGGATGTAGAATGACCTTTCTATCTTTACAAAGCTACTAACTTCAGAGGGGATAGACAGAGTGCAGGAATAAGGACAAGAATATATCCCCTTAACAGTAACAGGCACTTGCCTTCCCTTGAAGCTACGAAGCCATGAGTGAGGTAAAATGACTGGAGAAAAGAACATAAAGTAAAAATAAAAAAATAAAAAATAAAAAAACAAAACAAAACAAACTCCCCCCCAAAAAGGAAAAATAATAAAAGAAGAAGTCTGAGTTAGGGCAGGAGCAGGAGTAAAAAGGGAAATGAGGGATAAAATGGTGGAGAAAGAGACTGAGTTGGAGAGAGAGGACAGAAAAAAGAAAGAAATTTTAGGTTGGAATGAGGAAAAGAAAGAAAAAAAAAAGAATTTGAAGGGCCTCTTTCAGACTGTCTCTGTTGTCATTTTATACCATGTGTACAGCCATATGCAGAACCGAATCCCCTGATCTTGGTTAGCCAATGGCAGGTCCCCACAACTCAGACTGACCACAGTTCACAAGGCCTAGCTTGAGTTTCTCACCCCTCAGGGTTGAACTCCACTCAGTTCTATTACAGGTTTTCCCTGCCTTTTCTTTAAAGATATTCAAAGTTGGGAGCTCAAAAAACTACCCTTCATGCAAACCTATGCCTCTGCAGAGTTGGTCCAAGGACTGGCCTAATCAGGAGGTTTGAGAACAGGGGTGGGGGCAGGTCGTCGGGGTGTTTCAACGCGGCTACCTTCCTTACTGGATCAGGTGGCTTGAAGTCGAGGAGGTTGCGCACCCGCTGGGTGGACCCGGACAGGCAGCTGGAGAGCCGAGCAAATATTTTAATGGATACAAATTAGACACCAATGCCATTATATCTATGCATGCCAAAATCAAAACTATGTGTAAAAGTTCCCAAGGAAAATTTGGTCAGAAAGAAGCTAAGCAGTTAATGGCCTTGGCTTCTGCCTTCTGCATGGCTTCTGCATATCAATCTTCTAGCCTGCGAATCTTCTGCATATGGATTTCCAGCCTTCCACCAATCTCCTCCAGCTTTCACCATTCATACTCACTGTTGCTGTTCTCTACAGCTTGAGCCCACCCATAGGGAAGACTGCTGCCCAGAAAACACCAAGGGAAATTCACTGCTCTTTCTCTGCAGGTCCAAGTTTGCCCTCATATTGAAGATGTGATTCATCCACATCACAACCTTTGTAGATTAAGTAAGACAGAAATATTGACTCCAAATCTTTGAACATGTCTTTGTGACAATCCATGATTCATAATTTGTTATCCGGTTGAGTAGAAATGTGAAATGCTCAGACACTTTATGTGTATTTTAAAATGGACAAATAGGGACAGGCATTTGGCTCAGTTGCACCACACCTGCCTTGCAAGCACAGGGTTGTGAGTTCAATCCTCTGTACCAAAAAGCATAAAAAATTACAGTGGACAAACAAAAATACCTTTGAGGATCTGAAGAAGCCTACAAGTAAATACTTATATGTAATTATCCTGGTTTGTGAAACAACTCAGCAAACATGAACTCTCCTGTTCTGTTAACCTTAGTAATTCTCTCAAGGTCCCAGGTGATGCTTGCCTCATGGTGGTGACCATCTGGTGAAGTTTGTGTTCTCTTTGACATTTGCAACTGTCTCGTTACCTCACTGTTATTACTACTCACCTACCCAGTCTTTTCTAGAGTCAATCCTAAACCTCCTAAAGATGTATTTTCCTTTCACAGATTTATATCTCCTCCAGATTTGTTCCTTCTGAAGTTCAAGCACACTCCTTGTGAAACCAAGGTATTTCCCTGGGGCAAAGATAGGAAGTTTTCAGGAATCTGTGTGATTTAGATAGGGGATGGGAAGAGGGGTTGCTCTTTGGCATGTCCATACTGTTTCTCCCTTGGCCAGCTAGCCAGTCATATTTCTCTTCAGAGAACTTCTGTCTAGTCTTTTCCTCTGTGACAAGCCAGACAGAAAGGAGCTGTGTGCTTCTGTACTAAAACAAAGAACAGGGCCAGGGATTTAGCTTAGTGATTCCACCTCTTGCCTTACAAGCGCGAGGACCGGAGTTTGATTTCTGGTACCAAAATAAATAAATAAATAAAATAAAAAGCAGTGCCACCCGTGGGAGATATGATACCACGTGGCCAAGGTATCTGTCCAGTAGAAAGTAATGAAACCCGTACATACATACCACATATAGCATTTTATATTTATATACCTATGAAAATATTTAACTGATAAATTATGCATAGGTAGAGATTCATATTACTTAATATTATAATGGTTATTAAAACACATGATGTGATCAATGCCACGTGAATGTGCTGTCTTTGAATGTTGCTGCTGTTGTGTTCATCCTTCCTGTTGTGGTGTGATGGCTCACAACAGCTATATGATGAGATACATTGAGATAAATGATGGATCACAGTGGCACAAGAATTAAGCTATTTAGAATAGCACACGATATGAGCCTTGTCGTTTTTTATTGTTGAAATTTTAAATATTTTTGTTTGTTTGTTTGTTTGTTTGTTTTTCAGTACCAGGGATTGAACTCAGGACCTTGTGCTTGCAAAGCAGGTGGCACAGCCACTAAGCTAAACCCCTGGCCCAATGAAAGTTTTAATATTATGAGACCCTCCTAAAGTAGAAAAATCAACATGTCAATAAAGAGGTACTGTGATCACCGCAGTCTGTGCTGCCACAGTCCTGGACACATCTACTGGAGATACAGGAGAAAACTTGTGCCTCAAAACAGGGCAGCCCTGCATCAAAGTTCTCTGTGTGTCAATCTGATGCCTCCGTTTTCGTACATTGAACCCATATGTTGTGATCATACCATGCTTGTGCCACACACTCATTTCTAGGCCTCTATTCCCAGGATCTCAATGTAGCCTTATACTCATCATTTGGGTTTCATTTTATTGGAATTAGATTTAGTGGATTTTCTTTAGAAACATAGGAAGGATGTTGAAATCCTCATACACTTGTATATTCAGGATTCTGCTATTTATAGATGATTGATTTTAGTACAGGAGACATTGTTTAAATTTTTATCAGAAAAAAATAAAAGATCAGTAATTGGAAAATGAGAGATATTTTACAAGTGGAAGGGTAAGGCAAAATGAAGAGTTCAGATGTACTATATGTGCAACTTTCTGACATTATACATTACAGACCTGCATTAACAAAAATTTTATTAAGCTTTTTTGGCTTTTGGATAAACAGCATGACTTGATGGAGATATGCCATAGAACCTGTGCATCTGTGTGTCCTTCTACAGAAAATAATTGATATAAGATCTATTGATCTGAGTGGGAAATAACTGTCATAAGAAAAATTGGTGTCATCTAAGAGGACAAAAAACAAGAAATCTGGAAAAAAAAAACCCAAACAACAAAGCAGAAAGAGCATATAAAAACAACAATAACAAAAAACAAAGTTGAAAAGAAAAGCTTCTGCATGTTTGAGTTGCCTTTAACAGGTGCGACGATTGCTGCTGTCATTATTCAAGAATAGCGACTCATGTTTAGCCTTCAAACACAGACCTTTATTAGGGGTTCTTTGGGCCTCCAAAGCCTTCCCCAGTTTTAATCTCTTAGGCACCCACTGTAAGAGTGTTCTGATTATATAAGGAAATTAAACATGTTTTTATGAGAAAAGTAGAAAAATAAACTTATATACATGTGTATATATAAATTTCACTGCCGTACACAAACAGCACTGAACCCAGGAAAAAATATAATGTGTTTGGTGTTATGCACATTACCATCTATAAACTTAAAGTAGTTACAGATGTTGTTTGAGGTACACAGTGGAAATATTTGAGTTACACAAAAAAGTTCAAATAAAGTATACTGAATATGCATCTAATATACCAAATCTAAAGAATATAAGTGATCCCCTTTTTACATTAACGTGCTTATCATGCTTATATTGACCTGTAATCAGGAAGAATGACATAGAACCCATTTCATAATAAAATATCACATGTACTTTATTTATTTATTTATTTTACCATTTCTAAAAGATATGTTTTATTGGAGCTTGGCATGGAAACCCACACTTGTAACCCCAGCACTCAGGGGGCTGAGGCAGGAGGATCCCAAAAGTTTGAGGTCAGCCTCAACTACATAGTTCAAGGCCAGCCTTAACCACAGAAAGAGACCTCATGTCAAAAAAAGCAAAGCAAATATAAAATATACATTTATATGGCTGGCTCAGTGATAGAACACTTGCCCAACATGCACAAAGTCCTGGACTTAGTCCCCAGCAGTTCACCAAAATAATTGATTTATTGGACATAACAAATAGAAGTCTTCATCCTGCAATCTTGTTATCCATTAGTTCCACCTTCTCTGTACAGCATACAGTCCAAGGATCCCAAATGGATGCTGGAACCATGGATAGTATTGATCACATGTTTTTTCTATACATACAATACCTATGTACCTTTGATAAACTTTAATTTATAAATTAGGAACAGTAAGATATTAACAGCAATAACAAATAGTAAGGACCTGGGATTTAACTCAGTGGTTCTAGCACCTGCCTCACAAGCTCAAGGACCTGAGTTTGATCCCTGGTACAAAAATACAAAAAACAAAAACAAAAAACAAAAAAGAAAAAGAAAAACCAAAAAACAATAATAAGCCAACTGTAACAAGATACTGCAACAAAAACAAAAGCTATGTGAATGTAGTCTCTCAGTTGCCAAGGGGTGGAGAGCATACACAGCATGGATACACTGGGGAACAATATACATCCTGGCTGGGATGGAGCAAGGTGATGTGAGATTTCCTCACACTATTTACAATGACAATTTAATACCTTCTTGTATAATTTTCCATTCATACTTTTGTACCATAGTTAACTATAACTAAAATCATGCAAGGTAAAATCATGGAATGTGAAACCAAGAAGAGTTAAGACTAATGTAATTGCTTATTAGTTTTAGCTTTATAAAACAGTAATTGGGATTTTAAATTTTAATGTCCAATTACCCTTTGCAAGCACTTAGATGTATTTTGATCTTGTAGCCTGCCATCTTGTGAAATTCATTTAACTCTATTAGCTCTTTTGTAGATTCCATAGGGTTTTCTAAAGTATGTAATCTGTGAATAAAAGATTTTATTTCTTCCTTTGCAAATAAAAAATAAATAAATAAAACTGGGCATGGTAGCGCACACCTGTAATCCCAGCACTCGGAAGGCTGAGGCAGGAGGATCGTTGTGAGTTCGAGGCCAGCCTGGGACACCTAGTGAGGTTCAGGTCAGTTTCAACTACATAGTGAGACCCTGTCTCAAAAACAAAACAAAACAAAAATAAATAAATAAATAGCCAAAAGTCTTGGCTGAGGTAAGATGCTCACTGGGGGTTCAAAAGTGAACTACACAGCCTCTCAGACTAATAAATCAAGTACCTCTTTGGAAACCAAGTTTTCTGATCGAGGTGGTGGTCTCCCTCTTTGACCTTTGCTCAGAATATAAAGACCAAGTTTTCTGGGCAAAGGGCTATAACAACCTCCTCCCTGTTTTTCTGTTCCTGTTTTTCTGTTCCTCTTCTTCTGACCCAAGAATGAACTTATCTCCTCCCCGATAGTTGCTTAGTTAGAGATATTATATGTTTGGCTGAGTATAGAGAGTTTGCCTAATTGTGTAAGCATATAAAGTGTTCCTTAAGAATAGAAATAGAGTGCCCCCGCTGAGCTCCTCATGGGTATGAGATAATTCCCCTTAGTAATGGAAAGTTACAAATAGTATCAATCCTCAGCCCTATATAAGCATGTCTTGAAAATGGGTCGGGGCCTTCAGTTGGAAGCCGCTGTGAAGGTGCCACTGAAGGTCCAGGCCCAAGTTTGCCGGGCTCAAGCCTGCAGTAAACTCCTCATGTAATTACATTGGACTCGACTCCTTGGTGGTCTTTGGGGATATCGCGATCTGGGTACAACATCTCAGAATTCAAATCACATTTGAAAATTGACTTCATTTATTTGGGACTGGCATCATATTATCACAACAGTAATGTTTCTCATAGTTGCTAAAAACAAGGGTGAATGAAAAATCTGGTTTTGGACGCATGGTGAAATTTTCAAAACTTCTGGAAATGAAATCAAGTTCAGTTGGTCATAAAGACTAAATCACAATGATTAACAGGCTGTTTACATTGCATCATCTGACACTGATATGAGTTTAAGACGCTTGGGATCTCTTCCAGTATATAAATAAGGCCAGATGTTTTTGGTGAAACGATGATGGCAAGTATAGGGCAGGGACCCGTCCTCCAACATTGTGGAAAGAAATCTCATCCAGCTCCAGGTCCAGGAAAATGCCAATCTTGCTGGGCCTTACTTTGGGCATGATCTGCGCTTTCTGGGGCTGAAGGTGAGGTATCCACTGTCCATCCAGAGCCTGAGGGCACAGAAGCCAGGCCACAAGGTTGGTTCATTGTGGCAGTTGTGGGTAGGCAGCCCCGGCAGGGGTCCAGCGTCCACTGTGGCTTGGTGCCCACCTCCTCCTCCCAGTAGTGCTGGCTGAAGGTGCTCTGGAGGCCCAGGATGGCCAGGAACAGATAGAACCTCCTGGGAATGTAGCAGACCCCTCCTCCAGTGTCGTGGTGCACTGTCTTCTTGTAGCTGAGGTCAGTGAGCTGCGGGTGGGCCTCGGTGGGGTCCTAGAGCACCGCGATCTGGAACTGCTATACCAAACCGCCCAGGCTGGAGAACCAGGCGGGGAGCTTCATCTTGTGGCTGCTCAGCTCTATGGTGAAGTGGTCGGGGCGTCTGGACTTCTGCGGCCTATCCTCGATGCCCTTCAGGGACCTAAACACCCCCACATCCTAGCCTTCACCCTTGTTCTCCGTGAGCTTCAGCAGGCGCTTTAGGGGGAGGCGGAGAAGGCAGCCAGGTTCTGATTCACTTCTGCTAAGATCTCAACCTCTTCCTGGGCGTAGCTTTCTGAGCAAGGCCACCTTCTCGCACTGCAGGAACTGCCCGACCTACTAGGGCTCCACTTCAACCTCCCTCCTCCTGCTCTCCGCAACCTTGCGCAACTCCAAGGTTGTCCTGACGAGTGATCATCATCTCCACCTGCTCCACAGAAGCTCCACCTGCTCCGCAGCGGCTCCACACTGCCCTCCAGTAGCCTGTGGTGGTGCGGTGCGGAGCTCTCTATGGGGCACACGTGGTGCTGCAGGTGCTGCGGGCCGAAGCTGTAGCGCGTGCACAGCAGCTCCAGGTCCTTGTTACAGAACAGCATCAGCATCTGCTGGTGCTTCTTGCTCGTGGCGTGCTCCGGCTGCCCCTTCGGCTTGCTCCTTCTCTACAGCAGCTTCTGCACAGCCTCAGTCAAGCTGCGGAGTTGCGGTTTTGGCGGAAGCTCCAGGTGTAGTAGAAGCTGCAGATGGGGGTGGGGGAGGTGCCGGCCAGGTGTTCCCATCATGTGCTTAAGCAGTCACAGCAGAAGTTGCGTCCGCAGTCGGTGGTCACCGGGTCTTTGAAGTAATCCACGCACACTCCTAGAGGGAGGGGACAGTGGAGGTGAGCGCCATGGGGGTGGTGTGGTGGAGGGGGAGGCTGGCGGAAGTGGCTGTCCCTCCGTCCTGCAGGCCCTTGACCACCAACAAAGTCTGCAGTCCTTGGCACCTAAGCAAAGAGGACAAGAAGTCAAAGCTGTGGCTTTTCAGATTAGTCTATCTGCCACTGTAGGTTAGCAGGTTTTCTTCAAGAAAGGATCCACCATCTATTGGAGCGATGGCTCCTTGCCACAGCAGCACAAGCTGACATGGTCTCAGGACGATATTGTCGTTCTTCCTTGCTCAGTGCAGTTACAATGAACTCGTGTAGAGCAAGCCAAGATCTCCTCTGTGGATGTGAGCACCCTGCCTAGGGTCTTCAAACGACTCCTTCCTGCTCTTTACTTGAAGCAGATAGATCAGCTGGTCATATCCAACGTTGTGCAGCACCGGGGAACACCACTTCCATATAATTTATTAAATGGCGTACACTGAAGGTACTTGTGGCTTATCCTTGGTATCTGGTGACTGACAGAGCAGGGCTCACTGCTGCAGCCCAACAGGAAAAGTGAGTATTGCTGCTGTAAACAGGAATATACATAGATCACTTAAATACGATGTCTTTCACTCTTTGGGGAAGATATCCACCAAAGAAAGCACTACAATGAATGAAATTACTACTTTTAGTTTTTGAATACTTTGTACACTGACTTTCCTAGTGTTTGAACTACTTACAATCTCACCAACGATATTAAATGGTTTCTTTTCCCCTGCAGCTTCATGAACTTTTTTTTTTTTTTCTTTTTTGAGCCCTTAGTGATGTGTTCTTTCTGAAGTGAATTGAGTTCTAATTTGCATTTCACTATTGGGCAAAAATGATCAACATTTGAAAAGATATTTATTGGGAATTTGTACTTATTCTGAGATGTATGTACTCATTTAATTTTCCTGTTTTATTTTTTTATTTTTTATTTTTAGATATTAGTTATCTTGGGAGGATCGGGAAAAATTTTTCCCATTCTTTTGTTAGTTTTTCATGATTTTGTTTTTTTTCCATGTCTGTGCAATTATAGTTTTATATAATGCTTTTTGTTTACTGTATCATCCTACCCTTTCTACCAAAAACACCAGCAAAATATTAAGAAAATTTCTTTTTTTATGTCTCTACATTTAGAACATATAATGTTTGGCTCTTTCATCTTCTGTTGTTATGCTTTACTCTGACACAGGCACATATATTATTGCTGTACATATATTTCCATGAAAAGACTATTTCCTGAGCAACAAAATAATTTGCATTTTTCTTCTTCCTCCTCCTCCTCCTCTTCATTATTATTTATTATTATTATTATTATTTTGTACTAGAGATCAAACTTGGGGTCTTGCACTTACAAGGCAGGCAGCAGAACTATTGGGCCAAATCCGCAGCCCATTATTTGCATTATTGATATATTATTTGTACCATATCCTAGGTTTATGTTTTTCAAAATTTTTCCTTAAACTTCAATACCAGTACAAAGACAACTATTCAGTTTTCTAAGTAAGTGCCCGCCCCAAAGTTAGCTTCAAAATTATGATGATCCTGTCTCAGTGTCTCCTGAAGCTAGGACTAAAGAAATCACATTTGCCTTAAACCTTTACATATAAACCACTCATCAGTCCAATCAGATGACCAAAGTTTTCCTAGTTTTTTTATTAGTTTTTATTAGATAACATGAAATATAAAAGGACAATTTTATTAAATTCATTCAATATAAGAATCAACTGGTTAAAGTGACACCTGCCTGAAAGAAGCTTAGGATAGTCAGTACATAAACAAATGTGCTGCCCCAGTGATGCTTGGGGTAAACTGTGAAGTGATGAAATGAAAAAAGGACAAACACTAATGTGTAACTGATAGGATTAAAACAATTTTGAGGGGCCCCGGCATTTAGCTCAGTGCTGACACACCTGCCTCACAAGCAAAAGGTCATATACACACACATATATATGTATTTGGGTTTTTTCCATATATATTTGGTTTTTCTCCATTACTGGGGATTGAACTCAGGACCTTTTCTTGCAAGGCAGGCACACTGCCACTGAGGTAAATCCGTGGCCCAAACTTTCATATGTATTTTGGGAAAAGGTCTCACTAAGTTGAATAAGCTGGACTCAACCTTTTCTTCCTCCCACTTCTGCCTCCTGAATTGTTAGGATTAAAAGTGTGCGACAGCAGGTCCAGTAAGATTATTTTCAACTTAGAATAATGGAAAGTAAATGTGCTCAGGACAAAATGTCTTGTAGTTTCAATATTCTGCCACTAGCTGCAACAGCAATACACATTACATATCCTTCTGGTGATGGTAAGAAGCAGATGTGTGCTGCATGGAAGTTGGCCACATGCTATAGGGTGTAAACACTGACAGTGTATTCTGCAGTGTATTATTTTACCTGAATTATATCAGACATTTCAGGTTAAAAATACAGTTTTAGATGACATTACATAACTGGTAATTTATGGGTCTAAGCATAATTAAGGCTAGGGCAAGGTATCTCACTGCATTATGGGTATATAATGCATTGCTCACTTATGTTTTCATGATACTTTTTTTTTAACAGTGTAACCTCATCAGAAATTGAGCAGCTTTTGTATTCATGAACACTATATAAAATATTTTACAAATGCTGTCAATTCTAAAGAGAGTGAAAAGTGCAGGTAAAAGACCAACTTCTTTACACTCCCCATGCATACAACTTGGCCCAGTGTATGTGTGTAAAGGCAATTGTCACATACCACAAACATCAGACAGTGGTCCTTAGGAACAATGAGAAATGTCACTGTAAAAATTTATCTCAAAAATTGGTAAACACAACCTGAATTATAACTTAGTAAATATACTTTTTACCAAATTGACTGATACCTCATGAGTTAGATTTTCCTTCATGCCATTAGATCAATTTATTAGGCTAAATAATTACAAAAGATAGACTGGCATCACAGTGTCAAGAAATAGATTAAAGGCATTTACCTTGTACATTCAATAACAACAACACTCCTTACAACTGCTCCACTGCTGATAAAAATTCCTTTGGAAGTCTTGTTACTGATAAATCATATCCTTGTTCACACTTTCAGGAGACATTACTGTAATTCACGATATCCTTTTGGAGACAACTTATGGTTCTGCTGGTCTGTGGCAATCAAAAACACACAAGAGTATGGTTTACTTTTGTTACATGTGGTGGAAAAATTAACACCAAATTAAAAGTCATTGCAATATAAACATGAAAGTAAAATTCAGATGGTAAGAAAACATAAAAATTTATCTAAATGAAGATATTGCCTCCAATAAGAAAAACATGGAACATTTTGCACATAATATACAATGATGTTGCGATATAAGATGGTATCTTGTCACAATATGAAAAACATAACATTTGCTAATCTACAAGTTCTGTGAAAACAACTCCACTTTGTCAAAAACATTTCATAATTGTCAGAAAATGTTTATCTTAATATAAAATATAGCATTAAATTCAAAATCATTTTTTGTTACACAACATATGAAGTATATACACTAAAACTCTGAAACAAATATACTGGCAAAACCCAAACAGTTAACAAAACACCACTTAAAAAATTAAGTTTTTTGTGGTCTATACCTCCCAATTTAAAGACAAAACAATAAGTATATAGACACTGTATTTCAAAGTAAAAAGCACATTTTAATTCATCATGTACAATTAAAAGGCACCATACCATGGATTAAGCACAAAGGCACTCAAAAGTACAGAATTATTTGAACTCAAAATTTTTATGTGAAATCCTAGTTACATAATCTAGAAATTATAAATTATAAATGATTTACTGAAAAACCACACAATGTATATACTTTAGCCTATCTCCATCAAGGATTTGTATTTCTGGGCGATTTGCAAAGAAAGTTTTTTTGCTTGTGGTTTTTTTGTTTTGTTTTGTTTTTGGTACTGGGGACTGAACTCAGGTCCTTGTAATTGCAAGGCAGGCCACCGAACCGCTGAGCTAAATCCCCAGCTCCTTGTTTGTATTTTTGAGGCAGGGCATCCTGCTGTAGTACTGGCTGGCTCTCAACTCCCTCTGTAGGCCAGGTCAGGCTCAAATTCCTGGCAATGCTCCTGTGCAAAGAAATATTGACATCAAATTTGCTTGTATGAATTCTACATGTCTCCATGATAATTTTTCACAGGACTTTAAAACCGGGCTCACATATATGGAGCTTCTTCCCAGAAAGACTTCCCTTATGACTTTAACAATTTGTATGGACTGACTCATATCCCACATTACTTATATACTCATGGGTGAGTTTTTCATATATTTAGCAATCATATGTGCAGAACATTTTCGCATTGCTTACTTATGATCAAAACCCAGTAAGAGGACTTTCATGTCTTTGATAATCACCATGTGTGATGAAAGCATTCCCATATTGCTTATATATATGAGGCTTCACCCTAGTATGAGCTCTTTCATGTTTTTGGCAATAACTGCTTCTGCTGAAACCTTTCCCACATTGTTTACATATATAAGGTTTCTCCCCTGTGTGAGCTCTTTCATGGATTTGACAAAATCTATGTGTGGTGAAAGCTTTCCCACATTTCATACATAAATAGGGTTTTTCCCCAGTGTGAGTCCTCTCATGTAGTTGACAAAATCTACGTGTGGTAAAAGCTCTCCCACATTGTTTACATATATAAGGTTTCTCCCCTGTGTGAGCTCTTTCATGTATTTGACAAAATCTACGTGTGGTAAAAGCTCTCCCACATTGTTTACAGACATAAGGTTTTTCCCCACTGTGAATTTTTTCATGTGTTTGACAAGCACTTTTTCTAGTGAAAGACTTCCCACAGTGCTTACAGACAAAGGGTCTTTCCCCAGTGTGAAGTCTTTCATGTCTTCAACAAACGCGAAGTGTGCTGAAAGCTTTTGCACACTGCTTACATGCATAAGGTTTCTCCCCAGTATGAATTCTTTCATGTATTCTACAATAACTGTTTGTTCTGAAAGCTTTCCCACATTTCTTACATACATAGGGTTTGTCCCCTGTGTGAACTCTTTCATGTGCTCTACAATTACTGCTTGTGCTGAAAGCTTTCCCACACTGCTTACATACATAGGGTTTATCCCCAGTGTGAAATCTTTTGTGTATTTTAACATATTTATATGTGCTGAAAGCTTTCCCACATTGCTCACATACATAGGATTTCTGAGCACTGTGATTTTTTTCATGGATCTCAACATCACTGTGTGTGCCAGAAGCTTTCGAATTTTTCTTACATACAAAGGCCTTCTCTCTATGATGAGTTCTTTCACTAAGACCATAGTAGATTTTCCTACACTGATCACATTCACAGGTTTTCTCTCCAGCCTTTGTCCTTCTATCATTCTGAAAAGATTGGAAATCACTGCAGTTTCTTCCATGTTGAACACATTTACAGAAATTCTCTTCAGATCTCGAGTATTTATATGGCTTCAGCACAGTGAGAGCCGTGGTGGGCACATTTTGTGACCACTGACCAATCAGAGCCTCACTACAAGCAAGGCTTTCAGGTGGTGTTGAAGCAGCTTGTTTCCCGTGCACATTGGCAACTGGAGTACAAAGGAACGTTTCTTCGTATTGATTCCAAGCTTTATACTGATAGCATTTCTCTACTTCTTCATTTCTGTAAAGAAAAAGTCACAATAATTGGGTCTCCATGTTAATGATTTACCAGAAATTCTGTTTGATGCCTGCTAAGAAATTTACACAATGAATCAACAGGATGCCTTGAAGGAAATCTTCAAAACACCCATTCCCACAACAGGGGTATTCATGTAGAAATTTCAAACTTGGTATATTTTCCAACATTTAGCTTCATATTCTGCAACTCACAATAGTTATACCACATACAGATCATTTTAATACCTTTCCCAGGTCCCTCTCTTCCTTCTCTCCTTACCCTTCTTGTCTTTCTCATCTCCAAAACACCAGCTATCCCTTTTTTTAAAAAATCACCTTTATTTTACTCACCAATTTATACTTTTCGGTTTGTCACAGAAGAGAAACCATGTGACACGTCACATTTTATGCCTGAGTTATTTCACTTAACAGGATGTGATAAAAATCCACCTATTTCTTTTAGCAAATGACATGATATCATTCATCTTTCTGGTTAACTATGTAGTCCATTTTCTATTTCTTTTCCTTGCTAACAAGAGGTCTTAGAAAAAAATCTCTAGCTGCTTCATTTCTCATTCTGAGAGATCCTCATTGATGAGTAAGTGGCTCAGGCTGAGCTTCACCTTGACAGGCTGCAGAATCTGCTCCCCAGAGTGCTGGACTGACAAGAATGTACCATCACCGGCATATCAACAATTTCTTCATGCATGCATCCACCCAGGGATGGACATCAAACCGATTCTAGGGCTTAGCTGTTAAAAATTGGCCTGCTTTGAGTATGAGTATGCGTATATCAGTATGATATGATAATGTTAACTCTTTTAAGAATATACTCGACACATATGCTTAGATCAAATGGAACTTATATTTTCAGCTTCCAAGACATCTGTATACTGCTTTATCATAGTAGCTGTACTTAACATTGTACCACTAATTTTGGAGGGTGCCTTCTAAGAAATTTCAATCACGAATGGACTCAATTCTTTGCAGCACATGTGCAAAACACCTATTACAACACTAGCATTCATCTGTACTTTCAATACTCCTTCAAGGTTAGCAATTTTCAGGTAGCAGATTATCTCAAATTCACATGTATATGTGAACAATTATCTCGAAGATGGGTTCCTGTCAAAATTCAAAGTTTATTTTTACATATATACCTATATATAATTCCTAAATGCAATTTCATATATTTTTATAGTTAAATTGTCAGATTATACCTACTCAAGCTGTACACATCTTTGGAGAACATGTGTTACATTAAATTGAACTTGCCTCATTTCCTTGATTTTCTGCTCACACACTGAGTATTGAGAAACATTCTTTTTTTGGTACTGGGGATCAAACTCAGGATCTTGTGCTTGTCAGGCAGGCACTATGCCACTGAGCTACATCCCCTACCCTCGAGGAACATTCTTTGTCCTTGCGAATGTAAATTACCTCAGATTTCTCCAGTAATTTCTGTAGTCTTCTTCAACTTCCTGGTTATTCCACATTCTTCCTGAGTTGTAGACATAGAAATATAAGCAGTCAGTATATTATTACATAAAAATTAAGATTTCAATTGGATTCATGATATAATGTAACCAGGCCTGTGATATTCTTCAGAATATTTTCTTTCTTTCCAATGAGACAGCACTGATGAGCAATAAGTAATACTCTCTGATTATATAGATGGGAAAGAGATGTCATCCTTACCTATAGCAGCTATGTTCCTAAAGGTTTCCCCCATCACATCTCTGTAGAGCTTCTTTTGGGATGGATACAGCAAAGCCCACTCCTCCATGGTGAAGTTCACAGTCACATCCTCAAAGGTCACTTCTTCCTAAACATCAGAGATATTTCTCAAAGGAAAGTTGAGACTCACAGTATAGGATACCTCAGCTGTCATAAAAAAATTGAATTCAGAGCTATGGTGGTGCAAACGTGTACTCCCCTGTACTCAGGAGAGTGAGGCAGGAGCACTGCTATGAGTTCAAGACCTGTGTGGGCTACACAGTGAGTTCACATCCTGCCTGAACTACGTAGTAAGACTGTGTCTCAATAAAACAAGACAAAACAAAACATAAGCTGAATGGAGGTTGAATCCTTCCGATATTAGTAACAAATATTAATTCCAAGTCTTATCATTTTCAAGCATACATTCATTTTTTTTTCACACAGCAATGCTAATGAAACAGCAAAATACAAGCACTGGTTATTTTGCTAGGTCACTGCAAGGGTATCTTTTAACTGTCTCTACAGCGAAGCTCATAGAAGAAGCCTACAAGATCACTATCCACTAAACACTGGGGCTGATGAATATCTAATGTATGGCTTTGATAGTCCATAGGTAACATCTCTTTTCAAATCTTTCTATGGTGTTAAGTCCCTCCTTGTTTGATTTTACTTAAGCAGCATTTTTAAATTTGAATTTGGTTTCATAAGAAAAATAACTGAATATCAAATATGGCATATGAGTAATAATTAAAATTTCATGGAAAAAGTTTTATTAGAACAACTCCATGAACACTGAAAACAGGAAAAGGCTGGAAAAACATCTTAAATCTCAGTGTCCCCAAGTGGCCTCCTTGAGCTTAAATATAAGAAATGCTAGGTGCATATGAGGGGAAGAAGATGAATAAAATGTAGTAAGCATTGAAAATCAGTACATCACAAAGTAATTAGGCAAAAGAGGAAAATTTCATCTAGGTGTGTTAGTACATGTCTATAATCCAAGAACTTGGGAAGCTGCTGCAGGCAGCTGCTGCTGCAGCCTCAGCTACATAGTAAGATTGATTGAAGCTCTGAAATACAAAGATCAATCCTAACTCAAACTCCCCACAAAAAAACGAACATTTATAAACAACAACAAAAAAAAGTCATTTGCAAATGACATTTTTGATTTGTTAAAAATAATTACAGCTGGCCGGGAATTTAGCTCAGTGGTTCTACCACATGCTTCGCAAGCGCAAGGCCCCAAGTTTTATCCCTGATACCAAAACAATAAAATAAAAAAATAATTATAGCTGTACACTATAATAAAATACTAATGGCATTCAATACTTTCTAAATAAGAATTTTGATAGCTTCCATAATATACATGAATGACACTAAAACTCCACCTTTCAAGATTGTACAATTAGTCAAGAAAATGACAAATGGATCTCAGGAATGGAAGACAGACCTCAGTGGGTCCACATATATGTGGAAAATTGATTCTTGATAGAGCTGGTGTTATACATCTCTAAAAGAAATCACAGTCTGTTTCATTATGTTCAGGGAGAAACAAGTATGTATTTAGAAATTTAGATTTTATACTCTAGTATGCTACATGAAATAATTAGCTTATATAATGAAATGGGAAAGATAACCTTGAATGACTTAAGAATTCATAGTGAAATACCTTTTTAAATGTGAAAAAAGGTGTTCCTCAATATAATCAACTAAAAGAATTAAAAGGAAAAAGTAAAATATATATGAAAACCATAAGATATAAACAAGACAAGAAAGTATTTGCTGTGTACACAGTATAAAGATTTTGTACAGGAAACAAAGTACAATGAACCCAAATCTAAAAAAATAACTACAGTGTATCTAACTGAAAAAAAAAAAACAAAACCAAAAAACAAAAAAACCACAGGCTGGGCATGGTGGTGCATGACTGTAATCCCAGCACTTGGGAGGCTGAGGCAGGAGGATCAGTGTGAGTTTGAGACCAGCCTGGGCTACATAGTGAGTACCAGGTCAGTCTCAACTATACAGTGAGACCCTGTCTCAAAAAAACAAACAAACAAACAAACAGAAAAAAACACAGAATAAATATAAAGCACCAAGAATTTTTGAGAAAATCAGTAGAAAAAATCACTAAAGATAATGGAAGTATGAAATAACACAATAAGGATATAGATATGTAAGAACAGAGAATCAATTGATAAACTCCACATTCATTACTTTGACTTTAGAGTTGACCAAAACCTGTAGACCAGTGACTTCTTTCCAATATCCAGAGAATACACCATGGTATTATTCCTGGAGATAGATGTTATTCTTTCCAAGTAAACTTGAAAAATTCTGAATCACAAGACCAATGGAATGGGTGAGAAAGCACTTGGCTCTTGATTTATATATCAGCACTTGTGAACAATAATGAGAGGAAAATAAAAACTCTAAAAATAGTTCTCTTATGATTTCTATAATAACCATATATTGAAAATTCCAAAGGAAGAAGCTAAAAGAACACTGTTCACATAACCCATACATGGTGAATTTAACAAAAGTCTCCCAAGTGGAACAGTGGTCATGCATGGCACAAGACAGATTGAGTCAGATCAGGTATCACCTGGATGCTCCCACCCATTGCCCAAGGTCCACTGAAGAAACTTTCTTAGTATTCTCAGATATTCACATTGTCACTAGTGTTAAAACTCACCAACAATTATGAAAGTAAAATTTATTGCAAAATATTCAAATACAAGGGCTGGGGATTTAGCTCAGTGGTGCTGCCACCTGGCTCACAAATACGAGGTTCAGCTGGGCATGGTGGTGCACACCTGTAATCGCAGCACTCGGGAGGCTGAGGCAGAAGGATCACTGTGAGTTCGAGTCCAGCCTGGGCTACATAGTGAGTTCCAGGTCAGTCTCAACTACATAGTGAGACCCTGTCTCAAAAAACAAACAAACAAACAAAAAACAAAAAGAAAAACAAAACAACAACGACAAAAAATACAAGATTCTGAATTCAATTCTTGGTACAAAAAAAAAAAAATTAAAACATGAAGTTACCATCAAGAAAGCATATATTAAGGGCCAAGGATTTAGCTCAGTGGTTGACCACCTGCCTCGCAAGCACAAGGATCTGAGTTTGATTCTCCGGTACCCCCCCAAAAAGAATGCACATATTAATTTATATATGAAAACAGGAGACATAATTTGCACACTGGACAGCAATAAACAAAGCAACACAGTTGAAAACAGGAGCCCCCCCCTCAGATCCCAGCAAGCAAGCACTGGTCAAACTATATTGCCCACCAGGAGGACAGGTTCGATGGTCAAAGAGAGAGAGAACAAGTATCAGAGCTGATCAGTGACTACACATGAGTATTATGTTCCCAATACTGAGCTCACCTAAACAGGAGTGGTTTTTATGTTGACATATGAGAGGGCAATCAATCCTCAGACTACCTAGAAAGGGGAAGGGCAAGGACTGAAGAGAAAAAAGACAATAGAGGGTTGGAGGGTTAGTTCAGTGGCACAGCTGCTGCCTTGCTAGCACAAGGTACTGAGTTCAATCCCTGGTACAAAAAAAAAAAAAAAAAAGGAAAGGAAAAAGACAATAGAGACTTGTGTGTAATTTCAAAGTATATGAGGTATATGTGGGACTGGGAGGTCAGTGACTCAGAGTGGGCAAAGACAAAGACTCTCTGAGTTAGCCACTATTTATTTGGTACACACAATAATTGGAGGGAGTATGGGGTGACTTGTGGGACCCAAGGTGACTGCATGTCTGATTCCCTGCAGATGCAGATCTCATGCAGGTGAGAGCAGAAAGGAGAGTATTCCCACCTCAGGAGGTGGGATGAGCTGAGCCAATAAGGATTTCCTCCCTCCCCAGATGAGACCTTTCTCTTTTGTATTCTACTTGGCTCTCCAGAAATCAGGATGTCTTCAGCTGGTGTCATCCTGCCATTGAGAGCCACAGCTTCACAGGCTATTGAGGGCTAAACTGCGACCAGGGGCAAAATGAAGTTGTGTTTCTACATGCCATATCCAGCTCT
This sequence comes from Fukomys damarensis, assembly GCF_012274545.1. Taxonomy (NCBI): domain Eukaryota; kingdom Metazoa; phylum Chordata; class Mammalia; order Rodentia; family Bathyergidae; genus Fukomys; species Fukomys damarensis. The sequence goes on from NW_022900913.1 coordinate 62,586,020, forward strand.
TGGCCAAGGCAAAGCTACAGTCATACTTTAATTATGAAATGATTCTCCCCAAACTTTACGTGGAAATGCTCCTGACAGTAACACTGATGAGGGTAGATTTTACAGAAAGCTACGCAAAATGATACACAATTCTCTCAATGATACAATCAAATCTGCAAAATCTATATTAATCTGACATTATTCAATTTGTACCTCAAAATAAACAATGATTATGGTAATCAGATGAGCCAGTTCTCTAAAAAGAAGAGTCATTGATACATATTCTACTAAACAGACCATCGAAGTACATGTGGTAAAACTCAAACATTCAGAGAAACATCACTGAACCGCAATTATGTCTAAAGATGTCAAAACAACTCCATCAGCAATTAGTAGCTGAGGGAAGGAGAAAAATCTATAATGGGACAGTTAAACCAATAATATTGTACTTCACAGGGATTAGCTGGATACTGCATAATACTCCATCTAATAACTACATAGTACAAGGCATCTCAAAATCACAAGAAATATTCACCCAAATAGGCCATGTTCAGAGCAACAATTGAGAATTTCATTTCTAAGGGGAAAATGATTGAAATATGTTATGGACATGTACCAACTCCCTACAATGAATGTAACCATTACGTACTTTAAACATGTAGCAATAAAAGTAAAAAAAAAAAAAAA
>NW_022900913.1:62586720-62597773 GCF_012274545.1 Fukomys damarensis
ACATGCAGGCTCTCACACCTATTGAAATGAAATCTGACATCAAGAGTAGAAACATATTTAAAATCCCAAGAATTAGAGAGTAAGGGCCGGGGATGTAGCTCAGTGACACAGCAACTGCCTGGCAAGTGCTAGGATCCATTCCAGATACCAAAAAAAAAAAAAAAAATTAGGAGCTTAAATCCTAAACTTGTAAAGGATACATGCATCAAATGTAAGGCTTCATTAAGTATTAAGGATGTAAAAGCATGAAAATGAATATACAATATATTAATTAACATTTCAGGGAAGCCAGCTGTGGTGGCACATGCCTGTAATCTCAGCACTGGGGAGGATGAGGCAGGAGGATTGCTGTGAGTTCAAAACCCACCTTGGCTACATAGTGAGTTCCAGGTCGGTCTCAACTGCATAGTGAGACCCTGTCTCAAAAAACCAAAACCAAACCAAACCAAACAAAAAACAAACAAAAAAACATTGCAGGGACCCAGAAATGGGGCATTCAAAAGAAATTTAAAACAATGCATATACATATTGGAAAAGAACAAAGATTACAATATTAGAAATTTACAGAAATAATATCACCGTGAAAATTAAAATCACTCAACAAATCGGAAATTTCATTACCCATTATTTATGTAGATTAGACAAGAGAATAAATTATTAAAAGTGTCAAAGACATTACTGAATCATTAATGTAATCCATTACAATAAAATCTAGAGGACAAATCATAAAATGCTCTCGGTGAATATAGACAAAACAGAAGATTAAAAAATAATAAGCTGAGGGCCGGGGATTTAGCTCAGGGGCACCGCGCCTGCCTGTCATGCGCAAGGTCCTGAGTGTGATCTTCGGTACTGCAAAAATAACAGAAAAAAGTAATAAGCTGAGATTAAGATGGAACACATTAAAATGTCTTTGCTTGTGTATAACATCAAGGTAAATGCTAGAAATATTTAAAGTACCAAGGAGAACCTAATGGGATTACTAAGGTGTTGTGGTCGTTCTGCCCGTTGGTATGCAAGAGAATGAAGACACAATGGTGAAAATTTTGACCATAGCACAACTCAAATGGAAACTTAATTGTACTGAATTGTACTTAAAAATTCTGAATTATACCGATCTTACACTGCTAGATCTTACACTGCTGTTACATCTGCTCCGTATGGAACCCAGGAGATCACTAGGTATTTGGCAAGAGCTCCGATACTGAGGCATAGCAAAACATTTCTATAAATTCTCAGGGCCTCTGTCAACAACTACCACGAGTTTGGAAATGTGAGGACACACTGGAAATTTCAGAGACTACGATAAATATAAAAAAGCAGAAATCTAAGGAGAGCAGTTGTGCCTGTGAGACCCTGTGTCAGATATTAAACTTCAGATCCTCCAGATCTGCTGCTGGTAGGAATGAGACCAGGAACCTAGCTCACCGCAGCTACACCCGGCTCCAACCCACCTGTGAGTCAGGGTCTCCCCAAACGTCTTCCTCTCCCCAAACTGGTGGCAGACTGAGGACAGCAGGGGGTTTTCCCAAGACGGCATTGTGGTTTGGCGGTGTCACAATGAGAACAGGATTCTGGGGATCTGGAAGTAGCCTTGCCCCAGCAAAACCCAAAAGGGGCAGAGAGTGAGCCATGGCCAGTGCAGGTGGACCTCAGGGTCTAAAGTTAGGAACTGAGGCTCTAGCCACCACAGCTGGTTCGATCACTTCTAACGGATCGCACCCCCACTCCACCCCTATTTCAGGGTTCCCATCCCACAATGTTACCATTGCGGTGCTTGAGGGTCTCCCGGGGTCTTTCTTAGGCAGACCACAGCTACTAAAAGCAACTGAAAGAGGACTTGCAAGCTTTGCGCTCCAAACTTTAGCACCACGACACCGGAAGAACCCGGCCACCTTGGCCCACCTGATTGGACAGCTCACAAGCCCGCCCATTCATTGGCTCCTGTTCTATTAACTTCCCTCCCGAGGAGGAGAGAAACAAATCCCTACCTGCAGAAGTGGATCCCAAATGAGAAAGATTGTAGTGCAGACTTAAGGACCAGGCAGGCTTCTACAATCTTGACCTCTACTCCCCTGAGGGATACTTGGTTTTAAGAGTTTTGCCCCTTGCTTTTCAGTGCTGTTTCTTTTTTCTTTTCTCTCTCTCTTTTTTTTTTTTTGTACCGGAATGGAAGGCTTGTGAGGCAGGCAGCGGAACCACTGAGCTAAATCCTCTGCCCTATTCCTGTTTTCTTAAAGAATTCATTTCTTCCTGAAAATGTGTCACAAATGTGTCAAGAAGGTCCAGCATCAGGAGCTGCGGATTTAGCCCAGTAGTGCCCAACCTCCCTGGCAAGCACAAGGTCCTGAGTTGAATTCCCAGTATTAAAAAAAAAAAAAAAAAAGTCCTTGGTCAGTGTTCTGTGGAAAATTCAATCTCATGACATCAGGAAACATCCTGAGTCCAGCCCAGGACTGGACATAGTGGAACAGAGTAAGGGCAGGCTGTTTGAGAAGTATATTTGAGAGCCAGGCAGCAGGCTTTATTGTCAAGATTTTTTCAATATCTCTCTCCACCTGTTCATTTTCAGCCAATGGAATGAATACAAGCCCCCAAAAGGTAGACAATTATTGTGCAAATGAAGAAATCTGAATTAAATGATATCAATAATCTGCAAAAAAAGTAAAGATAGAGGAAAATCAAACATTTTAACTCTCAGACTAGCTTAGCAGTCAGGCTCATAGAAAAGCCTGAATTCTGAAAGTGAGCCTATTGCCACAAGTGAGGGTCAGAATGATTGGGGAAATGGAGCCTACTGCTCATCCACTCAGCCATTTCCTGGTGATGAGGCAGAGAAACTTAAGGACTTCTGATATCATTCATCATGCCCTGTAGGTCCCTCCTCACAGACTGAAATTCTGCCTCTTCAGGATTTTACTTTCCCTCAAAGGAATGACCTGGAGCCATGTAATACACTTGCTAGCAGCTAACTTGGTTGTGGGGTATTAGCTAGGTACACTTCTAGGTGTGTCTGTTGGAGTCACATGAGTTTGGCCTGAGGAAGCTAATCTGATCCGTGGATCCTTCCCCTCAGGTTCTTTTCATGCTGCCTGACTCCTTATGTCATAAAAAATGTATCTTTTTCTCTTCATTTCTATTTGCCAAATTATTTTTATATTGGAAACAGTTAAACCCAGACTATACTCTCTGAAACAATGAGTCAAAAGAGGCCTGTTTTTATTAAGTTCTGTATGGCAGGTATATTGTACCTGTAACTAACTAATTAAGCAAGTAACTAAATAAATACCTAATATAATTCAGTTAGGTATGTGTCCTAAATAATCTTGCAAATGCATCAATTCATTCTTCACATAATTATATAAATGAGTCTTTTCAATGACTGTTCTTCACAGTTTTTTGGGTTTTTATGTGTACATGTTTCAGTCTGACCCCAGCAACACTTTGCTTATCAAAACCACTTACTTCCACTTCAATCCACTCTCCTCCATGCAGGCAAAACTCACTGAGTGCTAATGCACATTTGGCCATGAACTCATGTTAAAACAAATCCACTGTTACAGAAAACTGGCCTGGTGTTACACAGCATTTCGCAAGCTGATGGAGGCCTCCTTTATTGCCTATCAATTTCACTTGTAAGTGTTGCCTTAGAAGAACCCATGATGAATATCCACAATAAGTGAAAATATGTATGACATTGCTCTCTGGGGAACCACTCTAACATCCCTGAGTGTGTTATAAATTCTTTTTTTTTTTTTTAATTTCTCAGTACCAGGGATTGAACTCAGGACCTTGTCTCTGTAAGGCATGCCCTATGCCATTGAGCTAAATCTCTGTCCCCACATGCCTGAGCATATTGAAACAAGGTTGCAAGCAATCTGGCCCCACATCCCTGAGTGTATTGCAAGAAGGTAATTGACACTTTTGTGGCGGTCCAGCCATCACAACACTAATGTGCCTGAGTCCGGGAGTGAGGATTGAGAAAGGAAAGAACACTGAAGCCTGAGTGGAGACCAAGAGAAGTCTGATTTATTTCACAGAAACAGCTCCTTTTAAAGGCTCACATCAACAGGAAGCTTTTAAGATCACACAACAACAGAAAACACCAAGTAATCATTTTTATCTTTATGCAAAGACCGGATTTTCTGACTTTTACAAATAACATCAGATCTTTGGCTAACGAGTTCCTGTTATGGCAGGGTCAAAGAACAAAGCAAGCTTAGTCTGATTTATTTCACAGAAACAGCTCCTTTTAAAGGCTCACATCAACAGGAAGCTTTTAAGATCACACAACAACAGAAAACACCAAGTAATCATTTTTATCTTTATGCAAAGACCGGATTTTCTGACTTTTACAAATAACATCAGATCTTTGGCTAACGAGTTCCTGTTATGGCAGGGTCAAAGAACAAAGCAAGCTTAACAAACAGTATCTCAACAATTTCCTTGAAAAGTAGCAAATGTTGCATAGATTGTGTTGATGCCTTAATTGTACAGGAAGAAGTTATTTTCCAAATGTCAAACTCCAGTGTGCCATGACTGGGCCCCGACACACTTTCATCTACAGGTACCCAAAATTTACGTGTGCCTTTTCCATCTGGAATCACAAGTGCACATGCTTCAGGTCCCATTCAAATGCTGCAAATCCCTGACATTGTCTTTCAACATTACTGAAGACCAAAGGAATCATGGCCTACTTCATCACACTTTTTTCCAAACTGCCATGCTCGATAAAAGAGAATTTCTCATCTGAGTCCTGAGAAGCTGATCATACAGAAGAAGAGCTTTATTCATCATGATTGTTCCTTCTAAGCACGTTTATATTTTGATGCTAAACTCACAGTTGATGAAAATAAGAAAAATTAAGATACTATGACAACATGAAAGAAGGCAGTTTGAACCTCGCTTGCTCAGTCAAAAAGGTGGCATTTTACCTCAAGTGCTTTGAATGATGCAAAGGATTTTCCCAGGCAATGTTAAAATAGCATTGATGGCAGACAAAGTAGTTGGAATCAAAGGCATGTGTGTGTGCTGATCATAGGTAGAGGGAAGTATCAAACACTGAGTGTAGAGCATGAAGGAGAGGGGAGGCTCTGAGAAACTTATCCCTTTTCCGCCTATAGAAGTCTAGTAAAATGTTCCAGCACCATTCACTTTGAAGGAAATTTCTAGGTGGAATGAGGTGGACCTTTACTTAAATTTCCCTAAGTTTCAGATAGTTCTATACTACTGTGCTAATGGAAATTTGAGGAAACAGAATGTACCTAATTGTAAGGGTCAGGGGACTGGACATCACTGGAGACCCCTGCAGTAGGTCCCAGCCTCCTGTGCACCACCACAGCACTGGCTAAAGGTTAAAGAATAGACTGAACCAGAAGTACAGTGAAGCTGAGTCTTGGGTCCTGGTCAATGCTGCTCTAGGCAACAATGACAAAAGCCCCCAAGGGCGTCCAGCATTTATTGAATACAGTCATAAGAAGAAATAGGGGGCTAGGGAGCTTTTAAGTCATCTAGTGGATTACTGCTGAACACCTGGCATGATGGCACCAGGCAGGTCTGTCAGGGAATAGGCACTGCTTATCTTGCAAGTATACAAGAAACTTGTACTGGGTCCAGGCACAATTAGCAAGCAACCCACAAGGTCCGTTGTGGGAGCCCGCTGGCATTTGACATTGGAAAAGTAACTTCTTCTACCATTGAGGCATTGACACAATCTATGACTCTATTTGGCTTTTCTGAGATGAGGGTCTCAGCTATACAGATGAGATTGACCTGGAGCTCACTGTGTAATCCAGGCTGGGTTTATGGGATTATCCAGGCTGGGTTTATGGGATTACCGGTGTTGACCTGGAGCTCACTGTAATCCATACTAGTTTTATGGGATTACAGGCGTGCACCACCATGCCTGGCTCAAGGACTTTGTTAAATTTGACCTTTGATCTCCTCCCTAATATTGCTTGATGTTTCCTGTTGGCTTGCCTTTAAAAGGAGCTGTTTCTGTGTAATAAATCGGACCTCTTGTCTCCACACTATTGAGTGTGCTGTCCTTTCTCAATCCTCACTCCCCAACTCAGGTACGTTCGTGTTGTGACGGCCGGACCGCCACAGTCAGTGAGAAGCGATAATTCAGGGAAAAGGATTTTTTTTTTTTAATTTAGTACTGGGGATCGAACTCAGCACCCTTTGTTTGCAAAGCAGGCGGCAGCACCACTGAACTAAATCACGGGCCAAGGCAAAGGACCTCAGCAGCACTTAATTCAGCAGAGCCCTGCCACATCACAGACCAGAATTTAGGCCTCAGTGACAGATATTAGCAAAGGAGAAATATCAGCCAGACTCTGGTAGCTGACATGCCCCTTTGACTCACACAGGGCTTTGGTCTGACTCCTTATGTATACATATGTAAATGAAGGATTGAAACCTGTAAACCCACTCCTTCCCTAAGTGTATAACCACTGGGCTCTGGCTGAGTGGCATGGTCAGTCTCTTTGTGGAGAAATTCCAAAATGACGCACTGGTGTTAAGAATAAAGCTGTACACATTGCCCCCAAAACTCCTGGGTGCATCTTCCATTTTCTTGGACTACCTGTGTTGAGCTGTAGACACTAGAGCTGAATATACTGCCTGCAGTAGTTAGATTCACAGACATAGTAATCAAAATTGTACTTTCAGAAACTGAGAGAAAAGAATAGGAAATTATTGTTTAATAGGTAGACATTTGGGAGATGGAACGATCTGTGTGTGGATGATGGTGATGTCTGTACTGCAGTGTCAAGGTGCACAATACTCCTGAATTGTACACATAAAATGGGCAAAATTCTAAACTGCTTCTGATTAATCACTGTAAAAATAAAATGAGCAGTAATTCAAAGACATACTCATAAAAAATAAGACCTGATTCTATATACAATTATTTTAGACTACAGAGAAAGACTATGCTCAAGAAAATCTATAGTAAATTGTTATAACAGAGTTTAGGAAGTTAAATAAACTAAATTTTTATGAGAATGCATTAACTGTTGGTTCTTCACCTTATCCTTACAGAAGCATAAGTATAAGATCAAATACACTACAAAAAAAAAAAAAAGCCAATTTTTGTTTGTTTCTAGGAGAGAAAGGAAGACTAAGCACAACAGAGCATTGGGAAGATATTTACCAGGCCTCCAGGGCCTCTATCTAAATCATGTCAGTATTGTTGGGAAAAGTCAAGTCATCCCTAAACTGGTTCAAAAAATCTAATTGGCAATCAGAAAAAAATAAAACAAACAAGCAAACAAACAAAAAACAAAAAACAACCAAGCATTTCCTAGATATAATTCTGTGCATAACATGACATACCTAATTTCCTCATTAAAAGATGTTCCTTGGGCTGGGGATTTAGTTCAGAGGTTCCGGTGCCTGCCTTGCAAGCTCAAGAACCCGAGTTCAATCCCCAGTACCAGGGGAAAAGACAAACACGATCCTCTTTGAACATCCTTCATCAACCATACCCAGGGAGAACAGCTCATCTCCCCTGACAGTCAGGTGCTTCAGCTTCTGCGTGAAGAGGAAGGAAACTCAGATGGGGATAGAGAATGACTTGTGAGCACAAATAATAATTTCCTTCTCCAGTTCTGCACAAATATCTTCTCAAGAAAGACTAAGATGTGACGTTTACACTGTAGTTTGTGAGGTCTCCACACCTTAGACCTGCATGGATGGGGCAAATTACATCTGTGCTGAGCCCTTCTCACAATCTACTGAAAGAGCAGAAGGCAGTGATGGAAAGATGCTTCAGATATGTTCATACAAGCCTGCCAGGGGGTGGCAGGAGCATTCACCAGTTTCAGACAGACTAATTAAAGATACCAACAGAGGACTTCCAGAACTGCTTCAGTAAGTGACAGGAAAGACAGAATAAGTCTTTTCAAAGCAAGACTGAGTATCTTGAAACACTGATGGCAATGTGTTTTTTTTTTCTAATAATTTTCATTTTAAAATTCAACACATATTAAGATCACACCTTGTATCTGTAAATATAAGAAACTGCTTGTGTCATAATCATAGGTTTAATTACTTTAGCTTATCAGCAAGTCCTAGTCCAAAATTTTTCCATTCAGTAGCCACAGGCAGCCACTGCAGTGACACTGGTTGCCCGAAAGTACCACCGCCTTTTTGATTGTTGGTGTGGTTTTTTTTTTTTTTTTAAAAAAGATCCTTGGGAACTAATCTAGGGACTTCCCACTGAACTACATCCCCAGGCCTTTCTCATTTTTCTAGAAACTTTATCTCTAATTCACTCATTGCCCACACAGTGCTCTAAGTTTAAGAGATGAAATGTTAAGAGATGAAAACCTTGACCTACAAAACACTAGTACAAGGTAGATAGACTGCAACACACTCGCACATCTCAGTTTCCCAACACTTTACCTTTTGAAGCCATGTCAAATACCATGTCCTAGTAACATTGCAGTCCAGATGTAATACAATCCACAATCACACCGAGTTCTACTGCCGTTCAAGGTGAGGAGGGTGGAAGTGCACACGGTGAAGCTTTGCTTCTTAAATACCCCCCTGAGCAGGCCCATCTCACACACAACCTAACGGCTCCACCCACTCACCCTCCACCCACCTGAGACCTGCGACAGTCTCTGCCTGCTCACACCTCCACCCATTCACAGCCGGCACTGTTACAACCCCACTCTAGACTTGGTTCAGCCACAAACATATCTGCTGCTTTTACCCAATTCACCTGTTCAAATTCTTCCTTCCTCCCACTGAAATTTACAATCTTTTACTTTTTAAAAAAAGATGTTGAGATCATCAGGGCACAGAAGGGTCTCTCTTTATTTTTTTATTAGTACATGCTTGTAATACATGTTTACATTCCTTGTGGGAAAATTGTTGCATGTAATACATTCTCATCCCCTTTCTCTTACTTTACTCTTTCTTGCTTCGTCCACTTCTTGATCCCTTTCCTGCTTTTGCGGGGGGTACTTGATTGCAATATATGATGTTTACATGCCTTGTTTAGAGTTATATGTACACAACAAATCTTACTTTCTTTTTATCCTCTCTTTTTTCCTTTCTTCTCTTCTATCCACTCCTTCTATATCTTTATCCCTTTCCTCTTTTAAAAATGTCAATCTCCCTACTATTTATCTTTTATTTTGCTCTTTATTTGGTCTTTAGATTTATCATATAACCTTCTTTGCATTATATAAGCTTACTGCTTTGATTTCCCTTTATATTAAGGCTTTAAGGAAACTAACATTTAATCCCTATATTACACTGATGAAAACATGAGAAATACCTCACTCATGCACCATACAAAGCAGATTAATGTTTTAGTTTTTGAGAAGCACCATCTACAGGTAATTTACAGTAAGACGGCACTGCAATTCACTTTTATATGTAAAATAATTAGACTGTTGGGAAACAAAATAAATTTTGAAGCTTAAAACAACTAAAGCTTTTCTGTCACACAAAATCATTTCTTGGTTTTATATTTGTCAAGATTGTTTAAATCTTTCCTAATCTAACCATCAACATTTAGAACTGCTTTTTTTTTTTTTTTTTTCTTTTTGGTACAGGAGATCAAACTCATGACCTTCTGCTAGAGAGGCAGGAGCAGTGCCACTGAGCTAAATCCCAGGCCCTATAACTGCTTTTTTAAATGAGTGAATTACTTGAAAAGCAACAGTTCCTAATGGCCAAAGGAGGGAGAGCTGCAGAAAGTTACAGGGCTGTCATGCTCTGTAGTTGCTGTATCCACACCTTTAGAGATGGAACTGATTTTGCTGCTTTAAATAGGTGGGAGTAGTTTTTGAACTGGTTGCAGCTCTGGAGATTAAATATCTCTAAGAGTGTCTGCAGGTAGCCATGTATTTGGGACCATCAAGGGGAAGTATATGTAGCTACCACCTGAGGCCAGTCACAGAGTTCCAGATTGGCTGGGGATTAAATTCTCCTGGACAATACTCCCTTAGGTTCCCCAAAGGAAGAGGAAGTACTGATTATAGCTTCCACCCTCTCTCCAAAAGTCTTCCCCCTGCAGGGCACTCAGCTCTACCCTGGGAACCACTCAGAGATATTGGCTTTCTAAACTACCCTAAGGCACTGTCTCTTCAACTACTGCCTTAGGTGTGTAGTGGCCAGGACTTGAAGAGACCATGCTCATTTTCAGCATATCAGTGGTACTGACACATGAACTGAGCTTGGAGCTATACAGATTTTGGGTTCTATACTCCTTAAGCTTTTCTCTTGTCACTGTCATAGAACACATGGGACATTCCCTATAGAAACTCACTTTGAACAAATGTTATCTCACCCAAATAATTACTCATTTTTCACGAGATTGAAACTGTATTTACTTGGAAAACCTACACGGAGTTTTATGATCCCAGCCTGGAGAGAATAGGGCATACCAATACAGGCTTTCTCCTAATACCCTGAAGCTCACAGAGCCTTTTAGTAAGTAGTAAAACACTTACACGGGATGATAGGAATCCAAACACAGACACTCGCTGCAGGTATCCTGCCTTGTGCCACCCTCTTCTCTCTTTCTGGACTGGTTCCCATCTGAAGCTGCCTGCAGAGCTGCACTACATCCCACCAGCGACCTTGCACAAGAAGCTAGCAGCGAGGTACCACGTGCAAATTTCACATTGCTGATTTGCAAGAAGTTCCGATTAACCAAGCGAAGGAACATGTCCCAGCCCTCTCAGCAGAAACAATGCTCTCCAGTGCATAAAATCTTACCTGACCTGACCACATAAGGGGTTAATCTCAAATCCCCTCCCCATGATCAAAGCATTCTTTGGGCACCAGTTCACATTCCACACCAGCCTCTTCCTGAAGTTTTCCTTGCAGAGTGCCCAGGCACAGACCACCCAGCAAGAACTGCATCCTGCTCCAGGACATCACAGTTCTCTGGGACATTTTCCAGAGAGTACCTGTGCCTTTCAGCTTGGTGCTGATGTTTTGGGAGAAGAAATTTCCAGAAACCAAAAGACCCCATGGGCTGACCTCAAATCCACCTCCTGATTCACTGTGATGGCTTCTTCTTGGAGGT
>NW_022900913.1:62598273-62602052 GCF_012274545.1 Fukomys damarensis
GTCAGTGGTAATCAACTCCAGATTTCTCATAATATCTACACTGAAGTTCTACAATATAGAAAATAAATTGTAGGTGAGCATGGCTATAAAGAGATTCTTGCCTTTGAAAAGGCAGTTCTAATGAAGGCAATGCTTCCTCTCACTGCAAAATTGTTTTGGTACCAGGGATCAAACTCAGGACCTTGTGCTTGCAAGGCAGGCATGGAGCCACTAAGCTAAATCCCTGGCCCTTGATCGCACATATTATTATGAAGTGTTTGAAGTGTGTAGAGTTTTAAAATCCCAACATCATTTCCAGTGACCTTTCTTACTGTGGAATCCCATGTTTTGAAAGTCCTCCAATAATCTCTCTAAAACTTATTTAAAATTCTCAGTCTACTCTGAAACACATTTCCACCACTTCTTTCACTCTAGCTATAGTAAATAGAAATCATGAAAATAATTGTGTTATATATTCCACCCTCACGTACCCCCCACACTTCAAAACAAAAAGAGCCGTGAGTTGCCACATGTTACACAACATCAACCCTAGTCCTTCTTGCACTTCAAACTGGTGTAACAGATCCCTTATTCTCTATAACATTGGGAGTGATTAACTCACATACCAAACCTAACATGTCCACTGAAAAATGCCCACTGTTTCTGGTGCAGAACTGCTCCTTTCCAATCTTCCCTATGTTAATTACATTAGATTCCTAGCTTCCATAGACTTAAGCAACAAATGTAGCTACCCTTTCCCGTTCTCTCACTGTGTAACCAATTGAACAGCAAAGCATTAGCTGTAACTTTCAAATGCCCAGTCTTCCAGTGTTGGGGAGTTCCACTGCCACAATCCTCTCTGCAGCACCATAGTCCCTATGCTGGATGATTAAAACAGCTACATGGCCAGTTCATATTTCTATGCTGCTGGGTCACAGGAGTACTTTGCTTAATGAAGTGCATGTATAATGTACAGACACTACATTCCAGTGAATAAAAATGACTCTTGTATGATGTCGTAGTACCTAATGACATGACAATTCCTATGAAACTCCCAACATTCTTTTTATTTTTCTGAATTTCTACAATATTTCCAAGCAGAGCTTAATGACTCGGACTTACTTACATCAATGACATACACATCACAGTGGATTTCACTGGCTAGTTCCTGCTTGACTGTTAAATCAGGGTAAGGATTCTGCTGAAAAAATTGTTTCAGAATCTGTATATCATCATTTTTGAGTCTGTGTCGTGGCCTTCCTTTCTCATGATGTCTTTCACATTGTGGACCTCTTTCTTCATTCTGATTTTCTGCTTGCACTGAAGATTCTAGAAAATGTGGAAAGAGAAAGAAAAGCATCAGTGAATAATAGAAGCATCCAAAGAAAGAAATGAGCATTTGTTGACTCACCCCTCATAAATGAAGATGAGGGAAACATGATTATTGGTTGCAGGTGTTGTAACTCCATTTTGTTAAGTTCCTCCACCTATTGTGGGAATCATTATTAGTTGCAAGTGTTGTTAATTTGTTTTTCTTGAGCCTGATTTCTCTTTCCTGTGTGAACCCTCATTCCCTTGGAGCAAGTGTTGAGGTTACTATGGTAATTCTAGCCCATAATAGTTTGGTTTTTTCCTTTAAAAGGCTGATGCTTGCCAGCAATAAACGTCGCCTTGATCAGACTCTTGTCTTGGCGTCCTTCCTTTCTCTCTGTCCCATCTCCACCCCGCTGCTCTTTCAGGTTTGAGACACTGCTCGACAGTGCTCTGTGTCGCCGGCTCGCGACATGAAGACATAAAATTCAAGGTCTGTATTACACTAACTACTCGTGCAAATACAAATACCAATTACTGAAAATCTGTTTTCCAGATTACAAAGCTAAAATTAGACTACTACCACTAACTCATTTATGGTGCCATGGGACAGAACTAGTAACACTCAGATCCTGATGTACAAGAATGACTTGTTCACCAGAAGAAAAGGCAGGGCAACTTTGGGACACCCATATTAAAATATGTAAATTCAATAACTAACTTACTAGTGAAGCAACATTCTGCATGACTTACAGACTAATAAAGTATTTTTAGACATAACAAATTCATGCAGGACAAAGGAGACACTTGAAAATACTCAGGTATGTAAAGACATTTACCATTATAAGCATTAAGACAACCAAAATCAACTCCAGAGGCACATACCATGCCAATCCTTTAGTAAAACTACTATGTTAAAAAGCAGAAAACCACCATAGCTGAAGATGTAGAGAAACTGTGTTCCTCATGCGGTGTTGGTGCAAAGGCAAAATGGTTTAGCTTTTATAGAAAACAGTATGACGGCTTCACAAAACCATTAAAAAAACTGCATTTTCCAGCAACTGTACTTATGTGTGCTACCTAGAGTTGTCACACTCATAGAGACAAAACAATTAAAAATGTGCTTTCAGGGACTGCAAAGAGGGAGGAATCGGGCTTCCTGTTTAATCGTTACAATGTCAATGCACCAGGCTGGGAGCTGAAAAAAGCCTGTGAGTGGTGACTGGTGATTGTGGTGCTCATGCTGAGGCTGTGGAAGCTGCTGCAGATGATGCTTCCAACTGTTTGACTGCTGTTCTTGAAATACTGGCTATTGATAAGGGATCCTGTGCTCCTCGTGCTGCTGACCTCTCCCTGCCTACTGACACCACAGTGGGAATGAAAGGGTCTGGCATGTTGGCTTTGCGCTGATTCAGAAGAGGCACTGCCAAGGTACTGCCCAGATGCAGGAGGATCAATAAAACTGGCTGGTGTGGAGCTGAAAGAAGGGGCACTTCCTGGACTACCTGGGTGTTCTGAAGTAGAACTTGCTTCCATGTTCATGCCCATGGCCAGAAAGCCACATGAGGCAACTTTTGCAGCTGCAACAAGGGAGTTTAACAGTATCTTGCTGCCTCTTTTACCCCATTCAAATTACCAGGATTAGGGCGGTGTGAGTGAAACACTCAGGTGTAGAGGTTTAGCAAACACATGCCCTTAATCCCAGCATCACACATTCTAGATTCAGTCTCCTCTGAAAAAATGTGAGGCTTCAGGGGAAAATCTAAACACAAGCCATAATAAGACATGTCAATATTATATCTTAATTCTATTTTTCATCCTATTTCTCCTCCCTCCCTCCTCCTGCCATGTTCTTCATCCTCCCTTTTTTGGTACTTGATTGTAATGCATAAGTTTTGACTCAGCCTGGGAAAACTGGTGATTTAAGGACACTCAGTCTCAAAATTTAAAAAAATTAAATAAGTAGGGCTGGCGATGTAGCTAAAGGTGAAGGCCCTCCGTTCAGTCCATACTGCCATAAATGAAAATTAGGTCATGTATTGTCCATAAAATTTCAGTCTTATGTGTTTTAAGGTCCTTATTGTCAAGCTATGGTTCTTCGGAGTTCCACAGGAAAATTGAGTCAGGTGGATCACCTGTGAGCCAGCCAGGGTCATTATACACTAGTGTGAAGGCCACAGCATGAAGTTAGGTGTCAAGGGCTCAGCCTGGGCTCAAAAGTTCCCAGTGCCAAAGTCAAAATGGGCATACATAACTACTGACATTCCAAGGTTCAGATAGGATTTAAATAACAATATAAACTTCCAGGCTGGGTGTGGTGGCACACCCCTGTAATCCCAGCACTGGGGAAACTGAGGCAGAAGGATCACTGTGTTCAAGACCAGCCTGAGCTACATAGTGAGTACCAGGTCAGTCTCAACTACAGAGTGAGACCCTGTCTCAAAAAAACAAAACAAAACAACACAAAAATAAAACATATATATATATAT
>NW_022900913.1:62602517-62622731 GCF_012274545.1 Fukomys damarensis
ATATAAACTTCCAGCTGGGCATGGTGGCCATGCATGGCTTCTCTTGTATAAGAACCCAAAGTATAAATAAAGAACAAAATTAAAAATAGATCATAGGAAGCAGGAAGATGGATCTTTTTCAGAGGAAAGGGGCACTAGGAGATGGAGGGAGGGGGTCTAAAGAGGAGAGAAAGGCCTTAAAAATGTGGAATTGAGATGGAATTTGCTCATGTACAAATGCCACACAGGGAATATAAATATTATGTACTGAAAACATAGAACAAATGATTACTTCGAAGGGGATCTAAAGATGGATACAGGGAGGATGGAGGAAATGTAAAGGGGAAAATAGGAATTAAGATCAATATAATCATTTTTTCTGTATATTGATAAATACATTTTATACTTTCTTTTACACATTTATAAAATATGAAATATCACACTTTTATAAACACTAAAGATTAGTATATTAAATGTCAGGAAAAACTTTTCCTATTATAAATAATTAACAAACTGAGTATTTTCTCCCTATTCTGCAAATCCAGTCAATGCATCTGATTTTATTTATTTACTTACTTAATCTATTTATTTTTGGTACCAGGGCTCAAACTCAGGACCGCACACTTGCGAGTCAGGCACTGTGCTGCTGGGATATAACCCCAGCATATTTGATTTTACATTAAATACTTTCAAACACACTTTTGGGAATTTATGGGAGTATGAAAAGTAAAACCTTTAAATTCTTACACCTTTTACCATTAGAGTTTGAAAACATTGCAATATTTTTAAAATTTTGTATAAGAATAATAGTGTGCAGAAAAAGAGAGATTTTTGTTATGAAGGCAAATAATAGTGATTCAGACTTCACTTTTCAATTTGTTATTTTCCTTCTTAAAAAAAACAAACAAACAAAGCAAAGCAGGAAGGAGACAGTGCTGTGAAGTAAAAACCCACCCCAGATGCTTTCTGGACAGTAATGCCTGAGCAGTCACGCAGATTTCACGGTGAGGTCCTTGAAGTGAGGTGAGCCCTTCCTTCCTTCTTGCAGGCCCAGGGCCACCAGATCAGGTTCTCTCAGGGCAAGGGCACCTGGGACTGGAGTGGCAGGTATCTCTGCTGAAAGAAGTTGTGTCTGCCCAGCTTTCTTCTCAGGCCAAATCAGCTGGTCTCTGTCCATTGATAAGAAGGAATCTCATCATGAAAATTAAAAAGGCACAAAATTTTTTCCAAAATCTCATTTTTCTGCAGCACTGGAGTAGAGCAATAGCTCCCAAAGTAAACCAAAAAAACCTGTAAATGGTCTGTAAAGTATTGGTATGGCTGTCCTCACATCCTGATAAATACATTAAAAAATATATAAAATACATGTATCGATTTCCCACAAGAAATGTACATATTACCTATGAAATACAAGTATTACTGGGGGGCGGTGGAGAGGGAGAGAGAATGGGTGGGGAGAGAGAGAGAGAGAGAGAGAGAGAGAGAGAGAGAGAAAACTTTCCTTTCTCCGGGCTTTTCATTAAAAAACACAGATTCCACCTCACCCCACAAAGAACGGCTGCTATCAAGAAATCAATAACAAATGTTGGCGGGGTTGTGGGGAGAAAGGAACCCTCCTCCATTGTTGGTGGGAGTGCAGACTGGTGCAACCACTACGGAAATCAATATGGAGATACCTCAAAGAGCTGGGACTAGAGGTTCCATTTGACCCCGCCATCCCTCTGCTGGGTGTTTTTCCAAAAGAAAAGAATCATGTCACAGTGATATATGAGCACCTATGTTTATAGCGGCACAGTTTGTAATAGCTAAAACTTGGAAACAGCCCATTTGCCCATCAGTTGGAGACTGGATAAAGAAGATGTGGTTTTTCTATAAAATGGAGTAGTACTCAGCCAAAAAGAATGAGAAATTGGAGTTATTCATAGGAAAATGGATACATATTGAGGATATACTCCTAAGTGAAATAAATAAGTCACACATGTGTAAATACTGAGTAGTTTCTCTGATTTGAAAAACTATAATGGTACATAAGATCCTAATGATCTAATTGACCATGTGAAATAGGAAGAAAGGGGCTAAAGGTGTAGGGAAAGTGGGAAGGGTAGGGGAAAGGGAAATAAGGGAAAAGAAGAAAAACATGAGAAAATGAAAAAATGGAAATAAAATATTTGTAAATAGAAAAGGGAGGAGGGGGTGAAGGGAGGGCAGGGATAAGGGGAAAAAATGAGAACCAAGACCTGTCATGTAAAGGTACAAGATCCCAATGATGAATGTAACTGTGCTGTATACCTAAAATGTACCAATAAACTCAATGAGAACAAACAAACAAACACACCAGAATGTAAGTTTCAGTGGGTGCTCAAACGGAGAGAAAATAGAATTTGAGGCCAACAGAGAAGGGTGTAGTAGTCTGGTCTAAAACTAGGTCATTAGCTGGGAGGGCTGTGACTGGGTGAGGCGTGAATGGGCAGAGACTGCCCCAGGCCCTGTCTGGGCTGAGCTGTGAGTGGGTGAGATTGCCCTAGGCTAGGAAGTGAGGCAGTTAAGTGGGCGGTACAGCCTCTGGCCTTGAGTTGCTGGAGGTGTTAGTGGGTGGAGACCGCCCCAGGCCACTGGAAGGTGGAGGTGAAAGTGGGAGGAGCTGACGGGGTGTGCTTGGGAAGGGTGGTCTGGGTAAGGTATTTAAAGAGCTCTGCATCCATGCCTGCAGTGATTCCAAACACTCCTAGCTTCAGACAAGGAGAGGAGTCGGTGTGCCCACAGACCGCTGCAGTCCTCCAGCGCTGTGGTGTCTCTCAGAGACCTCATGCTGCACACATTTGACATGACTTCAAAAGGTAAACTGTTTGGTAAAAAGCTGAAATGCACTGTGTTTAGGGCAATCTGTCTGCCTGATGTGCTAGTGTTTTGTAGAGGCTGGGCTTTCAAGTCTTAAAAACTCGGGCAGGAGAACCTTAAGTTAGAACTCTGCCTGCCAACTTAGTGACTCAGGGAGAACCTGTGTAGAAAACTCAGAAAGGCCTGGGGATGCAGCTCAGTGAGGAGGCCCTGGATTAGTTCAGAAGTAGGAAAATCTAGAAACAATAATTATAATTTTAAAAGAACTTAACCAAGCCAGCAGGCTAGGGACATCTCACATCACCACATGACTGTCTATAGCTGGTGGACAGGGAATGGTGGAGTAGGAGTTGCGGAGAAGATGCCTTTGGGAGCGCATTTAGGAAATGTGACCACAAATCGGAAAGTGCCCTCCAGAGATTGCCTTCTGCGGGAAAGTCAATTTTATGAAAATTACTGACTCTTCCTTCCATAACTGCATGGAAGTCTTTTGTAAATTGTGGGACTGGGCCCAGTACAAATGAAATCATTCCCATCCATGGAAGCTAACTGTATATACACTTCAAAAAGAAGACTAACTGGGAAGGAATATTACTATTATCTTTGCTCAGTAGTCATGTCTGCTCCCAGTTGAGTTCTCTTCCTCCCTACATGGAAAAAGAGACAGTTTCTTAGAGGAGAGTTGCTCTCTTCATTGCAACCTAAGACTCAAAATGTGAATGAATCTCTTCGAGAAACATTCTTAATAAGGAAACTTGGAAAAGTCAAAGTATGCACAGAATTATATCTGTAGGAGAATCTTGTTCTTTTCTGATTGCCAGTGGGATTATTTGTGACCAGGTTAGGGATGCCTGGCTTTTCCTACATTTCTGAGCTGATTTGGATACAGACCCAGCAACTGTATCAAAAAAGCTTTCTATGCTTTTGTTTTTTTGTTTCTTTTGGGGGTTTTTTTGGTACTGGGGATTGAACTCCAGACCTTGCGCTTTTGAGGTAGGCGGCAGAACCACTGAGCTAAATGCACGGGCCATCGCCATACTTTTTAAACACTGACTCCCTATTCCTCCTTTTCCTCAGTTCCTGCAAGCACAATTTCAGTTGTTTTGTCTCTACACATTTGACTACGGTAGCTAACTCACATGAACACAGTTGTTGGACCCAAGGGTATTCTTAATGGTTTTGTGAAACTATCACGCTGTTTTCTATAAAAGCCTAACCGTTTAACATTCCCATTACCACTCCACAAGAATTCAAATTCTCTACATCCATCCTCAGCTGCAGTTGTTTTCTGCTTTTTTAAAATAGTAGCTATCCTTAGGGATGTGGTGTGGTAGGTGCCCAGGGAGTGATTAGGGTTGCATTAATGGTTAGTGATGACATCCTTACATGTCTTTTACATGTCTGAGTAGTTTTTAGTTGTCTCTTGCTTTATAGTAGACAAATTTATGTTATGTCTAAAAAAAATAAAACTACTTTTTCTGGAAATCATAAACTGTGTCGTTTCACTGATAAAGTAATTATTCAGTTAATTTATTTATTTTAAGATGAGTGTTGCTAAACTCCTGGATTTTCTCCTGCTGACCAAGTCATCCTTGCACATCACCATTTAGAGTATCGCTAGTTCTAACCCATGGCACCACATATGGGTTAAGAGTCTCATTTTATCGTCTTAAACTAAAAGATGCATTTATATCTCTTAGTATTTTCATGAATAGTAAGTGTATTGGTGACCTTAAATTTTATATCTTATGAGTGGTTACTCAAATGGCCATTTCTTTCTTTGGGTGCCACTGTTATTCACTCCTGCTTTTCTTTCTCTTTCCACATTTTCTAGGATCTTCTGTGAAAGAAGATAATCATAATGAAGAAAAAGGCCCAAAACCTGGAAGACGAAGATCCCCACACAGATTTACAAATGACGACTTACAGATTCTGAAACGATTTTTTGAGAAAAATACTTACCCAGCTTTCAGAGACAAGGAGGAACTCGCAAATCGAATCCATTGCCATGTGTATGTCATTGAAGTAAGTCCAATACTCTAAGCTTGGATTGGATTTGAAAGTCAGGAAGCTTCATAGATTTTTTTTTTCATTTTCTAAAGAATCTATGAAGCTTCCTGGCTTTCAATTCAATTATGTATGACATTCCATAAGAGTCACCTTTAATGTGGTTAAGTTTGTATTATATATGCACACATTAAACAAAATATTTGGAGAAATGAGTTTAGAAATGTGCACTGGCTATGTAGCTTTTATAATTGCATACAACAGGGACTATGGTGATTCAGAAAGTGAGTGAGGTATGAAAATACTGAGTAACAGAAAGCTATTTATTTTGAAGGTAGAGCTAGTGCTTTGTTGTACAATCTGGTAGACAGTAGAGAAGAATATGAATGGATAACTAAAAATGCTGACCTTTAGCCAATGGAAGATTTGAGTTTTGTGTAATTAATATGGGGAAGACTGGAAGAGGAGCAGTTCTGTGCCAGGACCTGGGATATTATTCATTGCCTTTGTGAAGTTTGGTATGTAAATGAATCATCCTGAAAGTGACAGAAAATAAAACCAGACAAACCAGTTGAAAGTGCAAGAAGAAAGAGTTTTGTTGATCTTGTGCAACATGTGGAACCTCGCAGTATTAATAATACTTAAAAATTCTGTAGCATGAGGCAGTATTTCTTGTGGTGGAATGTATGAAATGATTGTTTTCATAATTTGTAGTTATACTAGCTGGATAAATGAAGTGGTTGGAATGTATTTCAGGGTGTGCACTATGTCTGAAGACTGGTGATTACAAATAGGCTGCAGAGAGATTATGGTAAGATCTTGAAAACTCAGGATTGCAGAGTTAGAAAGACCATTGGAAATGGTGGATGCAGTGGGTTGTTTAAAATTGTGCAAGGGTGGGATTTAGCTCAGTGGTTCTGCCACCTGCCTCACAAGCGCAAGGACCTGGGTTCGATCCCTGGTACCAAAAAACGACAAAAAAATAAAGACCGAGGAAGATGTTAGAGAGTTTGGACTTTCAAGGGCTGAGATTTAGCTCAGTGGTTCTGCTTCTTGCCTCTCAAGCTCAGGGACCCGAGTTCGATCTCTGGTACAAAAAAAAAAAAAAAATTGTGCACACTTCAAGCTTTCCTTAATAATATATGTAACCAGCCGGGCGTGATGGTGCACGCCTGTAATCCCAGCACTTGGGAGGCTGAGGCAGGAGGATCACTGTGAGTTCAACAAGCCTGGGCTACATAGTGAGTTCCAGGCCAGTCTCAACTACATAGGGAGACATTTTAAAAATGTATATATATATATGTAACCAAAGTAAGCGTGGCCTTCATCAGTCCTGCCTGAAGAAGCTCATTAGTAATAATGCTAAGTATAAACTGAAGTATAAAATTTTTACATCATTGTAGAACTGCACTACAGATATGAGAAGCCAAGAGTTGATTAAAAATAATTTTCTCATTCTCCTTAGAATTGGTTCCAAAATAGAAGAGCCAGACTACGAACTAGAGAGAGACAGAGAATCCTTGCTTCCAGGAGACAGCACCAGGTCCCATTGGAAGGTTCTCCATTCCCTGTTGCCCAGAACACCCAGGCTCAATCTGCCAGTTGTTTCACTAAGGAGGCCTCTTTTCCTCACCAAGAGGCTCCATTAGGTGGAACTGGATTGTCTTCCTTGGAAACACAGAGTGTTGCAGCTGGAAAAGTTGCCTCATGTGGCTTTCTGGCCATGGGCATGAACATGGAAGCAAGTTCTACTTCAGAACACCCAGGTAGTCCAGGAAGTGCCCCTTCTTTCAGCTCCACACCAGCCAGTTTTATTGATCCTCCTGCATCTGGGCAGTACCTTGGCAGTGCCTCTTCTGAATCAGCGCAAAGCCAACATGCCAGACCCTTTCATTCCCACTGTGGTGTCAGTAGGCAGGGAGAGGTCAGCAGCACGAGGAGCACAGGATCCCTTATCAATAGCCAGTATTTCAAGAACAGCAGTCAAACAGTTGGAAGCATCATCTGCAGCAGCTTCCACAGCCCCAGCATGAGCACCACGATCACGTCATCACGCACAGGCTTATTTCAGCTCCCAGCCTGGTGCATTGACATTGTAACGATTAAACAGGGAGCCCCTTTCCTCCCTCTTTGCAGTCCCTGAAAGCACATTTTTAATTGTTTTGTCTCTATGAATGTGACAACTCTAGGTAGCACACATAAGTACAGTTGCTGGAAAATGCAGTATTTTTAATGACTTTGTGAAGCCATCATACTGTTTTCTATAAAAGCTAAACCATTTTGCCTTTGCACCAACACTGCATGAGGAACACAGTTTCTATACATCTTCAGCTATAGTGGTTTTCTACTTTTTAACATAGTAGTTGTACTAAAGGATGTGGCATGGTATGTGCCTCTGGAGTTGATTTTGGTTGTTTTAATGCTTATAATGGTAAATGTCTTTACATACCTGAGTATTTTCAAGTGTCTCCTTTGTCCTGCATGAATTTATGTTATGTCTAAAAATACTTTATTAGTCTGCAAGTCATGCAGAATGTTGCTTCACTAATAAGTTATTGAATTTATGTATTTTAATATGGGTGTCCCAAAGTTGCCCTGCCTTTTCTTCTGGTGAACAAGCCATTCTTGTACATCAGGATCTGAGTGTTACTAGTTCTGTCGCATGGCACCATAAATGAGTTAGTGGTAGTAGTCTAATTGTAGCTTCGTAATCTGGAAAACAGATTTTCAGTAATTGGTATTTATATTTGCACGAGTAGTTAGTGTAATACAGACCTTGAATTTTATGTCTTCATTTATGAGGGATGAGTAAACAAATGCTCATTTCTTTCTTTGGATGCTTCTCTTATTCACTCATGCTTTTCTTTCTCTTTCCACATTTTCCAGAATCTTCAGTGCAAGCAGACAATCAGAATGAAGAAAGAGGTCCACAGTGTGAAAGACATCATGAGAAAGGAAGGCAACGACACAGACTCAAAAATGATGATATACAGATTCTGAAACAATTTTTTCAGCAGAATCCTTACCCTGATTTAACAGTCAAGCAGGAACTAGCCAGTGAAATCCACTGTGATGTGTATGTCATTGATGTAAGTAAGTCCGAGTCATTAAGCTCTGCTTGGAAATATTGTAGAAATTCAGAAAAATAAAAAGAATGTTGGGAGTTTCATAGGAATTGTCATGTCATTAGGTACTACGACATCATACAAGAGTCATTTTTATTCACTGGAATGTAGTGTCTGTACATTATACATGCACTTCATTAAGCAAAGTACTCCTGTGACCCAGCAGCATAGAAATATGAACTGGCCATGTAGCTGTTTTAATCATCCAGCATAGGGACTATGGTGCTGCAGAGAGGATTGTGGCAGTGGAACTCCCCAACACTGGAAGACTGGGCATTTGAAAGTTACAGCTAATGCTTTGCTGTTCAATTGGTTACACAGTGAGAGAACGGGAAAGGGTAGCTACATTTGTTGCTTAAGTCTATGGAAGTTAGGAATCTAATGTAATTAACATAGGGAAGATTGGAAAGGAGCAGTTCTGCACCAGAAACAGTGGGCATTTTTCAGTGGACATGTTAGGTTTGGTATGTGAGTTAATCACTCCCAATGTTATAGAGAATAAGGGATCTGTTACACCAGTTTGAAGTGCAAGAAGGACTAGGGTTGATGTTGTGTAACATGTGGCAACTCACGGCTCTTTTTGTTTTGAAGTGTGGGGGGTACGTGAGGGTGGAATATATAACACAATTATTTTCATGATTTCTATTTACTATAGCTAGAGTGAAAGAAGTGGTGGAAATGTGTTTCAGAGTAGACTGAGAATTTTAAATAAGTTTTAGAGAGATTATTGGAGGACTTTCAAAACATGGGATTCCACAGTAAGAAAGGTCACTGGAAATGATGTTGGGATTTTAAAACTCTACACACTTCAAACACTTCATAATAATATGTGCGATCAAGGGCCAGGGATTTAGCTTAGTGGCTCCATGCCTGCCTTGCAAGCACAAGGTCCTGAGTTTGATCCCTGGTACCAAAACAATTTTGCAGTGAGAGGAAGCATTGCCTTCATTAGAACTGCCTTTTCAAAGGCAAGAATCTCTTTATAGCCATGCTCACCTACAATTTATTTTCTATATTGTAGAACTTCAGTGTAGATATTATGAGAAATCTGGAGTTGATTACCACTGACTTTCTCCTTTTTTCTTTAGAAATGGTTCCGAAATAGAAGAACTCGACTACCACCTGAAGAGAAACAGAGAGTCTTTGCCTTTAGGATAAGGCACCAGTTCCCAGTGGAAGAATCTTCATTCCCTGGTGACCAGAATACCCAAGCTCCACCTGCAAACTATTCTTTTGAGAAGTTCTCCTTCCCTTGCCGGGAATCTTCAGAGCATGGCAGTGAAAACTCCTCAATGGAAACACAGCAGGGTCCAGTTGGACAAGTTGACTCAAGTGGCTTTCTGGCCACAAGCACAAACATGGATCCAATTTGTGCTTCGGAATATCAAGATGGTTCAGGAAGTGTTCAATCTTTCAGACCTATACCAACCAAATTTATTTATTCTATGGCATCTGGGCAGTATCCTGACAGTATCTGTTTTGAATCACAAGGCTAGCATACCATACCCTTTCGATCCCACAGTGGTTTTAGTGGGCAGGGAATAAGTCATTATTAGGAGGAAAAGAGGGCCCCTGATCAATAGCCTGAATTTCAAGTACAGCAGCCAAAGTGTTGTGGACATCATTTGCAGCCGCTGCCACAGCCTCAGCATTACTATGACGATGCCGAGTGCCATCCCAATAACAATTTGAAGCATACGAGAGTCCCAGGGGTACAGGACATGAGGTATCCTCTACTTCACAGCAGCTAAATGGTGAAAGTGCCTTGTGTTCTCCGTTGCAGAATGCACCTGGGCAGATCATGGACAGGACTCCACCAAGGCTGCTTTGCCTGGGGAAGCAGCAATTTCCTGCAGAGCAGGCCAGGTCTGATATCCAGCACTTTTGGAATGAAGTGTGGGCAGCTCATTCCATTCTTGGATTCAGTGCTATGGCTGCAGGAAGTAGTTGTGGTCCTCCTCAAGAGACATCTCTAGATCATGCTTTCTGCAAACAGAATTGTTAGACCCAGGACTTTTCCTTGGAAGACTGATTATTTGGATAGAATAACAGACCATTACACTGGCTTATTGAGGAGAATGACAATGTAGTATTTCTTGCTTTGCTGAGTGTCATATATGCTCAACACCACATTCTCAAAACATGAGACTGTTCTTTGTACACACCTGTGTTTCTTATTCCTATGTATTGTATATGGTAGAGCTGCAGTAACAGATGTGTTCAGAATAGTGAGAGGCCACACGATTGTGTGCACCCCCTAGTTTTTACTTCATTATCGATATCTGTCAAAGGCATTCTTTTGTTTCTTAATTCAGGTTTTATTGTCTTCCTTGTGTATAAATTTTGAGTTTTAACATCCTTCTTTCATGTATTGCAAGAATTGTGATTTTTCTGGTAAAATATGTATAGTCTTTTAAGGAGTTTTGTTTGTTTTGTTTTGCTTTTTACTAACGAACAGTTTTGTTTTTGTTACCATATATTGCAGGGAGGGGTATTCTCCAACTCAGACACATCCACACTCATTTTTATTTTGAGACAGGCATTGACTGAGCTCCCCAGACTGGACTGGAATTTGACGTCCTCCTTTCTCACTTTGCTGCCCATGGAACTGTCCTTACTGCCTTGTGTTTCCACACCAGGGCGAAGAATATTCTCTTCTGCAGTAACTCAGCTAGATCAAAGCATAGATCTCCTTTTTAGGTATTGACGGATTAGGTTTCCTACTATTTTATTAAGATATTCTCCACATAAGTTTAAGAATGATATTCATAGTTTTACTAGGACCATCGTTAGCAGTTTGGGGTCTGGTAAGTTACCCTCAGAATGAATTGTGTTTCTGATACTATTTATTCCAGTATCTTGTACAGTGACACTTCTCATTAAATTTTTCAAATTTTCAGTGTGTCAGACCTTTTCTTTATGGGAAGATTTCTATACATTTCACTTTTTAAACAATTGTAAGAAAACTTGCATATTGAGTATTTTTTAAAGCTTAATTTTTTTCAAGAAATGTCCATTTCAGCAACGATTTCAAATTGTTTGCCAGGAAGTCATTCTAGACTTCTGCATAACTCTCATGCATAGAGCACAAGCAGTGCATCTATTGCATTATGTTTGTGCTATATGTGAGTTTCCTGGTGGTATACTGTAGAACTTTGGTAGCACCAGCACAGGGCTTTGCTGTGTGTGGCAGAAATGGCCTGCCCAGTAGCCCAGCCAGGTCTCCAGCACTAGGTCCCCTCCTGGATGGCAGTTCCAGACTCAACCTCCAAGAAGAAGCCATCACAGTGAATCAGGAGGTGGATTTGAGGTCAGCCCATGGGGTCTGTTGGTTTCTGGAAATTTCTTCTCCAAAATCATCAGCATCAAGCTGCAACGCACAGGTACTCTCTGGAAAATGTCCCAGAGAACTGTGATGTCCTGGAGCAGGATGCAGTTCTTGCTGGGTGGTCTGTGCCTGGGCACTCTGCAAGGAAAACTTCAGGAAGAGGCTGGTGTGGAATGTGAACTGGTGCCCAAAGAATGCTTTGATCATGGGGAGGGGATTTGAGATTAACCCCTTATGTGGTCAGGTCAGGTAAGATTTTATGCACTGGAGAGCATTGTTTCTGCTGAGAGGGCTGGGACATGTTCCTTCGCTTGGTTAATCGGAACTTCTTGCAAATCAGCAATGTGAAATTTGCACGTGGTACCTCGCTGCTAGCTTCTTGTGCAAGGTCGCTGGTGGGATGTAGTGCAGCTCTGCAGGCAGCTTCAGATGGGAACCAGTCCAGAAAGAGAGAAGAGGGTGGCACAAGGCAGGATACCTGCAGCGAGTGTCTGTGTTTGGATTCCTATCATCCCGTGTAAGTGTTTTACTACTTACTAAAAGGCTCTGTGAGCTTCAGGGTATTAGGAGAAAGCCTGTATTGGTATGCCCTTTTCTCTCCAAACTGGGATCATATGACATGATTGTTTTAATATTTTATACTTTAAAGAGCTGGAGTAAAAGAATAAGTTGTGGGAAATTGTTTCAGAGAAATTATATTGTCTAAATGCTGAGAATTATAAATACATTGAAGACAGATAAGTGTGTAGGAAGCGAGACATAAGGATCAAGGTCCAGTTGACCTTCCCTGTGTACCCAAAGAAGGGAACAGTAAGTTGCTACTCCTTTGGTAATGTGCCCACATGCTGCCAGGTTACAAATTCCAGAGAAGAGATCAAAGCTGAGATCTAGTGCACAGAAATACTTGCACGGGTACACTTTGCAAATAATGAGAAATAAATGAGTTTTCCATTAACCCGATTGCTCACTCCCTTGCTTAATTTGAAGAAAAGCACGGTGAGCCAGATGCTCAGGGCTCTTTATCCACCAGAGGTAAAAGCCCTTGTTCACTTTCAAAATTATCTCTGTCTTGTCTTTAATATCTATTCACCCCCTCTGATTAGTCATACGTAGTAGTCTGGTTTCCAGTAAGTGGAGCTGGACCCAAATAGAGAAGGTCCACTGGAGCAGAAGGAGTAGTGAGTCGGTGATGGGGAGTTCTGCAGCAGAGACAAGCTGGACAGCAAAAAGTGAAAGTAAGTGCATGTAGAAAACTTTTCTTGAGCCAGTGTTATTGGGTAGAATTTGTCAATGAACAATGTTATATCCATTTGTTTAAAATATAATTGTGCCAGTCTGGCATTCAAGTCAGTACTCAATTACTTTCTCATGTGTTACATGGTGTTATTAAACATAACCCTTGGTTCCCTCAGACTGGCATGCTAGATGTAGAAAACTGCAATCGAGGAGGGGAAATTTTAAAATATGCTAAGACCCAGGGTTCTATTATATCCCCTGAAACTTTCTCTTCATGGAACTTTGTCTATGCAGTTCTTTGTTCTTTAATTATGGGGAAACATCTCATATGTAGTGTACCCTTGGGAAGAGATAAAAATGAGGGAGAAGAGCCTTGGCCCCTCCTCTTCCTCCTTCCCTCCCAGAAGTAGTGTCTCCTTATCAAAAATTGGTTAGACAGGAGCCGGGTGTGGTGTCTCATGCCTGTAATCCCAGCACTCTGGAGGCTGAGGCAGGAGGATCGCTGTGAGTTCGAGATCAGCCTGGGCTACATAGTGAGTTCCAGGTCAGTCTCAACTACATAGTGAGACCCTGTTTCAAAAAACCAAAACAAAACAAAACAAAAAATTGGTTAGACAGGCTGTGCTTACTAGATAGCCCTTTAATAGGAAATGTTCATTTCCTATTACTATTCATCACAACTCCAACAATATACAACAGAATGTTCATGAATGTCAACCTTTGGAGTATCATTTGCTTTAAGAATTAAAATCCCAGCATCATAAATGGTGGGGTTCAAGGACCTTTTACATTGGGCTTGCTAGAATCTATCCTAGGGGCTTTACACTTGGCCCCTTTAGACATCAAGTAATTGGCTAGGTCCTGCCTTTCTGAAGGACAATATCTAAATTTCCATGTTAATCTCGAGAATTAGCAGCTGAACAAATGCCACTGAATCAATTGGCAGGACATCCTGAGATTAACGAAGATATGCTGTTAGGAACAAGTCAGTACTCAGATCTCATCCAGCAATTAACCCGTACATCAGGCTTATCAGCAAATGGCTCTCATGATAAAATTACCTTGTGCAACCATTCCTGAGGAGAGTACTTCTACTCAGTACTTTTTACACATTCTTCATGACTCATGGTAGCCTTATGCCCACTTCTTAGCTCGGTTACAAGAAGCTGTCTGATGACAGATTCCACATACCCAAGTGGCAGAGATTATTGTTTTATAGCTGGCTTTTGAATATGCTAATGAGGATTGCAAACAAGCCTTAGAGGTTGTCTGAGCTACTACAAACATTGAGAATTATTTAAAAGCATGCCAGGATGTAGGTACTGAAAGCTATAAAACGTCTAGGTTTGCTAAAGCTATGCTTTGTTTGAGAAAACAAAATCAGGCATCTTCAAATATACAATGTTTCCATTGTGGCAAGACAGGGCATATTTGTAAACAACATACTCAACCCATGACAAAAAGAAGGTATAGCCATTCCTCCCTCCAGATGAAAAGCACCAGGCCTCTGCACTCAGGGTCAGAAAAGAAATCATTGGGATAATCAGTTCATTCTAAATATCGCAAAGATGGCACTCCACTAACGGGAAACAGGATATGGGCCTGGTATCAGGCAGTGGAGGCATCTCCAGTACACTCATACTGCTCCAATCCTTAGTGGGTCTCCAGACAAATATTGAACCCTTCCCAATGGAAGTAAAGGATTAGGCCTTCCAACTGTTGAACGAGTGACCTTGCTTGACAGAAATAAACCTATTAAAATTCCCACAGGATGCTGAGGACCTCTCTCCCCCTAGATAGTCTTAGGAAAAAGTAGGTTAAACCTACAGAGTGTTGAGGTACTTTGTGGGATTATTGGTTCAGACTATTTTGGGGAGATTCAGGTTATGGTTCAGTCACATGATGTCTGAGTTTTAAACCAGGAAATTATATTGCCCAATTGATTATTTTACCTATTGTCAAAATTAGAGCTGCTAGTCAAGAACAGATCCTAGAGAACAAAATATTGGGCACTCTCTCCTATATGGAGATTTTCTTCACTCAAGATATCACAGGCCAATGGCCAGTGTATACTATTAAGTTTAAAAGGAAAATATCTTCAGGGATTAGTGGATACTGGTGCAAAGGTTTGGTGATGACTACTCTCCATAGCCATCCACCTGGCCACCTGGGAAGCAGCCACCTCTAACAAAAAGTGTGAATAAGTCCACAATCTTTCCTTGACCTGGTAACCTTTACACTTAATTTTTTGAATCCTTTTAGTAGAATCAGTAACACCCCAGTAGAATTACTTTGGTCAAAAGCACAAGAGAATGGAGGAAAAGGGAAAGCACAAGTACTGCGATGGTTCCCAGAGACAGGAAACGGGGAAGGACCAGTTAAGCTATTGACATGGGGGGTTTGCTCACATCATTGTAGGAAATGGACAGTGTGGGTGCCCTCTAGAGATGTGTGACCATGGAGAAATCCCCTCTATGATAGCTTGTGGTGGAACATGGCTCCATCATTCCAGTTGAGAGCCCTCTCCCAGACGACATTAGACAACAATAAGGAAAGACAGCCTCTAAAATCCACATGAGCTGTGACCCCATAACAGGAACAACTGAAGAAAACCTCCCAGGAGGCATAAAGTCTTATCCATCACTGAGGCCTGCCCAAGATAGATGCCTGATAATCTCTTCATTGCTATTATTGCTATCATAGCATGTACTGTATGTATACCTATAGTACAAAGTGAATCTTACTGGGCATATGTTCCTAATCCTCCCTTATTATGCCCAATTAACTGGTTAGATCATCTCCCTGATGTCTATCATGATTCAATTGAGCAACTTGACCTTTTAGCATATCAAACTTTAAGAATTACATCACTACGATAAACTATACTGCCCATTTCATAACCACTTCTATTTTTGTAGAACACAGGAATATTAGTTCATCTCAATGTTTAGGGATAACTCCCCAGTTTGGGATGATATATCATGGTTTCCAATTAATACGTTTAGAGATAGGTTCTGTTAATATATTAGGATCTTGGACTAACATACCAAATACACCCCTTTATCCTATATATAACCCCTGAGCCAATTCTGATCCACATGCTCCTCCTCTTCCATGGACTGAGAGTAGAAGGGACTTGGGTTGAATCCAGCTAATAATGAAAATGCTGAAATAATTGATTGGAGCTCCTATGGCCACCTAGATGGTCGATATAATAATCATTCTGAATGGCATACTTTAAAATGGCATTGGTATCATTCTTTCAGTGGACAATTGAATCATTCAGTCATGCATTCAGGTGCACAGCTACATCTTGTCTGGGTTTAACCCCAAGCTCAACTGAAAATGGGCCAGTATCTGGGGCCTATTCAGAAGTCTTTGTGGAAGATGGGTCTGACCTTTTGCCATGGGCAGCTATGGAAAGGTGGTTTAATACATTTCATAATGCTACTAGTGTATTCTTGACCCTTAATAGCACTACTACCTTCAAGGTATATGTTTATAATTCTTGTTTTTCTTATGGATCTGCCTAATTGGAGACTATCAACCTTACTTGCACTAATTGCATATTAACACATTGTTTATCTCATTACCCTATACATCATATAATTCTTTTTTTTTTTTTATATTGGGTATTGAACTCGGGTCCTTGGGTTTGTGAGGCAGGTGGCAACACCACTGAGCTAAATCCCTGGCCTCTAAATCATATAATTCCAATTTTAGGAAGAATGCCTGGGTATGGATCCCTGTTAATTTAATTGAACCCTGGGCAGATACACCTAGTCTTCATGTTATCCATTCTTTGCCTCATCAACTGATACATAGTAGTGAATGGATAATTGGGCTGTTAATAGAAGGCATTATTTCCTTGGTTTACTAATCTCTAATGCTACTGTTGCCATTGTTTCTTTGACCAATATTAAGCAAATAACACATTGTTAGTAATTGGGCCAGCATGCTGACTGAGCCTGGAGATTGCAATGAACTACTGATGGCTAATTGCAGCCTAAAGTCAGTTTCTAGCTATTGCTGGTTGTACTACTTTAGCCCGTGTTTCATACCTGTTTCAATGAGTTGTTTCCCTTGTATGACTACACTGTGATTATCTGGGGTCAGAATCATCATCATAGTCCAGTACCAAAAGACTGGGTGATGGACAAAATAGATAGAATTTCTCACCTCCAAAAAATTGGAAGGGTCAGATCTTGGGAAAGACATAAAGACCAAAATCCAGCTAAGAAGATATCTCTGAGGAACAGACATTTCCTACAGAAGCCTAGATACAAGTGATAAATCTACCTACCATAAGCAATTTACAAGTATCAAAACAGAAAACAAATTAAAATTTAAAATAAAAAGCAACAAGATGCCAAAGCAAAATGCAACCCCAGACTTCCATCCTACCCAGGACAAGTCCAGGGGACAATGAGACAGAGGAAATAAGAAGCCATCCACCTGAATTTTCTGAAATGATGGCAGCAGAAGTAAAAGAAAAAGAAAAATAGATGAATGAGGATATATAGAAAATCAGATCAGAAATAACATCTCAGATAAAAAAAAAAAGATGACAGTGAAGGACTTGCTCAATGAATCTAGACTAGACAGATTAAAAATAAAATAAAGGAATTTAGGAAAGTTATTGAAACCATGACTGCCCAGTATAGGAAAGAAATGGAATCGATGAATAGATGCAGATATCCAGGGTATTAAAAATTCTATTGAAAGAATATGCTGCTAAGTGAATTAATGTGAGAACAGAATATCAGATCTAGAAGAAAGGATTGTGGCTAGCAATCACAAAAGGAAATATTTCTTAAAAATATCAAGGGTCTATGAAAAATCAGTCCAACAGCTGCAAGATGATGCAAAGGAGAACCATAAATGAAGCATGTAGAACTCCAATTGGACATGACAAAAATACATTTACACCTAGGAAAATAATAGTCAAAAATCTAGAAACTCAGTGCAAGAACATAATATTAAAAGCTGACAGAGAAAAGAAACAAATTCCTTATAAAGGAAAGTTCTATATGCTTCACTTGTCTGTATGCCAAGTTCTTTTTCCATGCTTGGGATATTTTCTACTATTACTTTGGTAAACAAATTTTTTATGTCATTTGTGCTATCTTCTATTTTTTTGTTGACTCTGATCAATCTGACGGGGTTCTTCTTTCTATAAAGGAAAGCCTATCAGAATCACAGCACACTTCTCAAGACAAACACTTAAGTCAAGGAGAGCTTGGAGTGAAGTATTTCAAGTCTTAAAAGAAAACAACCTCTAATTCCACAAAGCTCTCCTTAAAAAATTAATGGAGTAATAAGATACTTCCCTGCCAATGAAGAAAATCTTGACTACCAAACCAGCACTACAAAATACTCCGAAGGATAACGCAGAATGAGGTAAGGAACACTACAATACCAAGAACACAAATAGAAAGAATCCACCAGGCTAGGCAAAAAGATAAACAGAGGGGAAAGACAAGGAAACAACAACAGGAAAATAATATAACACGGGTAAGTCAATACATATCAGTGATACCCACCAATGTTAATGGTCTCAATTCACCAATCAAAGGAAACAGACTATATAGCCCAGGCTGGTCTCGGACTGACAGTGATCCTCCTGCCTCACCCTCCCAAGTCTGGGATTACAGGTGTGAGGCACCATGCCCAGCTCCATATTACTTCAAATATATCCATACATAATCAAATATAGTTGTAGTCCATGTTTTCATTAGTATTGTAGGACCCCAACCGCTGTGTAGGCCCTAGACAGTCTGCATATAACAAAGTACATTCCATTCTACTCTGCTCCCTCCTATCTACAGATAAGATTAGAAGGAAGTGTATGTAAACTTGGTATGAGTAAACAAAGGTAATGTCTTAGGACTTTGATCAAGACAGGGCATCCTGAGTCTGGGGTGACCAACGCAGGATGCCAGACATGTCATAAACCAGACCCCCTAAGGGATAGCAGGAAACTGGCCCCCCTGCCCCCCTTACTGTGCTTACAATCCTCTCCACTAGTCTTCACAAAGGGACTCCATGCTAATAGGCCAGACTGTGCTTCTTCATATGCTAATTGCTACCTTGGTTAACAGCCCGCCCAGGGGCAAATGGTTTGACAAAAGGTGACCCTAGAACATTTCCTGCATAAAATAAGCAATGTGTTTGCAGTCTTGTTCTGTGAATTCACTGACTCTTTGTTTAGAAAAACCTTATAAAAAGTACCTCAGCCCCTGAGCAGTTGCCTCTCTGAGCCACCTGGCTCTGGGAGTGCCATCTGGCCAGACTAATAAAGCTCTTTACCATCTAGCCTGGTGTGTTCCTTCCTGGGTTTCTCGTTCTCCGTCGAGCTCCCGGAGCCTCGCTGGGTGTTGGGCCCAGCATTGTGGAGGCCTTTTTGGCTGTTCACGCTCCGTGGAGTGGAAGTGAGACTTCAGGTCTTACGGTATAGATTACCACAAATACAAGGCAACATGTGTAGGCCTCTTGTTTTATTCTTTCTCTACAATACTCTATTACATAGCCCAAGCTCTCTGAAGTCTGGCCACTATGAAACATGCTTCCTTGAGAGTAATCTTGTGGATGTTCTTGTGTTGTCTGAACAGTAGTACCCTGTATTTTGCTTCTGTCCGTGAGTTCTGTTGCTTCTGGAGCACTCCCTTGCGATGCAGATAACAACAGCACAGAAGACGGACTTCTGAATTGTTCTAATCTATGTCTGTGATGAGACATACTGAAAACATACAGGGCTGAGAACAATGTGTAAAACACTATCATCCATTTTTCACACCGCTGTCCAGAAGACCGTAACCACCATCGCATCTGCAAGATGGTGCCTGTGTATTGACAATGTTCACACTTGTGTGCAGACGGAAGCAATTGTACTGTTCCTGACAAGGTATGTGGTGTCCTGTGGCACTTTTTTTAAAGCAATCTCTGGAATGCAGAAGGGCATCTGGAGGTTGCACTCTCTGAATAACCTGTTCTTGCTATAATTCCTGTCTTCAGACTTAGTAATTATAGTTGCATCACCTTGACGTCGGCCCCAGGACTTGACTTCACTTTCTCCTGTCTCTGACATGATACTCCTTTGACCTGACAAACATTATCATAAGGTTTCCCATCAGAAGCACGGAGAGGACTGAAGTTGTTTTGAGAGCAGTCAGTGTCATGCGCGTGCACACACACACACAACACACACACACACACACCAGTCACCCTCAGCATCTTCATCACGTTCTGCCCCAAACTGGCAGATATAACAGGTAGGTGTCTCCTTTCGACTGGTTTCTCCAAAGCCCTCATGGGCTCCATCTCCAGATCCTGGCTGTGACTCTGTGGCACAGGAGCCTTCCAAAACCACAAGCGTCTCACTCCTCTGTTTGTAAGCGCCTGTCACAGGTAGCTGTTGCCACTGGATCCGCACACAGGCACACAGGCACTGTTACACTGGAGCTGACAGTTGCAAGTCACAATGCCTCCAATTCTTAAATAGTCCCCCCCGAATTTACAGATGTTAGTGATTCAGAGTAAGACACCATTATCTCTGTCATAATAACCAGAGCAGTTCCAGGTGCTGTGCGTTTGTGAGTCACTTGGGGAGGGAGAGAAAGCAGCGCGCTTACCCCGCCAGGCTAGGAGGAGGCCGCAATACCGGCGGCAGCAGCCAGCAGGCGGCGACCGAGGAGCGCAGAA
>NW_022900913.1:62622779-62626392 GCF_012274545.1 Fukomys damarensis
AGACGCAGGCGGCGGCGACTGC
Source organism: Fukomys damarensis (assembly GCF_012274545.1). NCBI lineage: Eukaryota > Metazoa > Chordata > Mammalia > Rodentia > Bathyergidae > Fukomys > Fukomys damarensis. Next base: position 62,622,802 of record NW_022900913.1, read on the forward strand.
AGGGATACCCGGCGGGGACGCGGAGGAAGAAGCAACATCCAGGGACACAGCTCAGGAGGGCAGCGCGGGGCTGGTAAGCGGAGCTGCTGTACCCGGGAAGCCAGAACCATAAGAAGAGGCTCTGCAAAGACCTCAATACCAGCAAGGACCGGGGGCACCGGAGCGGCTTCCTGCTACCTCCTACAAAGTGGAAAAACATCCAGGTCCAGCCGGGCGTGGTGGCGTACGCCTGTAATCCCAGAATTTGGGAGGCTGAGGCAGGAAGATCGCTGTGAGTTCAAGACCAGCCTGGGCTACATAGTCAGTCTCAACTACATAGTGAGACCCTGTCTCAACTCCCCTCCCCCCCAAAAAGGGCCGGGGATTTAGCCCAGAGGTTCGGTGGCCTGCCTTGAAAGCGCAAGGACCCGAGTTCAATCCCCGGTACCCTCCCCCCAACCATCCAGGTCCAGGTCCCAGTTATTACCTGTATCCGGTTCTGTCCCTTCCGATGTGGATATCAGGCGCCACCTGATGGTCACCTATGGACCGGAAGACGTTGGCGTGGGATGGTCTCTAGAGCCCAAATCTGCCTTCAGCCAGGAAGGGGAAATGGGATTTACCTCTCAAGGCCCAGGTTGGATTTTAAACGCTGGAGAACAAGGTGGGAGCGCTGTTTTTGGCGGGAAGGCTGGGATTCCTTTCCTAGAGGGGCCAGTGGGAGCTTGATGCAAGTAGGTAGTTAGGAATTTGTGTCTGGTCCCAAACAGGCTTTGCGGGCCTACGCAGGATCTTAGGATGGGATGAGGGTGTCAGGGTACAGTAACCTTCCTCTTCAGTCATCCCCAGTGGGGAACCAGTGTCACAAAGGTGCTGAGGACTGGCGGGATGGCTGCAGAGTGCAGAATGAGGGGTGGGGGGGTGCATCTGGGATCACGTGATCCTTGATCTCCTCAAGCCTTCTTGAAAGTCTGTGTGCACTCAGGGTGTCAGGAGCCAGCCTGTCTCTCTGCGATCTCTCCTGTCCAGGCAGGATCTAGCAGCATCTATGCAGCTTTTTCAGGTGAATAAAGACTTCAGTCTCTTGAACAGTGCGTCATTACTTGGCTCAGATAAAGTGTGTTCAAAGAGAATTCCCACTAGCAATCTCACAGGCGTTTCTATCAATCTACCAGTACCCCATCTGGATTGCAGATCTTCCTTCCCTTCATGGCCTTGTTGGCCATCCCCGCAGTGGTTGAAAGGTAGCCATAGACACACTGCTGATGTCCTCAGGAATGGAAGGAGCCAACCCCACAAGTCCAAGGTGTCCCTGCAGGCTCTTCGGGGATGTGATCATTTGCCTGTCCATTAAAGTGGTCAAAAAGTCAAACAGTTTTATAAAACCAACGCAAATATGTGGACAACAGAAATGAAAAATTATAGTTTGTGGAAGTGTGTTCCCTTCTGTGTATGTTACCTCAAAGTAAAGACGCAAAATCTAATTGCAAAGTTTACTCAGAAAACTTACCAAATTGTAATTTTTATTGAGGTATAATTGATAGATACAATGTTATTTATTTGTGTTGTTCAAACTGACATTTCGATACATTTATACATATATCCATCACCTCACATAGTGTTGTGCCCAGATTGCGATATCCCCAAAGACCACCAAGGAGTCGAGTCCAATACAATCACACGAGGAGTTTATTGCAAGCTCGAGCCTGGGCCCTTGGATCTCACCGACACAGTGGTTCAGAAATGAGGGCCCCAAGCCTGATTCCAAACAGCCTTTTTATTAGCAGAGAAACAGAACTAGGAGCTTTCTAAACAGGTCAATACTTAATTGGTTAACATTTTGCAAGTGTGTGTTTTCTCAATGCTTGATGGGCCCAGGCCAGGTGTCCCTCCTTGTCCTAACCACAAGTTTTTGTAAAATTAACAAAAGAAAACATCTGGTGACAACTTACACAAACAGTCATGGATTTTTCTGAGAACTTGGTAAAAGGGCATTTTGGGGTTTTTCCAGTAGTGACCTGATCACAAAATAGAGTTAGCAAAATGAAGTCAGTTTTGTCTCCACAATAGTTATCCTTGTGAGATATGAGAACATTTAAAATTTCATTTACCAAGTTTCAAATATAGACAATGTGTTATTAACTGTAGCTATCATGCTGTACATTAGATAAGTTAGCCAAATGTTCTTTGAGTTCATGTGTGTTGTTGTAAATGGTGTGTGTATGTATGTGTGTATCTGACTGTGTTGCCTAGGCTGGCATGGACTCAAGCATGGATCCTGTCTCATCCTGAGTAGCTGGGGGTACATTTTTCTACCACTGTTCTGGCTGATTTTCTTCTTTCTTGAGGCTGAGTAATATTCCAATACATTTTCTATATCTTCATTCATTCTCAATTAATACTTGAATGACAGATAGAGGTGCCACACCCTGACATCCTTGGTAAATTATCCTTTTCATAGTGTGATCTTGACTGTCAGCTTAATTAGACTGAGAGACACCTAGATTAGTAAAGCACACCCCTGGGTGTATCTGTGGGTGTTTCCGGAGACCGGCCTGAGTCAGCAAACTAAGGGATAGTATCTGCCTTCATCATGAGTGGCACCAAAGAGGCTGCCCAGGTGGAACAAAAGTACAAGCAGGAAGCCTGTCAATACGAGTAAGTCTGATTCATTTTGAGTGGGTTCCTCTTTTGCTACTGCCATCATCTGTGGACGTTAGACTTCAGCTTCTACAGCCTTTCAACACAAACTCTTACTGGTGACTCAGAGAGCTTCCAGGCCTTGAGCCCGGGACTAGGGCTGCACTCTCAGTTCCTCTTCAGAGGCTGCCAGCAGCTTGGGGTGAGTAGCTGATGGATCCCCAGGCCTCCGGTGTGCAGATGACCATTGTGGAAGATCCAGCTTCTGATCCAGTAAGCCAAACTAATAACACACCTTGGATATATACAGTCTGTTGTTCTTTTCTTCTAGAGAACCCAAACCAATACAGATTTTGATACTGACAGTGGTTCTAGTGAAACAAAATTGGAAGAATGAATTTCTTTATCTAGTTTTCTGCAATTCTCTCTTTAATTTGATTAAGCTACAGTTGCTAAATGATCTCTTTCTGATGGTGCATGGTATGAACTATTTAAAGACATGTTCAATCCATCCTACTTCAACTCCTATGAGATGCAAGGAATTTACTAACTGTATGTATGATGCTTTTGAACATTTTTGGAAAACTAAGAACTATAATGACATTGACTGATTGGATTGATCCTAGCATCAGTGGACCAAGTAATGAAGGAAAAGAGTGAGATGAAGGGATTTGATCTCCCAAATTCCACAATTTCACTATGCCCAAAAGAACTACTTGACTTTCTAATTCATAAAAGTAGGGATCTGAGGAACATGTGGGAACTGATATTAGGGGTGTGTGATGACAGCAATGGAGCATACAATTGGATCAGGATGAATTTATTGATACAGTCATATTAAGCAGGATTCTGGATTTAATGTTGTAGCTCCTAGAATTAAAGTTGCTAAAAGAAAAAGTTGACTGACATATGTAACATATGTGAATGGGCTGCAGGGCCCAATGTCCCTTATTTTACTATTTAAAAAATTTT
>NW_022900913.1:62626541-62690941 GCF_012274545.1 Fukomys damarensis
GAGAGAGAGAGAGGGAGCACCAGGCTCCACTGGTTTACTGTTGGTAATGGGATTAAAAAGCTCAGGAAATTGGGAATGCTGGAGTCAATTTGCTGTGTAAAACTTACTGTACTTTGGGAAAGTGCATGTGATTTAACCTTCACTAATACTTTAAGAAGACATTTGTGAGAAAAATCTTTGAAGAGCTCTATCCTTTCTCTTTTCTCTATGCCAGAATTTACAATGGGGACCATAGCCACTCTGTTAGGAAAATTAAATGTGATGGGTGTAATTGGATCCTGCAGTGTCAGGAGACAACTGGAAGCCCTCAACCATCAAAGGCACGGTGGGTGTATGGAGAAAAATGGAGAGCAGAGCAAAGCAATGGTCAGGATGGTTTGATGTGTTGATTTATGGCGTTGGCTAATTATACACTAGTGTTACCATAAGTGAAATGGGTAGGAAATTTACTAAACTATACTTATCTCTATGAGCAGAAAAAAGCATGAATTGGAGCAAAGGAAATAATCAGATCTTTTAGAAACTACTGAACACTAGTTCTGAGCTGTCACTGATTCCAGGAGATCCAAACCATCATTGTGGCCTACCAATCATGGAGGTCAGGTGATCAATGGATTCTTTGCTAAACTCCAACCCACAGTGGGGTCCATGGGTCTCCAAACACATCTTGTGGTCATTTTCACAGTCCTAAAATGCTTAACTGGGTTACAAATACTTAGCACTTGGCAGAATTTCCACATTTATTCTTCACCCTGTAGAATGAAAGCTGTTTTGGTGGAAAGGTTAAATGGAAGCCATTAGAGCTGTGTTGACCACGGAAAGAATGAAATCCAAAATGATATCGTATCCCTGGAAAGATTACAGAGATTAGCGTGACTTATCAAGGTCTTGAAAGTTGCCAGGATGGTAGTTCCTACCATGTCCCCTTCTCATTCTCCCACTCAGCCTGTGCAGAAGACAGCTAATTCTCAGAGAACGACAGGGGGTTCATGTAAGTTTAATCAAGTGATGATTCTAATTGTAGGGGCTCTACCAGATGTAGTTTCCTTGTTTAATGAAATTAACACAACTCCTGGTACTTGGTACAAAGCTATTGATTTAGTAAATGTGTTTTAGCCATACTTATGCATCAGGCCTAGAAGAACCAATTTGTTTTAAGCTGGTAAGGCCAGCAATAAACTATAATTTCTACCTTAAGTCTGTATCAACTCTCCAGCCTTGTGTCATAACTCAGCATGCAGGGAATTTGATAACCTTGTCTTCCACACAGTATCACTGGTTCATTACATGATGGCAATATGTTGATTGGATAGAGTGTTTAAGAGGTAGCAATCATTCTAAACTTGCTGGGAAAGCATCTGCATGTCAGAAGAGAAATAAATTCTACTAGAATTCAATCTGTCTTTGTAACTTAATACGTTTCTTGGTAACTTAGTAACAGAATGCCCAGCACCTGCAATTTAAAGAAGCAGAGGTATATTTTGGCTCACAGTTCAATGCAAAGTAAGCTGGCTCCAAGGTAGGATGGCATGGCAGAGGGAGTTGGCCCAGGACAGCTGCTCACAGAAAGGCAGAAAGGAAGCAGAGTCCATGGAGGAGCAGGGAGGACAGATACTGTGTAACTTTCCAGGTTAAACCCACAGTGACTCACCTCTTCCTACCAGGCCCCACCACCTAAGAGCAATCAGCTTTAATGCTCCTATAATCCAATCACCTTGCAAAAGTTCTGCCTGTGATCACATGAGGTTTTATGGGGACATCTAGATATAATCCATCACAAGGTCCTTCTGCCTCAGTGAAATTGCCAGAGTTCAGTAGTGTGCAGTATACTAAGATATCCCTTCTGGGGTGAAGGTGAAGTTGATACATCTGAACCTTCCAACAATTAAAAAAGAAATGGAGTGCCTACTGGGCTTATTTGGGTTTGGGAGGCCATGCAATCCTCACTAGGGTGTGTTAATTAGTCACAGAGTGACTCAGAAAGATACTATATTTGAATGAAGCCCAGAACAGAACAGAAAAAACAAAAAACAAAAAACTCTGAAACAGGTCCAGGCTGCTGTGCAGGCTACTTTGCCACTTGGGCCACATGATCCAGGAGACCTAATGTACTTGAGATGTTGGTGAGAGATAGATACACCATTTGGATCCCTTATCAGGTCCCATAGGTGAATCACAAAAGAGGCCTTTAGGATTTGGAGCCAAGAACCTCCAATCATCTGTAGATAACCACTCACACTTTGAGGGACAGCTGATGACCTGCTATTGGGCCTTACTGGAAACTGAATATTGGCCACGGACCACCAAATTACTATGCTGCCCATCATGAACTGAGTGTTCTTTGACTCACCTACTCATCAAGGCCAATGTGCACAGCACTAATCCATTATTGTAGGAGGTAATATATATGTTATTGGGCCTGTTCAAGTCCTAAAGGCACAAGTAAGTAATACGAAGAACTGGTCCAAATGCCCATGGTTCCTACTCCTGCTACAATGCTTTCTGTCCCTCAGTGTGCACTTATGGCTTTCTGGTATGTACTGTATGGTTAAAGGAGAGTGCAAGAGACTAGTAACTATAGATGATTCTACACATTACCCAGGCACTATTCGAAGGTGTACACCAGCAGCACGATATGTCTTTTCTTGAACATTGATGGAAGGCAGTAGTAAAGGGAAATCTTCAAAGTGGACACAAAGTGGACCTGGTCATATATTTTTCTTGGAAGAAAAGATAGACAAATGTGTGATTATATACCCTCTAATGGCTGTAGCCAATGGTCTAGATGGATGTTCAGTGACATGAAAGGAACACGATTGCAAAACATTTACAAAGACATTTGGGAAGAGGCATGATGATAGACCTTAAATGAGTGAAGATATTTGTGTCCCATGTGAAGACTCAGAAAGTTCACTTCAGTGGAGAAATACATTAATAATCAAAAGGATAGAAGGACTCATTCTTTGAATTACAAATAGTTCAGGCCCTTCAGAAATGAAGATTTGGGTCACATCTCATAATGGCTAATGTTGTTTTTAGTACATGTGCTGGCAAAGTGAGCACAGTGGGTTGTTTGTTTGTTTGTTACTGGGGATCGAACTCAGGACCTTGCACTTGTGAGGTGGGTGCAGTGCCACTGAGCTAAAACCCCAGACCTAATGTTGATTTTTTTTTTTTTTTTTTGGCTTTTTGAGACAGGGTCTCACTGTGTAGTTGAGACTGAACTGGAACTCACTATGTAGCTCAGGCTGGTCTCGAACTCACAGTGATCCTCCTGCCTCAGCCTCCTGGGTGCTGGGATTACAGGCATGCACCACCACACCCAGTGACAATATTGTAATTTGATGGAAATAGAAAGTGGTGCCTATTTGAATGCAGTGGAGAATGTGGATTTGACCTCAGTGACTATCGTAGGACAAGGGCCCTATCCCCTAGTTCTCTTGCATTCTCTGCTTCCTAAGTCCATAAAATAAGCAGTTTTATTCTACCACATACTTTGGCCATGATATTCTGACTTACCTTATTCCTATAGCAATGGAACCAGCTGACCATAGACCAAAACATCTGAAGTTCTGAGCCAAAATAAAGTTTTTTGTTCTCTGTATGTAATCTGTATGGAAATCTAACTGATATAAATAATTGCTACATAAAGGTGGGGTTGTTGGTATGACTAAACCTCTTCATATGGTTCAGAAACTTTTGGAACTGGCTTATGAGAGGAGTTCAGAAAAGTTTGGAGAATAGGCTAGGGAAAGCTTGAAAACAAGGGGAAAATCTGGTTGAGGCCCAGAAGATAGTAATGCTAATATGAATGTAGACAGGAAAGACTGCTCATGAGGTTTCAGATGGGAATGAGAACCACACTGGGAACTGGAGTAGGAGCCATTCAAGTCACATTCTCCCCATAAGTTGTTTGCATTTTTCAACACCCTGAGAATTTGCTAGAGGCTGAATTTAAAAAAATTAATTAGTTAACCTTTCAGAGGAAACTTCAAGAGAGCACAGTAACCAGATTATGGGATTGGTACTGATGACTCCCTCTTAGCCAGATTTTCAGCAAGAATCGGGAGGAAAAAGCAGAGTGGAACATTTGAAAAACATTTATATTGACCAGAAAAGAAGCATGTTAAGGGGCATGCTAACATTGAGGCAAAGGAGTGTATGGTTGCTTAAAAGATTAGAATGATTAAAAAGAAACCAAATAAGTACAACAAGACAAGAAGAAAGATGCTTTGGTGGCATCTCAGAAATCCAGAAGACACCACCTACTGCAGGTTCGAGGACGTAAAAGTATGAATGTTCATTTAAGACAAGAGCCTCAGGGCCTCCTAGGAGAAGGCAGCTGTCAAGAGCATTGGTTCCCCAGGACTTACCTCACTACACTCAGCCACCTGGCCCTTCAGAGACCTTGGTAGCCATAGTCATATCAGGTCCAACTACTGCTTAATTTTTGGCAGAACTTGGTGACATCCACAGGATTGTGGATGGAGAATGCAAGAGCATGGGGATATGGAATCCTACATGCAGGTTGCAAAGGAAGGGCTGAGAGGCTAGGCAAGGTGAGACCAGGTTAGAGTCCTTGCAGATCGCTTCTGAGAGGGAGACACATGAAGCAGTGAGAGTGATGCCTCGGCCTTGATGGACCCCAAGAACTCAGAAATGCCAGGAATGTGAGGTGTCAGCCAATGAAAACTGCAGGCAATGTGCAGAGCCAACTCAAGAGAAAGACCACGCAGTCTGCTGCCAACAAGACTAGGTGTAAGGCTACACCATCCCTACAAGAAGTACATTGTATGCCCCAGATACCAGACATTGGCATACAGGATTTAGTGTTTGCCCTGCTAGGCTGTGGTGCTTTGGTCCCATTTCTTTCTCTTCCTCACTTTTGCAATGGAATATTTAACCTGTGCCACTATGGAAAAATGTAAGTTGCTTTTGCTTTTTACAGAGAATCACAGCTACAAGTTTATTGTGAATTTCAGAGGAGACTCTTGGATTTTTCATTAGTGCTGAAAGTTTTAAGACAGTAGGGAGGGAATTGATGTGTTGATGGAATAATAACCTTGTTAATATATTTAAGGATGAAGGATTGTTTAAAGAAAAATATTTGGATAATCATGGTGACTAGGTTTAGAGATGTGGTGGTTAATCTTGTCAACTTGACTAATTTGAGCAATGCTTCTTGAATTTACTAATGCTTATGGGTGTGGCTGTGGATGTTTCCAAAGACAACTGGATCATCAGGGCTCTAACCTCATCAACAGATTAATCCATTGATGAGATCATAATTATTGGGATCTGATGGAAATAGGAGGTGGGGCCTTATAGGAAGGAGTGGATCATTGAGGAGTGACCTGGGGATTGTATTGCCTACCTGGCCCTTTCCTCCAGCTCTCTTACCCTTTTTGCTTCCTGGCTGAAAGATTCTCCAACACACACTTCTTCTATAATGTTCAATATCTTCTTAGGACTGCAAAAGTGGAACCAGCTATCACTGAAACAGTGAGCCAGAATCAACCTTTCCTGATCTAAGTTTAATTTCTCAGGTATTTGGGTCACAGAAGGAAAACATGATTAACTTACTTCTCCAAGGGCAGAAACATGACCAGCTAAGGCTGAAGGCAGAGAGAAACAGAATGGGTACTTGAATTGAGTTTAAATGCCAGCTATAACCTCATGACCAGTTACAGAACTGAGGATCATACTTTTCATGAGTATTTCTTTACTATTTTATTAGGAATATGTTTGTGAGTATGTCCAACTGTATTAGGTAGATATCTTTGTATTTTTCCTCTTTTATTATTTTATCATATAGCATAATATTGACACGATGTCAGTGCTTAAATATAACAAATCTAATAACAGTATTTAAGCTATGAAGTGTCATTGAAATAAGCAAATTCAAAATAACTCCACATATTTTTCTGGAGAATGATTTACTACATTTTTTATTGTACGTAGGAGAGTTCTATCAGTCTAAGAGGAATTATGACTCTATTATGATCTTTATGTTTAGACTAAATAAGGTTAAAGAATATTTGTTTGGATGTCAAAGTGTCAAGGGTGGAGATGCGATTAGTCTTGACTGTCAACTTGATTGAATTTGGAGACACCTAACAGATTAGTAAAGCATAGTTTTGGGTGTGTCTGTGTTTCCAGAGATGATTGGAATATGAGTCAGAAAACTGAGCGGGGAATACTGGCTCTGAATGTGGGTGGCAATACCTAGTAGGTTGGGAGCCAAGATGGAACAAAAAGTGGAAATGAAGAAGCCTGCCAGTGTGTGCTAGCTGGATAGTTCTTGAATGACTGCATCTCTTACTGCTGTCTTTGCCCACAGATATCAGTCTCCAGCCTCTTCAGACTTGGAGTAGGGACTCGTCAGTGACCTTCCTGGGAGCTTGTAGGCCTTCAGCCTGGAATTGGAGCTACATCACTGGTTCTCCATATCGTGAGTCTCCCAGCTCCTTGGACTAAGCAGCTACAGCAGCTCCTGGTTTTTCTGGCTCCCTGACAGGCAGGGGGCTATTGTGGAAGTATCTGATTTCTGATCCTGTAAACCAGTCTAATCATTTCTTTTCCAAATATATCAAATATATATAGATAGATAGATTATTCCTCTAGAGATGCTTAGTTTATATACACAGAAAATACATTGTTTTTGTTTTTTTTAAAAATACATTCAGTTTTAAAGGAACACATTTGCTTGGTAATACTTGATAGCCTGCCAGTTGTAGGGTGTGCCCTAGTGGTTCCATGATTATGGCTGAGAACCGTGGAATTATTGGCTACTTCTGCCATTGTTTGCGCAATCTACCATCAAAGCTTCCTTCAAAATGTGATGGCTTGTTCTTAATGATCTGTATGTAGTGAAGACCCAGGTGATGCAGTGTGGCTCTCACTGGGATTTAGTGAAGGCTATTGTTGATAGGCCTCTCTTAGTAGGTGCCCTGCAGCATTCTACTCTATATAATATTAATAGTCTCTGAATTTTCTAAGATTTGAAAGTTGTGCAGCTCTCAGAATCATAACAGATTCTAAGAACCATGGCCAAAAACATAACCAAGCAGCATGAAATGGAAGACACAACTTACTTGGTCACATCTTAACTGGTTAGAAAGCCTCCTGAAAATAACTAAAGCTCAATATGTTAGAAAGCTTTCCATTTCTGTGACAAAATACCAAGATAAAACATTTACATAAGAGAAAAGATTAGTTTAGCTAATGGTTTCAGTCCGTATCACTTGCCCTGGCCTGCTTTAGCTTGTGGCTAGGCCCACAGTTTGGCAGGAAACATGCAATGGAGCAAAGCTGGCCATATCATGGTAATGGGTAGTGTGAAAGGGATAGAAAGAGGAAGGAGCTTGAGTCCCAGCATCCCCTTCAAGAGCACACCTCTAGTGACCTCCAGATAGGCCCCACCTCCTAAAGGTACCATCACCCTCTAATCACAAGCCGAACTTTAGCACAGGGCTTTTGGGGGATATCGGGGCAATACATCATGGTGGGAACATGTGGCTGAGCACACCCATTCATCTCATGGCAAAGAAGCCATAAAGACAGAGAGAGCCCAGGAGGCCAGGTTCCCACCATCCACTCAGAAGGCACACCTGCAATGTCCCAAAGACCTCCATTATACATCAATTCTTAAAGATTCCACTACCTCCCAACAGATCCATGCTTAATGCGTTGGTTAGCTTTCCATGGCTGGTGCATAACATCTGTTATGGCTTGTGTCTAGATGTCCCTCCAAACCCTCATGAAGTCTTAGGTGGAGCTTTTTCAAAGGTAACTGAATCTAAAGTGTGTGATTGATTCGTGGTGGAATGCTCGGCCTGGGGGCACTAGGATTAAGGGTATGAGTGCTGCCCACCATAAGTAGTCTGAATAAGATAAAGGGAGCAGGAAGGCACTGTTAAAGTCCTTTGTTGTTTTATTACCACATGGGCACCATGAAGTGATTCTCTGCAAAGTTAATCTGCCATGTGACACTCTACTTTGGAGCCAGCCAACAATGAACTGAAACCTCTGTGAACTGTAAGCCAAATAAACCTTTCCTCTTTTAACTTTGGGTGTTGGATATTTTTTTTCTCAGCAACAAGAAAAGTAACTAAGGCAACATGTGAAATAATGGAGCAGAGGTTTATTTTGGCTTGTGGTTTGAGGGTTTTCAGTCCATAGTCAGCTGGCTCTGGGCAGAAACGTCATGGTGGGAAAGCATGGTGAAGCAAATCTGCTTGCTTCATGGAGGCCAGGAAGCAGAGCAGGGGAACAGTACAAGAGAAGAAAGGGCCAAAGACTAGATATAATCTCAGAGGTCATGCCTTCATGACTGACCCTTGCATACCAGATATGTGCTTTTCTAATCTCCTAGGCAATCCTGAAACCAAGCAAGTTGATAACCAAGCTTATCCATCATGCTAGGGAATGGGCCTTTAATACACGGGTCTTTGGGGAACACTCAGTGTCTCTTAAGTACACAAAAAAATCTTTAATTTCCTTGTCTATCAGAGTATGAAACTCCAAAATACTTAGGGCTTAGAGCTCAAATCTTCTATGACACAGTTAAGCTTCTCACAGACCCAAATAAATCTCTTCTTATAAATAACAAAGGATGAGAACCCACAGTGTCAGAAAAATACAGTAGCCTAACATAGTGGGATCAGGGACTGGACCACTACAATATAAACATTTTCTCACAGGATGCAAGAAGACGGGGTGGGGATGCACGACACTATTGTAATACCAAGATGACGTTGCAGAGATATTTTTGGCATCCTTTAACTGTGGTTGCCTTTTCCACAATAAAGTAAATTTCTGCTTCCTGAAGGAAGTTTGAGATTAGATCCTTTGTTTTCCCTTATATTGTATCATCTCATAGAGATATATGAAGCTGCAGGGTATTTTACCATATAGGTAGGATCTTATGGTTCCACAAAGTATTTTTTACACACAAATGTTTCTTTTAGTTTAATAATGTGAACTTTTGGTTATATCATGCATATACTATACACAGACACATGTAAAAAACACATTCTGTAAAGGCTAATTAATGTAGATGGCTGTATTTAGCCCCAGATGTGATAAGTCACTCCTCCAAATGTCTATTTTTTCTTTGTCATCTTAAATATCTTGAGTTTATCAGTTGTATCAAAAGCCAACATTATCTTTTCCCTGTAGTAGTACAGACAACTGAAAAGATTTCCCTGTAGAAATTCTAGTCCAATCACTGCATTAGTTTAAAACCAAATGTTGATAGCCATGTCATCTTGACAGCCACATATGTCTTCTGATGCCACAATTACAAAGAAATAAAGATAATACATGTTATGCTTTCACCTAACACAATGTATGGATCTTGATTACGTTCAATCCAAAACACATTTACCCAGAAGATAATGCAAGGGATACAGGTGATCTTTTCCTTTTTATACTACTTAAACCATGGTTATATAAAACTATTAGTGCATCCTTTTTAGATGATAATGGGGTAGCATGGTTAAGAAAATACAAATATTTTGTTAGTCTGTGAGCAACCATGTTAAAAAAGTCTTCTTATTACTCACAACGTTTAACTGTGCAGCTGGTTATATAGACATAGCAGTCATTTATCACTATTTTCTTCTGTGGCACAGTGCATGTTCTCTCCTTCTTCAGTAAACTTTTTTATTTCAGCTTTAATTGAGTTTATTGGTACATTTTAGTGATACAGTACAGTTACATTCATTGTTGGGATCTTGTACCTCTACATGACAAGTCTTGGTTCTCATTTTTCCCCCTTGTTCCTGCCCTCCCTTCACCCCCTCCTCCCCTCCCCATCTACAAACACTTTATTTCCATCTTTTCATTATTCCAGTAAACTTTTTTGCTGAATACTGATCGTTCTTCTCAAGGAGTGACCCAAAACTTCAGTTCTGAGGAGTCTGAACTATTGACTGTCTTACTTGTATTGAATTACTCTCTCATCCTTTAATTTTAACCACATGACATGTTAGTACAGAGGTACTATCTTGGACTATACTGCTGCCATAACAGGATAGCACAGAATGGGTAATTTATAAAAAATGGTAAGCGTCTTATAGTTGTGGATTCTGGTAAGACTCAGGTAGAGGGGCCTGCACTGGTGAAGTCCTTCCCACACTTGTATGTGGCAGATGACAATGAATGGCAAGGAAGCAGGAAAATAAGTCTGATCTCTCTTCCTCTTATAAATACATTAATCTTATGCATACATCATAGTGCCCCAGTATCACGACTTCTCCAAACCCTAATTATCTCCCTAAGGCCCCACCCCCATATACCATCAATATATGTGTCTTAGTTACTTTTCTCATTGTGGGGGCAAACTACCTGACATCAAAAGTTAAAGGAGGAGAGGTTTATTGTAGCTCATAGTTTAGAGAGGTTTCAGTTCATAGTTGGCTGGTTCCAAGACCAGGTGGCATGGCAGAGGGGCTTCACAGAGGAGAAGTTCATGGCAGGCAGAATCCAGAAAGAAGGAAAGTAGCAAGTAGCAAGCAACAAGTAGTGACCCTCTCTCTGTCCCTTCAATCCTATCAAGACTACATGCCCTCAGGATGGTCAGCACATACACTCAGTGTGGGGCAGCTTTAATCCTAGCATCATCGCACCATGAATCAATGCCAGCATCACATCCTTGATCCCAGCTTCATACACCCTAGATCCAGCCACCTCCCAAAAGCCTCATGCATGACCACATGAGACTTTAAGGAGACATCTAGATATACAAACCATAACAATATGACTTTAGATATTATGCTTTCAGCACATAAATGTTGGGGGACTCAGTCAAATTTTAGCAGATGCCACAGGGGATCTCCTGTTATCCAGGCTTAGTCTTCTACAAATTTATTGTTTACTAGAAACTCTAATTTCCACCTAGGGAGTCTGGATCCCTCACTCATCTTCTCTGCCTACTAATTTTGAGGCCTAAAGAGTCCAAGGTATTTGGATGCCAGCCTCAACTTACAGTTCCATGCTATTGTTATGGTTTATGTTTAGTGTTCCCCCAAAGCCTTATGCAGATGAGGAAGAACTTACTTTTTCAGAGGTAGTTGAATTTGGAATATGTGATGCTAGGGTTAAGGGCATGTGATTATTAAACCACTACATGTGATTGGTTTGACACCACCCTGATTCTGGTAGTCTGAATAAGGGGCAGGAAGACCCTGGAAAGGACTATTGTTGCCTTTGCTATCTTGTGAATGCCATGTTGTTTCTTCTCTGTGATGGCTGCCATCCCTGCTTTGAAGCCAGCCAATTATGAACTGAAACCTCTATGAACTATAAGTTAAATACAGCCCTTCCTCTTTAGCTTTAGATGTTGGGTATTTTGTCTGAGCCACAAGAGAAAGGTAACTAACACAGAAATTTGGTACCAGGGAAGTGGGGTCTGCACTATGACATTACCTGGCCATGTGGCTGAAGAGCCTTTGCAACTGGCTTGTGGGAAATGGAAGAGTTAGGAAAGATTTGGAGTTGTCAGCTACAGAAATTATAGCTGGCGTGCCTTAGGCTGTTCTGTATGGGAGATTCTGGTCAGAGCTCAGAAGACCAGAAGGCCATTAAAGACGAGGCTCAGGAGATTTCTGCTGGGAAGGACTGCATTGGCTGTTGGACTCCAGATGATGTGGGCTATGGCTTGGTAGAAAGTTTGTCTGCATTTTGTTCATTTCTGTGATGTAGGGGGAATAGATACAATTGCCAAACCTGCTAGATATCCGAAGTGCTCTAACACCAAAGAATGAATTCTAGGAAAAACAGAGGTTAAGAGTAGGAAAAATTTATTGGGAGAAAGATAGCTTCTGTCTAAGAGAGACAGAAGAGGGACTGGAAAAATGGGTTATCTGTCTAGCCTGCTTCTCAAAAGTAGTTTTTTGGGACAAAGCCAGGAGGGACAAAACTTTAGTCAAGTAGTAACATTGCAAGTATAGTCACTTAAGTAATACTGATCCAATGAGAAATCACAAGGTAGATATGAGGTGGGACAAAATTATGATTAACCCATAAGATTATGACAAGTATAATCACTTAGATAATATTGATTAAATGGGGATCAAATGGGGAGGCAAGTCACAGGGTAGCAAGTGTACAGGGAAGGAGCACGGAGTTTCAGTAAGGGGTGGGCTGGTAATCTTTCCTGGAAGATCTTGGTTCCCCCTCTTGGGTGATTGATACCTATTTAGAATATCAATCACTGCTATGCATCCTTATCAAAAGCATGTGGGTGTGGCAGTTTCTTTTCTTTTATAATGCTGGCTTTTAGCAAAAGTGTCTTGATTGCCCTCCATGTTGGTTCCTCAAGTGCCAGCCCTGTCTAATTGCCTACAAGATATCCAATTAACTCACCCATCTACAACAGCCAGAGACTTTGCCTGAGACTGAGATTAGGGGTGGTGGACTAATTAATCGGGCCGAAGAAATTTCAAGGCAGTCAAATATTGAGGCAGTGGCATGGCTACTGTTGGGGGCTTTTAGACAGTTGTATGTTGAGAATTTAGAGCAATGAACCCAGCAGGATGATTTAAAACATTTTGATTTTGGCCAGAAAGGAAGCTCCTGTAAAGCTATGGATTGCAAAGATAGAGTAGAGGAGATCTTGATTGCTGAAAAGGAACAGGAGAACAGAAAAGATGGCCTGAAGGCATCATAGGAAGCAGCAAGACTCCACACTTTGAAACCTCAGAGTTGTAAAGGTGAAAGTATTTGCTTTGACAAGAGAGCCCCAGAGCACCAGGTTCCAAAATGGTGGTAGTCCCACAATGTTCCAGAATGGCAGCTGCCTAGAGAATTTGGTCCTCGTGTTGTGCCCAAGTCGCGAAGTCCCCAAAGACCACCAAGGAATCAGGTCCGATGCAATTACATGAGGAGTTTATTGCAAGCTCGAGCCTGGACCCTTGTACTTCTCCGACTGATAGGATCAGAAAACGAGAGTCCAGGCCCATCTTTGAAGCAGGATTATATAGGGTTAGGGAGGCTCTCCCTTTTTATTGATGCTATTTTTATCTTTTGATTACACTTGGATATTTGGGGTATTTACTGGAATAGGAGGGTAGTGGGAGGGCATTTACTGAAAAATACTAATACCTATGTTCGCAGAATCAGTTCCTCTTTCTAAAGAACATTTGATTAATCAAACTCTATAACAACATATGATTATCTTAAACTTCGTCTTTCCTCTTTCTAAAGAACATTTGATTAATCAAACTCTATAACAACATATGATTATCTTAAACTTCATCTTTGGAACATAAAAAGAGGAACAGAAACACAGGGTGGAGATAGCCTAGGACAGAGAGCTGTGAAAAATTACAGAGATCTGCAAAAAATTCTAAAGAACTGCAAAAAATTTCACTATGTGACAAAGGGCACAGAGGGAGCTATCTTGAGCTGAACAAAGGGCAAAGGGGAAGCCCACCTTATTCAGAAAACTTGGTCTCTATACTCAGGATTGGGTTCAGAGTGTGCAGTGATCCAGGCACTCAACTCCGAGAGAGGGAGGCCTGGCTACTGCTCCAGCTGGCAGCAGAGCTTGGCATCATCCATATGGCACTGGTTCAAGGTGCATGCTGAATGCAGGAGATGTGGGGTCAGGAAGGCTTCCTCCTAGATTTCAGAAGGCCTGGGAGGTCAGGCAGTGTACCCCTGAGAGTGCAGTGTGTGAAAATGTGAGCATGAAGCCAAAGGTACAGTGGAGACCCCAGGAGATTGGAGAAGCCAGAAGCATGGATCATCTGAGGAAAACTGCAAAGAGGGAGAAGAGCTGGCCCCAGAGAGTAGCCGTGGGAGCTGCAACCACCCTAAGTGCCTTAGGGGCAGAGCCACCCAAGCTCTTTGGATTTCACAATTTGTCATAGATTGTCTGGGATACTGGAAATGGAGCTGTGGCTCTTAATGTTTGTTCCATTGGATTTTGGACTTTCCTTGATCGCATTCCTTTGTATCCCCCATTTGTACCTTTTGAAATGGTAATGTTTACCATTGTGCCATTGAAAGTTGGAAGTGTTTAACTTTCCTTTCATTTGTTAAGGGGCTTGCTGGTAAGAGTTTGCCATAAATTTTAGAGGAGATTTGGGAATTGGACTTTTCAGCAATACTGAAACTATTAAGACTTTGCTAACTCTTAGAGATGGACTAGATGCTTTTAATGCATGAGTCTTGGGGGGGAACCAGGAATGGTTTTTGTTTTGTTTTTTTAGTACTGGGGATTGAATTTGGGACCTTGTGCTTGTGAGGTGGAGCAGGAATGGAATGGAATGGTTTGTGTTTAGATGCCCCCTCACCTCAAGTCTCATGTGGATGAGGTGGGACTTCCTTTTCCAGAGGTAGTTGAGTCTGAAATGTGTGATGCTGGAGTTAAACTCCTGTGGTTATTAAAACACTACAGATGGGTGATTGGTTTGACACCACCACAATCTCAGTAATTTGAATAAGATAAAAGGGGCAGGAAGACCCTGGAAAGGCCTGTTGTTGCCTTTGTTACTTTGCGCACACCATGTTGTTTCTGCCTCTGCTATGACTATTTGCCATTCCTGCCTTGGAGCCAGCCAATTATGGACTGAAACCTCTACAAACTGTAAGCCAAATAATCTTCTTCCCCTTTAACCTTGGGGGTTGGGTATTTTGTCTCAGCAATGAGAGAAAAGTAACTAACACAGTTATCATTGTGATGTCTCCTGGTGGAAATACTGTTCCCAAAAGAAGTACGTCCTCCAAGCTGGGCATTGTGGCACATGCCTGTAGTCCCAGTAATCAGGAGGCTGAGGCAGGAGGATCACTGTGAGTTCTAGCCAGACTCAGCTACATAGTGAGTTCAAGGGCAGCCTAAACTGCCTAATGAGATCTTTTCTAAAAGAAAAAAGAAAAAGAAAAAAACTAAGGCCTCCAACCAGTACATTAGAGCTATTAGGAAAGGTTGGCTGAAACTCATACAGCAGTTGGAACTACTCTCTTCTGCTGGGATTTTTAGATAAGTCTTAACTTGAGCCATTTCTTTTTTCACCAATTGAATCAGTCACACCCACAGTATATTTGATAACCTGCTTAAAGGCAAAGGGTTTTATTCTATAATCACATGCAAAAAGCATTCACAATAACAGCTAAATTAGGGAACTGAGACTAGCCAATTGACATATATCTACACCAGCATAGTGATGGAATAAGGTATGTTTCAGGATAAGCTGAAGAAAACATGAGAATTTCAAGGCAAGGTGATGCCATATATTAAGTAAAATGGCCAAGCCAAAGTAATTAGGAAATAAACAACTTAAAAATAATAAAAGAAGAAAATTATATAGGGAGAGCTCAGAATCAAAGTTATTGAAAAGTGTTATAATAGATGTAAAATAATGACATAATCTGCACTTTTGCCCAAAATTCAACCTCCCCTTAATTTGATTAGTTCTAAAACCTTTTAAATGGTGAGCCATATTTAATGAAGGGACTCAATCAACAGGTATTTAAGAAGCCTAGCGTACCATTGGAATTTTAAAAATTCATTAATATTATTGGTACATTTTAGGTATACAATATGATGACGTTCATCATTGGGGATTTGCACCTTTACATGATATATCTTGGTTCTTATTTTTTTTCCCCATTCCCCTGCCCTCCCTTCAACTCCCCACCCCTCCCTGTTCACAAAGACTTGTTTCCGTTTTTTTCCTTTTCTCATTTTGAGAAGTCCTCTGGGAGGACTCTGGGAGTTATTCAGTTCTCTGGGAGTGATTCAGTTGGCTTCTAGTCTCTGTGGGATCCAGGTGACCACCCTTCCATGGAGCCAAGCAGCAATTCAAATGGTAAGTTATGGTCAGCCTCTGCTGTTTCACATGGTCATTCCAAAAGCTTTGTTTTACAGTTTATGTTACTTTACATCACACCTTTGATTACAGGGGACTTTTTTGGGGAGAAACTGTTTTTCACTGTTAATTTGGGTCCATGGATTGATGAAAGTTAGGAAACTGGACACGAGTTTCAAATCTGATGACTGGATAGATTCTTTACAGGAATCTTCTACCTAAAGCGTTAAAATTGACACTCTAGATGGGGAGAAAATACATTCTGATGTTTATATTTAAGTTTTGTGTGTGTGGTGTATGGTACTGAAGATTGAATTTAGGAATGTATGTTCTACAGCTCAGCTACACCTTCAGCCCTTGTTTTGAGGTACTGGGGATAGAACTCAGGACCTTGTGCTTACAAGGCAGGCATTGTACCACTAAGTGAATTCCCCAGCCCAAGCCCTTTTTAAATTTTAAGACAAAATTTTACTGTATTACCAAGGCTGGCCTTTAAGTTTTGACCTTCCAGCATCTGCCTCCAAGTAACTGGAATTTTAGGCATATGCCAATTTTTATATTTAATTTACTTTTTTCTCTTTTTTTTTTTTTTTTTTTTTTTTAATCGTTTTTTTCTTGTGTTCGACATGTAGTTGAGGCTGCTCTGGAACTCACTATGTAGCCCAGGCTGGTCTTGAACTCACAGCGATCCTCCTGCCTCAGCCTCCCGAGTGCTGGGATTACAGGCTTGCACTACTACGCCTGACTAATTTTCTTAAAATGTATCATTTGTTCCATAGTTGAACATTTTTTTGTCGGGGGTGGGGGGAGGATTGGGGATTGAACTCAGGACCTTGCCAGGCAGGCATGGTGTCACTGAGCTAAATTCCTGGTCTGAACATTTATAATTTCATTTAACTTCTTAATTCTTTATGCATTTGTTCACTTCATTAATTTTTTTTTTTTTTTTTTTGGTACCGGGGATCAAACTTTGGTTTGGCAGAACCACTAAGCTAAATCCCTGGCCCCAATTTCATTAATTTTCATGAATATTTCTTGTTCCTGTTACTTCCACTCTTCTTAGTGTATAATATTGTGAATTTTTGTCAGTTTTTGCTTTCTATTCTTACATCCTAGACTATTAACCTTCCTATGATTTATATTTATACCTGTGTATGTCCAGATGAGGATAACTTAAGAGATATCCCTTAAGTAAATATATATAGTCATCATTTGAAGTATTGACCTTTATCCTAGAATAAATTTAAAGTATGTGCTCAGCCCACAGATTTTAATCCACAAACATATTCAATACTGCCTTATCCCTTTTTTATTTGCTAGGCCGACGACAGAGGATGATTTTGAATGAGAGTCAAAAGGATATCCTTAATGAATGGTTTGAAAAAAACCCCTATCCTGGTATAGATACCAGAGACTATCTGGCCAAAGTAACTGGCATTTCAGAGTTTCAAATTCTGGTAGGCATTTTGTAACTATACATTTTTTCTCAGGGTCATATTAAAGAGAAAAAATAGGCTATTCTCAGCTCTTGTGTCAGATATTTTGCTCAGAAGTTTATTCCACATGTAATGAAAAGATAGAAACAACATCAGGAACTCCATGTGTACTTCTTGTTAAACATATAAATACTACTTGTGTGTTTGCACCAGTGGAGAAGGAAAACTGGTTCACAGTTTCCCACATAGGTAATTAAATCACATTTTGAGAATTGCAGAATGTACAAAATTAAGTCAGTATAATGATATAATTTTTCACTATTAGAGTTTATACCAGAGAATAAGATAATTTTGAGAAGCAGTGGTGTTAGAACTTATGGAAATTCCTGGTTCTTTGGCTATTTTTTAAAATTGACTTAAAATTTTATGTCTTACCTGTGATTCATACACAAGAATAAAAGAAAAATCTATATTGATATACTGTCAGTAAAATAATCCATGTGATAATCAAGCAAAGATGAGTTTCATATATTAAAGAAATAGGTATAAAGGGTATAATTGAACAAAATGAATTTTAATCAATACAGATAGAAGTTTAAATATTTTGAGGTAAAAAAATGAATTCATGTATTTGTATTCAATATATACTCTCTGATTAAGCATCAGCTATAATGATTTCAGTCTTTGGACACACTGGAGAAAATATTTTTAATGTCTGGCTAGTGTTCTGGGTATGGGAGACAGAATGAACACACAAACCAGTAATAAAATTGTTTCCTGTGGGACCACTAGGTATCTGGTGCAGAGCCCATTGGATCTGATGGTGAAGGGAAAACCATAGAAAGAACATAGCACAATGTTGCTTCTTATATGGTATTCACTCTCCATTAGTTTACAGGTTTCAGCTATAAAACTTTTAAACTCAGAAAGTATTTTGATTAGTTAACCTGGAGCACAGGTTAAGACTTTGGGAACAAAGCCCAAAATATAGGAACAGCTCAAATGATGTTGGTTATCATTAAGGCAATAAATATAGTGAATTAGCAAGATATTCACATAAAATTCTCACATGTAATTAAATAGCACAAATCAATTTCTACTCCTATCAAGAAAGCAAGCACATTTCCAACTGGTTATGTTAATGAATGCAGTTTTAAAGCTAGATATTGAGTTCCTATGAGTTTCCTCATTTTTGGCTACCCCTAGAATGAATAAGCAAGATATGAACGTGGGGAAGAGTTAGCGATGTGGCTTTCTGTGTGCAGTTCTGCTTTCCTATTTAAACAAACAGTTTTTGGCCAGGGATTTAGCTCAGTGGTTCCACTGCCTGATTCGAAAGTGTAAGGTCCTGAGTTCAATCCCCAATGCAAAATAATAATAATAATAATAATAATAATAATAATAATAATTTTCAAAGATTAAATTCATATATATTGTATCTTATGAGATTGTAATTCTGATGAAGAGATGAAGGCTAAGAAAAGGAATAGCTACTTAACTGTGAGGTATGTGAGTGAGAGAGAGAGAGAGAGACAGACCAAGGAGAAAGGAACATTAAATCAGGAAGCTCTCCTTTGGCTGTCAGGTCAATGACTATAGAACACATGCAAGTGAACACCAAGTATTGTCCTCAATTTCATGCTGGGGTTTTAAAGTAACAACATCACTGCGATAATGTGCTGCCCTTCTCTTATAGGTGCTCCCTAAGAACAGAAGTGGTTAGTTTTGTTTGACTAGATTGATGTTTGAAATGATATTTATTGAATCCCACCTTTTTCTTGCCTCATATGTTCTTTATTTACGTAGACTTGGTTTCAGAACCAGAGAACAAGGCGCAGACGACAAAAGTATAAATGTAATTTTGGGAAATGCCAAACTCAAGTACAAGACAAGCTTCAGTTCAAGCATGAAGGTAAGAGCCCATCTCCTATCTAAATGGAATTCTTACACGGATCTATTTGAGAATATAAACAACTTAGCGTATTGAGCCCAAATTTTCTCTAAAGAAGGCTTAGAATAGGAAACATGACATCCTTGTGCCAGAGATATCAACATATATCAGTGTTTAGGGAGGGGGAAAAGGCAGATTCTTAGCACCAAAACATTGTACTTTTTACTACTGCTGATCATTGCAGTGTGTTGTTGCCTCTGGGGTTTTGTCTCTTGGATGAGACAAGAAAATGAGTTCCTGAGGGGAACTGAGTAAAAGTGATTAGAACGTTATTTATTTGTTTTTCAAGTTCAAATGTGTACACTAACATAAGAACCCTATCTCATGCCCATGATTTCCTTTGGTAAAGAAGCCAGACAAATCAGGACAAACTTCACACGATCTCAAATCAAAACCCTAACTCAAGCCCATGACAAGAATCATTTTCCTGGAATTGCTGCAAGGAAACAACTGGCAAAACAAACAGGCATTTCAGACAAGAAAATCGTGGTGAGTTCTCCAGGTGTCTCATGATATTTGCTCCACCTACACGTGGAATTGCCTCTTGAGATGTTGCGGGATGAATGTGGGCTCTTTGTGTCATTGCCCTGCTCAACAGAAAAGGAACTCATATATACACCTGGCCTTGCAAATTAGAGTATGAAAGGGGGGAAATATTCACCTTAGTCATCAGCAGTACATGTTCTGAGAAGCAGTAGCAGGACGGAAGTGGAGAAATGTGAAAGTTGGTACATATTTTAAGAATACAATCTATGTCAGTGTTTCTCATCCTTGCTGGTCTGACCAATTCAAGTCAAGAGTTATGAAGGTGCTGTCTTGTGTGTGGTGGGGTTGTCCTTCAGCATCCAGGTCTCTGCACTGGAGACTATGTCTTTGTCCCACCCCTTACTGTAATAGCCTGTGAAGTCTAGTCACTACCAATGACCTGCTCTAGGGTAGGGAACATATCCCCTGTTAAGAATCTTTGTTTTAGCAAACTCTGGGGGATCTTTGTTTTAGCAAACTCTGGGGATTGTGATTCAGTGTTCATTAAATGTTCATGACTTTTAAAGTAGCCTATACAGAATGTTCATATTTGTTTCATCCAATCTGTGGTTGTACTTATACATCTGTTCAGAAACCTTGTGTTCCTCTATGTTCCTTGGTATAGGGGAGAGAGATTTAACCTTCTCTAGAGAGCTCACTCATTTCCTGACCTAGTGTGAGGATGAGAGGGCAGGTACTAGATTGTCTATCTTTAACCAAAGTATTATTTCCTCTGTAGCAGTGATGGCTATCGTTTCTCAGCCTTTTGACTAAGATCAAGTGTTGTAGTGACGGAAAACCTTTTAGAGACAAAGTGTTCAAACTGTAAACCCAAAACCCATTTATCACAAAGTGCCAACACTGCAATTTGCTGACCACTATAGTATACAAGAGAGCAATGTTCCACTGACAACCAGTTTTTGCCTTGCTCTGATAAAGGCATCTGAGTTCATTTCTTACCTTGTGAGGGCTTCTGCTAAATTGATAGCCAGTCCAGGATGTATATATTTTTTTTATATTATGTTCTCCTTGATAGTGCACTGACCTTCCACTTGAAAACTTGGATGAGTCACAGCTAATGGTTACTGTGCCTTGGATAATAGCACACATAGGGGCCATTCATGTGCTCAGAAGGGAAAGATGTCAGGATGATGATGTCAGAGCCACAGTTCATTAGCTGTGACTCATCCAAGCATTGCCCTAATGTTCCACATCTTCACC
Source organism: Fukomys damarensis (assembly GCF_012274545.1). Taxonomy (NCBI): domain Eukaryota; kingdom Metazoa; phylum Chordata; class Mammalia; order Rodentia; family Bathyergidae; genus Fukomys; species Fukomys damarensis. The sequence goes on from NW_022900913.1 coordinate 62,647,493, forward strand.
TAGTGCCATTACTCCTTTCTGAGCCCATGAATGACCCTTATGTGTGCTGTTATCCAAGACATGGCTACTGGGCCAATGCTGCAGTAACTTGGCTGGAATGCCAACAGAGAAGGATCTGCAAGCCCACTTTGGTATGAGTGCCATAGATTTGCCACCATTGTTCTATAGTCATGTGTCAAGATCTGCATCCTTAACTAATGTTCTTATATCAATACCAAGACACCTATGGACTGGAGTTATTATTTCAACTTCAAAATCAGGAAAGAACATTTTAACTAGAAGACATGGACTTGATAGTTCAGACATTGGCATGAGGTAAAAATTAATTTTAAGGACTAATACTGATATTAATTTCATGCATTTTTGCAATGATGATGGAAAATTTTAAACTATATGTTCTTCAGTACTAAATGAAGATAATGTAAAATTATACCATTTGAAAAATAATAAAAGGAAAAGTACTTGATAGAGTTCTAAAAGTTTGGGATCCCAGAAAATCAATGTGTGATACTTCTCAAAGAAAGAATAAACAACTCCTTTTAATTTGGACATATTTTAAATACCAAGTGATATATATAAGATCATAGATAGTTCCCTTTCTTATAAGCTATGAGAAACAGAAGCAGAATCTCTATGTCTTCTAATATCTGACTCTGTTTTGTCTTAGGGATGGTTTCTTAACCAAAGAGCTTGGCACCAACACCAGAGAATAGGAGAAACTTCAGGATCCATGGCAGAAGACCCACATCAGATACCTCATGCTAGTGATCAGCTGCCACCAAACAACCACAGCACTAACCCAAACAGCTTCAGACACCTTTCTCCCTCCAATGCTGTTATCAGCAAACAGTCACTTGCCTCAGCTCTTTTTCCACCTCTCACACCCTTTGGTCCTCAGGATTTTTTTAGGGGCAGCATGAGCCAGTTCCCAAGGGCCAAGAGAGTCCAGCCCTCCCAGGCTGTGCAAAGAAGGGAAAACTGTCATGTTGTTTCAATAGATACTACTCGCTTGTCAATGGGAATGACTCTGGGAGTGAAGATTCCTTTATGTACCCCAAACCAAAGACAATGTCAGGACCCCAGTGAGCACACTGGCTCAGAGATACTGCCTTCAAAACACTCTACTCAGCCTCCACCTGATAGTCAACAGTGGCTGGACCTGGGCCAGATAGACCCACATCTCTTTCTGCAGCACTGGGATGAATGGTTGCAGTCTGTTATTGCTGAATGGGATCCCTGTGAAAGGACACCAGTTTCCAGAAAAAACTGAGATATGTCTGTATCAATTGCACGTCCAAACACCTGAAAATCCATCTCATCTATTTGCCTGAACCCAATAGCACTGTGTATATATAATCCTCCTCCTCAACTAACTCCTGTCAACCAAGGACATTCAGGAAAAGGCATAATCTTGAACCTAGATCCACAAGTTGGTGATTGTCCATGAACGTGACTTTTCAGTGAAGGTTTTCAGGTTTTCCACATGAATGAAGTTCATCATAGCCTCAAGTTTAGGAAGATCTCATGGCTCTGACCCAGGTCTTCTTTCCTTGGATGCAAATTGAGACATAGGAAGAATAACGAATACACTGAGTTATGGAGGGAGCCTAATGCAAGAAGTAGCACAAACCACTTGAAACCCAAAGGAAATATTTATTTTTAATTTTATTGGCTCAGAGTCTCCCAGTGAAGTCCCCTTTCTAGGGATGGTGGAGTTGGAAGAGACTCCTTTAATCCTCTTCTGGGATGAACTCCTTCCAGAAGATGTGGAGAGCTCTCTTATGAAGAGCTAGAGCTGCTGCATATCTCTGTGACATCCATTCCATGGACCCCACACAGAGCTCACAGCTAGGACTGAGACCTCTGAAGGAAGGAGAAAGAAAGTCACATCTGATGTCAGGAGGACTTTCCATTTGGCACCTTTGATCTCTTACTTGTAATATTACCATGGATAAGGAATTAAATGTGAATGGTTGGAACCCCTCCAACCAAGTGCATAAAAATTAAAACATTTCTTTGTCCAATGCTCTTCTTGGATATTAGTCCACTGAGTCAGTGTTCACCTAAAACCTAATAAAATCCTCCTGTTTACCAGTAGTTTTTCCTGTCTCTTAAATCCTGAAACAAGAGATGCATCCCAGACACCATCCTTCTACCCACGTCTTTGAGGTGGTAAGTTTTATTCCCTCCCTGAATCTGAAACAGGATCTGAAGGAGAAGCTCAGGACACAGGGCAGTGAGAAAGCACTTTTAAAACTCTGGCTTCTGCTTTCTGAACTGGGAAGAGACCTCACTGACAGCCATCCTACAGAAAAGATGGAGATGGATCTCCTTGAAAGTTGACTGGTGGCTTTATGGATTAGCTAAATAAAGGATTTATTTCCAGTGATACCTCACACTGTTCCATATGCACACACTCCAGGCACTTGCCTCTGGCCTGTGAGACTTCCTAACCCTGAAGTAATAACTGAAGGAAAACCTTCTGTGGTATCAGAATCAAAAGACTTTATAATATATTAAAATAATACTTTTGTAGTCTGTGAAATAGCTTTTTATTTCTTTTCTTTTCTTTTCTTTTTTTTTGTACCAGGGATTGAACTTGGGACCTTGTGCTTGTGAGGCAGGTGGCAGTACCACTGAGCTAAATCCCCCATTCGATTTAGTTTTTAAAGCTCTACATTTTCCCTGTGTTTTTGTTTTGTTTTTGGTACCAGGGATCAAACTCAGGTCCTTGTGCTTACGAGGAAGGAGCTGGAACCACTGAGCTAAATCCCCAGCTCCCCTGTGTTTTTAAACACATTCACATGTGTTCTTTGTACAATTTTTAAAAAAGAAATAAAATCCAACATCAAATTTTTTTAAAAGACATGGTCTTAATGTGCATCTATTTAGCTATAAATGTCTCTAATTTCTCATTCTTCATGGAATTTTTTTTTAAAAACCACATCTTTATCCAGTTTCTAATTGATGGGCAATTGGGCTGTTTCCAAGTTTTAGCTATTACCACTATAAAAATGGTTATACATATATTGCTGTGGTATGATTCTTTCCATTATTTTTAGAAGACACCCAGCAGGGGAATAGCTGGGTCAAATGGGACCTCTAATCCTAGTTTTCTGAGGTATCTCCATACTGATTTCTACAATGGAAATCTGTATCAGTCTACACTTCCAACAACAGTGGAGAGGGTTCTTTTTTTCCCACAGCCTCCTCCCCCAGCATTTGTTATTGGTTGATTTCTTTTTTTTTATTATTGAGTTTATTGGTACATCTTAGGTGTACAGTACAGTTACATTCATTATTGGGATCTTGTACCTTTACATGACAGGTCTTGGTTCTCATTTTTTCCCCTTGTCCCTGCCCTCCCTCCACCCTTTTCCCCACCCCATTAACAAACATTTTATTTCCATCTTTTGATTTTCTCACATTTTTTTCTTTTCCCTTATTATCCTTCCCCTACCCATCCCACCTTCCACACACCTTTAACCCTTTTCTTCCCATTTCACATTGTCTTGTTTGAGTTCTTGATGGAAGCAATTCTTTCTGGAGTTAGGTGAAATCTCAGCATTGTTTTCATTTGCATCTCTTGAATCACCAGTGACGGTGAATATATTTTATATGTCTATTTACTGTTTCTACTTCTTTGAGAAATGTCTGTTCATATCGAATGCCCATTTTTGGATTGGGTCTTTAAATTTGGGATGTCTGATTTTTTTAAAGTTCTTTATATATGCTAGATAGTAGACCTTCATCTGAGGAACAGCTGGTAAAAATTTTTTCCCACATTGTGGGTTGTCTCTTCACTGTGTTGGTAGTTTCTCTTGCTGTGTAGAAGCTTCTCTTTTTTTTCTTCTTCTTTTTATTGAGTTTACTGGTACATCTTAGGTATACAGTACAGTTACATTCATTATTGGGATCTTGTACTTTTACATGACAGGTCTTGGTTCTCATTTTTCCCCTTGTCCCTGCCCTCCCTTCACTCCCTCCTCCCCTCCCCATTTACAAACACTTTATTTCCATTTTCTCATATTTTTTCTTTTCCCTTATTCCCTTTCCCCTACCCTTTCCACTTTCCCTACACCTTTAGCTCTTTTCTTCCTATTTCACATTGTTAGTTATCTCATTAGGATCTTGTGTACTATTACAGTTTTTCACTTCTTAATAAGATTCCCAATTATTGATTCTCTGTTCTAGTTCATGTGCAACTGAGATTTTGCTCATGAAATCTTTTCCTACACCAATGTTTTCAAGAGTTCTACCTAAACTCTCTTCCAGATGGTTTGGATGCACATTAAGGCCATACTCTTAAGTGAAATAAATAGGACACACATGTGTAAATACCAAATAGTTTCTCTGGTGTGAGAAAACAAAAGTGTACATAAGGATCAAAATGTATAATAGATGTACCAGGGATTTAGCTTAGTATTTCCAGCACCTGCCTCTCAAGCTCAAGGACTGGAGTTTGATCCCTGGTATCAAAACAAATCAAAACAAAATGTGTAATAGGTAATGTGAAATAGAAAGAAAAGGTCCAGAGGGGAAGGGAAAATGGATGGGGTAGGGGTAAGGGGAAGGAATAAATAGGAAAAAAGAAATGGAAACAAAGTCTTTGTAAGTGGGGAGGGCTGGGGGGTTGAAGGGAGGACAGGAGAATGGGGGGAAAATACTAACCAAGATGTATCATGTAAAGGTACAAATTCCCAATGAAGAATGTCATCATATTGTATACCTAAAATGTACCAGTAAACTTAATGGAAAAAGACATGGTCTTGCTATGGCAAGGCCTCCTGCCTCAGTGTTCCAAATAAATGGTATTATAGATATATGCCACTTTGCCTAACTCATTTTTAATTGTGGTAAAAAATCTAATTTTTGCTCTTAAAATTATTAAGTGTGTGGTACAATAATGTTAACTATCTTCACACTATATTTTATATGTTATTTATAACTTTATTTACATATATGGCAACAGACATCTATTATATTTTTATATATTTTTTGCATGTACTGGGGATTGAACCCATGGCCTTCACACTGGGCAACATTCCCAGCCCTCTTATTTATTTTTTATTTTATATTTTGAGATAGACTCTTGCTAAGTCACATCATCACCTAGGCTGTACTCAAACTTGCTATCCTTCTGCCTCAGCCTCCCAGAGTTCTGAAATTATAGTCCTGAGCCACCACACCCAGTTACCATTTTTCTCCTAAACCTTGAAACCCCGTGCCCATATGTGTTACTTTACTCTGGCTGCCATAATATGCTACCACAAGTTTGGTGTTCTGAACAGCAGAAAAGAGTGTTCTCACAGTGATGGAGCCTGGAGTCCAATGTCAAGGTGTCTCCAGTTCTGCAGGCCTCTGTCCTTTGCTCTGTGTGTGTTCATCTGTGCTATCTCTTCTGTGCATAAAGACACGGATAATATTGGATTAGGGTCTGATGTGTACGACCTCATTTAACATTTATCATCAATATTATTAAGGAAGAATTGCAGAAGCTTAATGAGAAATATTCACAGAACACTAATTCTAATTTTATAACCAGCAAACTGACAATGTAATTCCATTGTTTGGAATATGTGTAAATGATGCGAGTTTAGAACTCTGCAGTTTTCTTAGGAAATTAAAGGGGAAAAAAATAGATTTTCCAGGGATGATTCAATAATATCACAGAAATTGATGGTTAAATTAGTCTATTTCCTATTGATATATCAAAACAAGGGAAGCTGGGTACTATATAAAGATAGGATTATTGAGTTCACAGTTTTGGAGGTGGAAAACCAGGTGGCCCCATCTTAGTGGCCTCTCAGAACACCCCCCTTAAGAACACACTCGCTGCATCTGGAAAAGCAGAAAGGAAAATGGCTGTGTGCATGAAGTAGTCCAGTGTGTAGGGGCAACTTCAGTTTATAACAAACCTATTTTCATGAGAAAAAGCTCATTTTTGTGAGACTTGCCTTCATCCCTTCTAAGGGTCATGCTGCATACACCTTGCTCAAGGTCGTACAATTTGACCATTTTACCAACTGAACCCCACATTAGGACCAAGCTTCTAGCATATGAACCTTTGGAGGAAGTGCCCTGGTCATATCCAAGCCATAGCAACGGCCAATAAAAATTTGAAAGATAACTTTTCCCAGCCAGATAATAAAAATATTGCACTATGTATGCATTTATAAACTATGGAAAATGTAAGGAATTGTGAAGCAGTGGAATAGCATTATTCACAGAACAAAATATTGCTGATATTTTGGCACATTTCTTGATTATTTAAGTAGACAACAATATAGATATTTACTGAGAAAATAAGAGTTCGGTAGGCTCTTATTTTATGGTAGCCATAGAGAGGCAAAGAACTAGTAAGACTCTGCTCACATCTGGAGGTTGAGTCAATAGTCTTGCTGGGTCAGGACTCCTCAGTTTAGCTTCTCAAAATGCTCAGCTTGTGGAGTTGCTGATGCTCTGCATCCCTGGATCCAGTGGGGATGTTGGGTCAACACTAGACTCCATGTTTCTTCTTTGTCACCACTGGAGAGCCAGCCTCCCCACCTCCTGCACGTCCAGTCAGAGTTTTGGAGGGATACATCCTGGATCATAAATCTTCATGTGTGAGGCTGAGCAGCTGGTACATGCGTGGCTGGTCTGGAGAACAGCACAGCAGATTCTCCAAGTCCATTTGAGAGGTGGATACTGGGAAACTCAGGGTAAGGAGTTGCTGCTCTCTGTCCCCTGTGTTCTTCAGTCAAGGACTTGTCTTCTGGAGCAGACTTGAGTGGTAGAAAAAGCAGAAGAGTGAGGTGGTCGGTGTATCTGATATCGTTGAGCAACAAACAAACAAACAAACAAAAAACAGGATGACAGCGAGGCTTCAGTGACAGCTCCTCTTAGTCCTAGGTTTTTGCACATCTAAATTCAAAGTTTTTCACTACGTTTTAGTCCTTAGACAATGAATTAAACTGAGATGACTACACGCATTCTCAAACTTTACCTAGGCATTCTCTCACATGTGCATTCTAATGATTGCTTGGAAGGACCTGCGGTAATGAAGTCTTCCCATGGTGTATATTTATGTGTTCTCTCTAGTACGGATCCTTTCATATTAATCAGAAGTAGACTGACTGAAGGCTTTCTCATTTGCTTACAACATAGAGTTTCTCCCCAGAGAGAATCCTTTCATGCCAATAAAGGGAATCAGAAGAAAGGAAGGATTTCCCATGCTGCTTACATACATAGAGGTTTGTCTTGCACATAAATCTTTTCATGTTTAGAAAGAGAACCAGAACAAACACATTCCCATATTGCTTACATTTATTGTATTCCTATCCACTGTAAATTCTTTCATGATATTGAAGGTAACTGTGATAACTGAATGCTTTGCCACATTGCTTACACGTGTGATTTCTCTCCAGCAGATTCTTGAGAAGTTGAACACATGTAGGAAGTTACCATTCAGCCGTGTAATTCTCAGAACATTATACTGATTGGTATGAAAAATTATTTTTTATGCACTTATTTAACTTCTATGCACTATCCTCAGGGAGAGGATGACTGAGAATAATTAATAAAACAAACAAGATTAAGTTTTGAATATTCAAGAATCCTTTCATAAGTTTATAATGCATGCAAGATTCTAATGCCATAAATCTTTGCTTTATTCCGTTGTCTTTTGCTGAATGAAAAGGGAGTTCTAACAATCCCAAAATGAGCTTTGCAAATAGACAATAAAATGATTTGATAGAAAATTTGAGTGTTAATTCATATATCTGAGAACTGGAAATTTTTCTTTCTTTTCCAAATTAAGATGTTAAAATATTAAATGGTTTCTTTTATGTGAGAAACATGAGGTATAAATAAATTAAAGAGAGGGACAGGGATTTAGCTCAGTGGTTTTGCCACCTGCCTTGCAAGTGCAAGAACCCAAATTCGATCCCTGGTACCCCCCCCCCAAAATAAATAAAATTAAAGAGCAACATAAAATAGGAAATAGGGGGATAGAACATTTAAAAACAGGAAATGGGTCAAGAGATGGAAGGAGATGGGAGAGTGTGGAGGGCAATCAGATGTAAAAAGAATTATGATATGTTATGTATGTGTACCAAACTGCCTAGGATGAACATAATCATTACATAGAACAAACATATTAATCAAAATAAAACTATTAAAAACAAATTTTAGGTCTTAGAATTTTTTCTCAATACTGGGTATATGGCACTATTGTAGATAGGCAAGTTAATTAGATATCTTGTAGGCAGTTAGACAGGGCCAGCCCCACGAGGAGCCAAAAAGGAGGACGATCAAGACTCATTCACTGAAGGTCAGCACTGCAAAAGGAGAGAAACTACTGCACCCACATAAGGTGAATAGAAATGACTGATATTTTAAATAGGTATCAATCACCTGGTTGGGGGACCAAGATCTTTCAAAAAAGATCCCTGACCCTCCTCTTACTCATTCCTTGTACATTTGTTACATGACTTGTTTCCTCATTTGATCCCCATTTAATCAATATCATTATCTAAACAACTATACTTGTCAAATCTTATTGGTTGTTCATAGTTTTGTCCACTTTGTGATTTCTCATTGGATCAATATTACCTAAGCGACTGTATTTGTATTCTCACTAGTTGGCTATAGTTTTGTTCTACCTTGAACCTGCCTCACCTTGGGGCTTTGTCCCATAAAACACCTTTAGGAAGTTGGGTTCATGGACAACCCACTCTTTGATCCCCTTCTGTCTCTCTTAGACAGAGCTGTCTTGCTTTCAATAAAATTTCCTACTCTTAAAAAAGAAGTGTTTGTTGCTGTTTTGGTTATGAGTGAAAGAAAAGGTCAAGTCAAAGATAATTCCAGTTTTTATGAGATAGAAGATGTGTCTTACCTTTTACTAAAGAGCAAATTTCTAAGTGAGGTGCATGTTTGTGGCTGATCAGGAGTTATGTTTTAAGCATATTAAGTTTTACCTGCCAGGTAAATGTCCAAAAGGAGATATGGCTGATCAGGAGTTATGTTTTAAGCATATTAAGTTTTACCTGCCAGGTAAATGTCCAAAAGGATGGGATATTTAAGCAAATATCTGAATATTCAACTATGAAGACCAGGGGAAAGGAGTGAGCAAGAGACAAATGTGAGTGGTGTCAGGTTTGTGTTTTTGGTTTTTTTTTTGACAGTGTCCCTAGGACCTGGCATAATCCCTGGCAGTAGGGTAAGTGCCACATAACTATTTACCACATAGAACAACATTTTGGGAACTTTTTATGATACTTTCAAGTGAGATATAAAAAAACTACGTAACAGATAATGCTAGTTATAAACAGTATTGATAACATTTCTGTTGCTATTTTTGTTCCATAAGATCAATGCTCATTGGAGTCACTAGCTGAAAAACAGAAGAATTGTAATTAACACAATCTAGAAAGGTGACTTAAAACGAAGTTTTTCAAGGAAAATATATAGACAAATATTGTGTAAATAACTATATTGCTAAGTTACCAAAGAAATAGAAACTTTTCTGAGAAAATTAATATTACTGATTTCTTAAATGGTAGAAAAAACTAAGTTAATAACTAGGAAAAACAGGAAATAACTAGGAAAAATAGTGGTAGCTATTTAAATAATGCTCTTATTTTATTTACATACTGGATTTCTCATTATTGAGCTTTTCAAATTCAATACTTACTTTGATTCATTTGCACATTATTTATGCTGGTCAGACCGACTCATAATAGAAATTTCATGGAAATATTGGCCAATCAAGACTCATTTCATTGAACTAAGTGTACTTAGAGAAGCTTTTAAGTGACCAAGAAGTAAGTACAATGTGGCGGGGGGAATGGGTGTGGAAAAATGAGCCCTTGGTGTGTGATTGAGTCCTCATGAGAGCTGAGTCTTCCTGGGTCTCTAATCGTTGGCACATCACTGGCTCTTGTTCCTCAGCTCTCTGAAAGTATACTTCACAATGTATATCCTGGTGCCTGCCATAAGGAGGAAATGAGAGTGTTCCTTGTGGTGTTTCCTGTGTGCAACCAGTTTTCTTTTAAATAATTTTTGGGACTGCAGACCAATGATTCTTCTAGCTTCAATGCTACTAATAGCTAAACACTAGATTGAACTCAGGTATTGGAGATGGAAATATAAAGATAGTAGTTTCTTGTGGTTCATTTCGTAGGGGCAGAGTGCCAACCAGAACATACAGACAGGTAGTCCAGGTGAACGGAAGATGCAGCCAGAAAGTTTGGAAGCAAAGTGCACAGTTTTATTCCTAACACCAGTGGGTCAGTCTGTGACTTCTCCACAAAGAGACTGAACCCCCTTGAGGGTGGAGCATGGCAGGTTATACTCTGGGGGTGGGGGCGGGCTTGCCGGATTTGAGCACTTTGCTCTGGGTATGTGGAACACAAGTCATTTGGGCCCAGCAAATTCATGGGTTATCAGATATAACGGGCAGCAAGCCAGTGCACAGAGCCACATCTCACTTACATTTGGTGAGGAGATAGAAGTAATACAACTGAGAACAAAGAAAATTCCTCAGATACTTGAGAGGAAGGGTCAAGAAGCCTGGACAAGAAGCCTGAAAATGGGACATGGGGAAAACTTTTCCACTAGTAAGTTTGGCTTTAACTGTGGAGAAGCACATTCCCCCATTCAATTTGTGGCTAAGAGATACCTGATTCCCTTGCCTGAGCTGCAAGAGTCACCCACCTCTTTTAAAGTAATGTTTATTTGGGTTAGATTAGCCACCAAAAAATGCACTTTCTCATCTCTATCTCCCTCAATATCATGGACATTTAGGGTATTATTAACCTCATTTTATTGTGACAGGATGCAAAAGGATTAAAAAATTTTAGTCAAATGGTTGGGATCAATCAGAAACCATGGAGTTGAGCAATGAATCAAACAACTACTTGTTGTACTTGTGGGTTTTGAATTTAATTTATACAAGAATCATGTTTCTATAAAAGATAGTGTGAAGTCAGAAAGTAAGTTATTAATTCATCCTGGTGAGGCTATTTAAAGAAACGAACACTTTGGCTTAGGGACATCTGGAAGCTTTCTGTAGTACAGATTGTGTCTCTTAATGGCCCAGGGGAGAGGATAATGGACATGGACTGCAGACAGTTGGAGGGACCATCTGAATTGCTATAGTCCACATGAAACAATAGAGTCATTGCTTTCACTGGTGAAAGCTGTGGCTCTGAAAATGTGGAGTTTATGACCTCTGTGATCATATATGCAGCCTGCAGAAAGTTTGGTTTGATTTATCAATTGATTGATTTGGTGCTGGGGTTGGAATCCAGGACCTCACACACACCAGGCAAAATGCTGTACTACTAAGCTGCACTGGAAGTCCTGCCTTTACTTTTCCCGTGTCTTACCTAATGTCAGAATGTAAAGCAGAAATATGATTGCCAACCGGTTTAATTAAAAATATTCCTGTTACAGAGACCCATGTGGAATATAACCAGCCATAGCGACTTGATTAAACAATATCAAATCTCTCCTCAAAACTTTCTCCAAAAATGCTAGAGGTAGACTTTCATGTGAAGGGACCCAGAATGTGTACTACCTGAAAATGATACAAGTTTTAGCTCAAGCTCGCCTCTTTTTAAGCCTCCAGCATCCTCAGCCAGAGTGCCTGTTGGCATCTTTGTTTTAGGCTTGGTCACCTGTGCTAAAGTTTCAGCTGGCTGCTACTCTAAAGACAGAGAATCCAGTCAATAGGTTGCTCAGTCTTCTTTGCAACCCTCTAGCAAATTTTTCACTTCGACTTTAAAGTTTCTATTTGGTCATTTTTAATATTTTCTATCTTTGTGGAAATTCTTGCTTTGTTCCTACATTTTTCTCCTTGAGTTTAATGAGCTTCTTTTGACATTTATTTTGAATACTGAGAGATAATTCATATGTTTTTGTTTCATCGGGGTTGGTTTGTAGAGCTGTATCTTTTGGGGGGCTGTATTTCCCTGCTCTTTCCCATTCCTTGACCTTTTGTGTTGGCATCGGCACATTGCCTCACCAATCAGCCTGACCAGTGATTCTGAGGCCTCTCAAGTCTTCTGTGGGTTTGTGTATCTTCTTGGAACTTTTGTATGTAAATTCCCAATTAAAGGTTTTATCGTGCTACATTTTCCTCAGGGATTCTTAGTAGTTTTCTTCCTCTGATGTCTGTCTGCTGTATCATGGATCTTCTAAGCAGAAGCATGTTCTGGGTTCTTTTTTATGGGTTCAGTAGCTCCCAGGTATGCAGTATATACTAGACTTTCTATTTTCTGATACTCTCTTCATTCTCCTTCAGAATACTATAGTGTTTTTTGGTATTTTATTTTATTATTTTTGTAGCAGTGTTTCATTTCCTTGGTTAGGTTAACTCCTAGATATTTCATTTTTCTTGGAGCGACTGTGAATGGTATTGTTTTGTAATTTCCTTCTCATTCTGTTCATTGATGTTGTACACATATGCTAATGATTTTTTTGTGTGTGTTGATCTTGTATCCTGCTACTTTGCTAAGTTGGTCATTAATTCTAAGAGTTTTTGATGCAGTTCTTTGGGTCTTTTATATAGAGTATCGTGTTATCTGCAAATAATAATAATTTGAGCTTTTCCTTTTCTACATGAATCCCTTTTATTTATTCCTGTTGCTGAATTCTTCTAGCTAATGTTTCAATTACTGATAGTGGTCATCTTTGTCTTATTCCTGAATTTAGGGTGAATGCTTTTAGTTTTTACCCTTTTAGTATGATGCTGGCTATTGGTTTGTCATATATAGCCTTTATCATATTCAGATATGGTCCTAGAATTGTTTTCCTCAAGATTTTATTTATTTATTTATTTATTTATTTATTTATTTATATATATATTTATTTGTACTGGGGATTGAACTCTGGTCCTTGTGCTTGCAAGGCAGGCCACCAAACCGCTGAGCTAAATCCCCGGCTTACCTCAAGATTTTAATCATGAAGGGATGTTATTGTCTAAAGCCTTTTCTGTATCTATTGATACGATCAATAGACCTTGCTCCTGCTTATATGATGTATTACATTTATTGACTTATGTGTGTTGAACCATCCTTGCGATTGAACTCTGGTCCTTGTGCTTGCAAGGCAGGCCACCAAACCGCTGAGCTAAATCCCCGGCTTACCTCAAGATTTTAATCATGAAGGGATGTTATTGTCTAAAGCCTTTTCTGTATCTATTGATACGATCAATAGACCTTGCTCCTGCTTATATGATGTATTACATTTATTGACTTATGTGTGTTGAACCATCCTTGCATCTCTGGGATGAAACTACCATGTACCATTTTTTGATAATGTGTTACATTTTATTTGCTAATATCTTGTTGAGAATCTTAGCATCTATGTTCATTAAGGAAACTGGCATATTGTCCTTTTTTTCAGTTGGATGTCTAGACACTTTGGGGATCAAGGTGATACAGTTTCTATAAATGAATTTGGGATCACTCTGTCCATTTCAAATTCTTCAAAGAGCTTGAGGGGTATTGGTAATATAACATTCTTAAAAGTTTTGTAGAATTCAGCAGGGAATCCATTAGGCCCTGGTCTTTTCTTACTTGATAAATTCTTTGTAACAGTCAATTTCATTGCTTGTTCTTGGATTGTTAAGTATATTTATGTCTTCTTAGGTTAATTCTGGTAGTCCTTATGTGTCTAGAAATTTGTCCATTTCTTCACAATTGTTAATTTGTTGGAATATAGTTTTTTTTTTTAAGTGGTTGCTAACTATTTTTCTGGGTTTCCACAGTGTCTTTTGTGATTTCAACTCTTTCATTTCTAATTACATTGATGTTAGTCTTTTCTTTCCTTCCCTTGGTGAGCTGGGTTAAAGGCTTGTCTATTTTATTTATTCTTTCAAAGAACTGGCTCTTAGATTCCTTGATTTTTTTTTTTTAGTTTTTTTAGTCTCAATTTCATTGATTTCTGCTCTCATTTTTATAATCTCCCTTCTTATTTTTGGTTTGGGGCCAGCTGGCTGTTATTTCTCAAGTATCTCCAGATTTCTCATAAGGTTTATTTTGGGTTGCTCTGTTTCCTAATGTAAACACTAATCACAATGAATTTTTCTCTTAGCACTGCTTTCATAGTGTCCCAGAGGTTTTATTAAGTTGTATAGTCATTATCATTAATTCCTAGAAAATTTAAATTCCTTCTGTGACCCATTGGTTGCTTAAGAGTATGCTGTTAATTTTTCAGGAGTTTTGCCTTTCAGAAATTTTCTCTGTCATCAATTTCTATTTTAATGGCACAATGGTCTGGTAATATGCATGGGCTAATTTCAATTCTTTTGTAGTTAAGCAGGCTTTGTGGACTATGTGATCTATTTTGTAAAAAGTGCCACGTGCTGTTGAAAAGAATGTATACTCTGAGGTAGAGGGGTGATCTAGACTCTGTATATATCTTTTAAGTCCATATGTGCCAAGGTGAGGTTCTGCTTTGAAATTTCTTTTTTGGTTTTTTGTTTAGTTCATCTATCTCTTTGTGAAAGTGGAGTGTTAAGGTCCCCTACGGTGATTGTGTTAATGTTTATTTGCTTTTTTATTTCAGCAGTTTTGTTTTATGAAAATAGTTGCTCCAGTATTCAGACCGTATATGTTTTGTCAATGTTATCTCTTCCTGTTGGATTGTTCCTTTCTTTCCTTCTTTCTCTTTGGTATGGGGGGTTGAACTCGGGTTCTTGCGCTTGCGAGGCAGGCAGCAGCACCACGGACCTAAATCCTTGGCCCTGGATTATTCCTTTAACTAGTATGTAGTGACTGTCTGTGCCTCTTCTAATTCGTTTTAATTTGAAGTTTACTATGTCTGATATTAGAACTGCTACCACTGCTTGTCCTGGGGGCCCGAGAGCATGGAATACTGTTTCCCATCCTTTATTTTTAGTCTACAAATATCTTTTTTGGATTAGATGAGTTTCTTGAATACAACCCAGATTGTTGGATTTTTGATCCAGTCTGCCAGTCTGCATCTTTTGAATGGAGAATTGAAACTATCAATATTAATAGATATTACTGCAACGTGTTGGTTATTTACTCTCATTGTCTTATCTGTTGGCATATATTATATATATATTATCACGCACATGTATATGGAGGTCATGATACAGGCAGTAACCATCAAGAATAAATAAAATGAAAACAGACATGGGATATAAAATCTACTTTCTAGTTTCAATGCTGGTTATGGAAAGGAGCCTTCTTGGCCAAGCTAAGTTTCTCTCTTCTCCACAGCTCATGGAGATAAAACATAGGAACAAGCAAAAGGCTTCTGCACATGTGTGTAGTGCCATCGTAGGCATATTGAAACAGGTAAGAGTTGTGAAGAGATTATGTCTACATGCACATGTGGCAACTGGTGATGGAGTTGGGGCAGGACCTCAGCTAGCAACTGTGTCTAGACCTCCAGGGTGCTGATAAATGTCTTACCACAGGCAGGATGGTGCCTATGCTCATACTGGAGAAGCTTTTGGGGCAAAAGAACAATATTACTACAGTTTAGAAATCCTGATGGACAATATTTTCTCAAAATTTTGACCTTTGTGCTAGCATTGTGTCTAAATGCATTTGTAGCTGTCAATAGACTTATAATACCTTCCTTTCAGTGAACTTACAAACAAACAAATGAATACCCTGATGAAATAAATTATGAAGGATCTAAGCAGACATTTCACCAAAGACATGACTGGCTAAGAAGACTGTGAAAAGGTGCTTAACATCACTAGTCACAGGGAAAGTCAAAACAAAACCAGAACCATAATGAGATAGCACTTTATACACATTAGAATGACTATAATGAAAAAAAAAAAGAAAATATGACAAGCATTGGAGAGAAAGTATGAGCAGTGGAACCCTTGTATGCTGTTGTTGGGAATATAGAATGCTAAAATGACTATGAAAAATAGTATGAGGGCTTAGAATTTGTCTTAGTGGTGCCATGCCTGCCTCATAAGTGCAAGGTCCTGAGTTTGATCTCTGGTATTGGAAACAAACAAACAAACAAACAAAAACAACCAGTATGGACTTACCTCAGAAAATTAAAATAGCACTACTTGTTGATCGATCACCCCCTTTTCTGTGGTATATGTTTTAAAAAAAACTTAATTTAGTTTCACAGTGAGGACTTGTATTCCTATGATCATTGCAGTAATACTTGCAAGAGCCATGGTTATGAAAACAACCTTCTGACTTCCATAATGCTTGTAATAGTTTACATTCCTACCAATAATGTAGGAGGGTTTCTTTTTCACTGCAGCCAGCATTTGTTATTTTTTTGATTTCTTGATTATTGCCATATTCTCTCATGTAAGATGGAATCTTAGTGTTATTTTAATTTGCATTTCTCAATGACCAGAGATGTTAAACATTTTTTCATATATTTGGCCATTTCCATTTCTTCCCCTGAGAAGTGTTTATTCATTTTACTTTGCTCATTCTTGAATGGGTTTTTTAATTTTAGGTGGCCTAATTTTTTTTTTAGTTCTTTATATTTTCTAGATATTAGTCAAGACTAGTTGGCAAAATTTTTCCTATTCTGTAGTTTATCTCTTCCATCTACTAATTGATTTCTTTGCTGCATGGAAACTTTTTATTTGATACAATCCCATTTGTTGATTCTTGTTATCTCTTGTGCAATTATGATTCTGTTTAAGAAATCTTTTCCTATACCTAAGAGTGAAATAAATCAGACACATGGTCTTCAATAATATATAGTATCTCTCATTTGATCAAGGCAAAATACAAAGAATACAATAAAGATGGATAGAAGGAAAAAGGGAGAATATCTCTTGCAAATTGGAAGGGGTCTAAGAGACTAAGGATGAGAAGGGAAGAGGAAATTAGTACAATAAAGATATGTCCTGTTCAGGAGCCTAATTCCCTTGATTAATGTAAATATTATATGTCATAAACATGAGATAAGAGTAATAATATCAGCAAGAAAAAAATGAGGAAAATGGATTTAGAGGAGGAAAGAGGGAGGCAGGAAGGAATGGGAAGGGAATTTAAAAAAATAACCAAGAGATATGATGTGCATGTCCCCACTCCCCATGATGATTGTACTCTGCATGTACTATAAACATGCACTAATAAAAATGTATTCATAATGGCTATTACTGGTATCAACAGTAATATCAGTACAACTAAAACATTGTCTTACTAGAAATTTAGATTTAGCAGTAGGCATTAAAAATAAAACTGACAGTTGCAGAAAGTTACAATTAGTAAAATCTCATGTACAGAAAAACCTTGACTGGTAAATGAAATCGTGATAATTTAAATTTGAAAAAGAGTGCATAATAATTAAAATGATTTTTTTAAAAGAAAAAAAAAGGCAGTCTAAATGTCTATCTTCAGATGAAGAGATGAAGAAACTGTGGCCCTTAAAAACAATGAAAAAAAAAAAAGATAGGGGCTGGGGATTTAGCTCAGTGGTTCAGTCGCCTGCCTTGCAAGTGCAAGGACCTGAGTTTAATCCCCGGTACCAAAAGAACAAAAAACAAAACAAAACAAAAAAAAAGAAATATTAGTCTGTTTTAAGAAAATTCTACAACATGATAGATATTATACTAAGTGAAATAGGCCAGACACTGCACGATCCCATTCTTATGAAGCTGAAATTCTCAAATTCAGAAGTGGAGTAGAATAGTGGTTACCAGGGTATAGGAGAAGGGGATAAATCAAAGTGATGGTTTTAGTACATAAAGTTTTAGTTATGCAAGATTAATACGATCTTGCATAACATAGAGATCTGTTCTGCAACATAGGGCTTATACTTAACAGTTGTCTGTTGTCTGCACACCCAACAGCTTGCTAAAGGGATAGATATTGTTTTACATGTTCTTACCACATACATTATTATTATTATTACAATTTTTGTACCAGGGGTGAAACTCAGAACCTTGCACTTGCAAGGTAGGTAGAACCACTGAGCTAAATCCCTGGCCCCACACAAACTTTTAAAAAATAAAAATTACTAAAGAGGATAGGAGGAAATTTGGAGCAGTAATGAATGTTCATGGCCTTAATTTTACTGATGGTTCCATAAATGCGTGCTTATCTTCAAACTCATCAAGTTGTACACATTAAATATGTACATCATTTTTAATATGTCAAACATACCTCAATAAAATGTTTTTTTAAAAAACATGGTCTAGGGTGACAGAGAGTGAAAATGAAAATAAAACTCACAAAGGAAGACCATATAGAGTGATTGAAAATAAAGTTACATGGTCATTTTGAGTGTGCAAAGGGATAAGAAATTGATACTTCAAATATTTAGCTCAATGAATTTAAGGAAAGTGAAATGTAATGGATCAGTGTTAACAGAGTTGTTGGTTTCAGAATGAGAGATCAGGACATTTCAGGAGCCAGACTGGGCAAATTTCCATCATACTAGATATCATATTTGACTTTCTTTCCCAGGCACTAAATACACAGGGAATGTGCACTAGTTTATTTTGAAATTGGCCAAAAGATTGGATATTTCAGTTTTATTCTTCAGACTTTGAATGGACATCAGATGTTATGGTTTGTGTCTAGATGTCTCCCCAAAGCCTCATGTGGTCATAAGCGGGACTTTTTCATAGGTAGCTGATTCTACACTGTAAGATGCTGGAACTGATTCAGGGTATAATGCTAGACTCAAGGGCACTAGGATTAAGGGTGTGAGTGCTACCTGCCCTAAGTAGTTTGGATAAAATGAAAGGGACAGGAAGACACTGACAAGGTCCCTTGCTTGCTTTTGCAATCTTCTGCTTGCCATGAACTGTTTCTCGTCTGCGATGCCTCTCTGCCAAGCCACTCTGCCTCGGAGCCAGCCAATTATGGACTGCACCCTCTACAAGCTGTGAGCTAAATAAGCTTTTCGTTCTTTAACTTTGGGTGTTGGGTATTTTTGTCTCAGCAATGAGAGAAAAGCAACTGAAACACCAGAATTTCTCTGAGGGAATCAGAGAAGCTTAAAGGCCAGATGAAGGAATCAGGCCAGAAATAAAAAAATCAAGGAAGAACAAGCAGGAACACTAATACTGTGGTACTTGGAGAGGCAGGAACGGAAGTCAAGGCCAAGATTTTGGAGCCACAGACCAAGATTAAGCAAATAAAGCAAGGGTAGAAGTGCTTATTTGGAGTGTCTGCTGGTGTGCAAAGCTCATGGCTCCACAGTAATTGAATCTGCAATGAGCACATTGATCCTAGAGTTTCAACAGTGAAGTGGACAACAAGTGTCACAGACCACTGCGTAGCTCAGACAAAACTGCAGCTAACCATGTTCTCCAGAGGCAGCAAACATTGATGAGGCTAAAGTGCAGTGTCAGTGGCTGGCTGCAAAAGTGCCTGGCCTTGGGAAGAGAGAGTGGTCCAGGGGACACTGTGGATGATGGCTACTGTCACTGCCATTCCAAATCTGATTCTTCTCATCTGCACGTGTAACTGAGGAAAACAGCAGTCATCGCCATTAGTGAATAAATTGGGTCAGAAATAAAACTAGACTCTGCTACAATGTGAAGGTAGAACAAACATACACCATAATCTGTCTTCTAATGGCACTCCGGGGCATTGTGAGAACTTATTTAACAAGCTAAGAGGTGGTGGATGAGAGAGGCCTGCTTAAGAAGAGAGACAAAGGATAGGCTCCTGAAATAAAAACTAGAAAGGTTAGACCAGCCACCAGGATGAGACCCAATAACTAGTCTTTGTGGGGAGAGTGAACAATAGTTCAAAGCAGCTTCTATGATGATCCATAGCTCAATGAGACATACAAATATCCTAGGGTGAGGACAGCTTTACGTTAATAATAAAACGTCTCTATTAGCAAAACTAGAGTGGCTTTGCTATGGAATCCTGCTTCAAAAAATTTCAATAGGAAAGAACTGGCCTTGCCCTTCCAAGTGGGGAGATTTGGTATTATAGCTTCTGTAATATGTAAAAGGGTGTGATGAACAATATTGAAAGCTAGGAGCAAGTCAGCACCACCAATGGGGCAGCCTAAAGGGAGAGTTGGATATAAGGGTTTGCCGGTATAGGGAGCTAGGCAAAGAATCTAGAAGCAGCAAAGATGAAAGCAGTAACAGTGGGATGGACAAGTTCCAAAGAGGCACTGAAAAGTGAAGGGCTGGCTGCAGAATAGTATCAACAGAGTGACAAGAGCTCAGAGTTTCTAACTAGGACAATGTGAAAGGCAAGCTCCAGCTAACGCAATGGACAGACTAGGCCTGAACAAAGCAAAGCCTAGGACTGCTAAGGGATGGCAGGTCCACAAAAGGCACATGAAGGGTTTTCCAAATCCTAGAGAAGGATGCAAAAGAATGGCTCCTTCCTGGAGCAGCTTCCCTTGCCACTGCCCCCATTAGTTGCTGCTTATGCTGCCCCTTACCCTGCCCACCCTTACATGAATATACCAAGCAATTCTTTCACAATATCTGGGCAGTTGCTGTTGAGATGAAGAGAGAAGACAAGTGGACACAGAAGGTCTTAGCTCTTGAGATATGTAGATGTGAGTTGTTTTTGCAATCATAGGTCATTATGCAATGCCCTGGTCTCTGGTCCCAGATTCCTGGACATTTAGAAAACACAGACACTGGTGATGCTGCTTAACTCACAGGGCTGCAGGGAAGGTGCAGATGCATCCTTGGACCAAGAGTGCTCTGTGAACTCTAAAGTGACGGATAAGCATAGTGTGACAGGCAACCATGTATAGCAGTGGCAGTTGTCCAGTTGGCAGGTGGGATAAGAGTGAGTGAGTCAACAAGGAAGAAAATTGTTCCACTTCTTCAAAGGTGTTCTCAGGAAACTGGAGCTGGGTGGCTCAGGTTACAGGGCAGACATAAATATCAAGTGCCTGCTAAGCCAAGATTCATTTTCCTGGAGCTCCTGGGGAGGAAGCAACCTGTGAGTGTCTCTGTCCATGCCTCATTCTGTTTTCCCCCTGTTCTGTGAATGCCTGCCCTCCCCACCTATTCATGTTGAAGAAGGGTGGGTCTGGGCTCTTGTTCTAGGCTCTGGCACTGGAGTCACGAGTATGGGAGGTGGTGGTAACAGTGGGGTAAGAAAATGCTTTTCTGCCTCTCATTCAGCTTCTGTGGTTCAGATTTGCTTCCTGAGCTAGGGTAGAGTGGATGAATGTGTTTTGACACCCCAGATGGCACTGTGGAATTCAACTTCAACTTCTGTCTTGGCTCCTACTCTGTGCCCAATTTCTTCAGAAAAAAAGGACAATGGAGGAGAAACAGACCAGGCATTATCAGATCTGGGCTAAACTCATCCTGGTACCAATCAACTGTGACACATTGATAAATTTATGTTTCTCGTGACCTTGAGTCTTTATTTTTAGAATGTGCTCACTGGATTGCATCTTTGAATTTCTAATCCATGTTCAGAAGAATTGCTCTTTTAATTAAACTCTACCTCTGAAAGCAGTTGAGCACTGCTTCATTTGCTGCTCCAACTGAGTCCCCTCTTTGGAATCTCAGGTCTGGAAAACCACACAGCTACTCTGCAAAGCTGCTTCATGCCACAGTGTATGGATGGTGATGCCTTCTGTGCCAGCTTGAACCTATGGACAGAATGACTATGGTCTTTTCTTAATTCAAGATTCGGTATCAAAGGGACCCAGAGTTGAGACAGCTTCAGGCCGAAGGATAGTGCCCTGCTCAGGCCTCGTTCTGGCCTTCAGTGTTGAGGACTAAGACGACTGGAATGAGGGCAATGAAAGAGCTGCTACTAGCCTGTGAGCTCACCCAGGTATTTCTAGAGACCCTCAGTATACCCAAGGAAGTTGTAAATTAAAAATAGAAAGAAATCAGTGAAAAATAATGTTTCCCACAGCTCAGAGTCTCCAGCAACTGAACTGGAGAAGGAGGCATTTCCCTGGCCAGAAACCCCTGTCCCCCATCACCTTAGTCAGCCTGCTGAGCTGCTTCATCTTTGCACAGGGCTCTCTGCTTTAGCACCTCTGTGGCTCCTGCTGGCTCTTTCTAGTCTCATAACTTCACAGTTTTTTTTTTCTTTAAAAGGTGTTGTTGTGTGAATCTTATCTGTCCCCCGAGGCCCATGTGTTAAAGCCTTTGTCCCCAGCATGTAGTGCTACTGGGAAGTGGTGTGACCTTTAAGGGAGGTGGCCTAATGGAAGTAAGTTGGGTCTTTGGGGCCATGCCTTTGA
Source organism: Fukomys damarensis (assembly GCF_012274545.1). Classification (NCBI taxonomy): domain Eukaryota; kingdom Metazoa; phylum Chordata; class Mammalia; order Rodentia; family Bathyergidae; genus Fukomys; species Fukomys damarensis. Next base: position 62,669,654 of record NW_022900913.1, read on the forward strand.
AGGGGATATTGGAACACTGGTCTTGTTCCTCTTTCTTTGCTTCCTGGCTGCTATGAGATGAGGAGGCCTCTGCCATGTGCTTCTGCCATGACACACTGCATTGCCCCTGGCCCAGGTAACCATGGGCTGAAACCTCTGAAGCCATGAGTCAAAATAAACTTCTACTTCTTTTAACTTGGTTTATCTCAGGTATTTTCCCCAGTGATGAAAATCTAGCCAGATGCTCAATGTGGGGTTGATCCAGCATCCACCCTGCCCTATGGATAGTTTCTCTTGCCCTAAACCAGCCTTTCAGGGGACCCCACCCACCTGACATATCCTTTTCTCCATGAACCCCTCCTCTATGCCCTCTCATATGGTCTGGGCAGATCTCTAGATGTCTCTGGGTTCCTCCAGCTGCTAATTTAGTATCTCTGAAACTTCTCACCTGGGCTCCCTCTGGCACTTTCTCCATGGAGTCAGTGCCTGGTCCAGGAATGATAAACTGTCTGGCATACAAGCAGCCATACTCCCAGCTGGAGCTGGGGACAGACATCATGAAGCAGTCAGGACTCAGGCTCATTTTCAGACCAGCGTGTGAACTGCTGGTGGAGCTAACCCACACATGGCTGCATAGAAGAGGAAACACATTTGCCTGGTCTTCTCTTTGCCAACTGCCTCAATGGCACAGGCAGAGAGAAGGAGGCCCAGAAGGGAAAGGGTCCTGCCCAGAGGTGCTAAGTGAATGCCTCCTGATATGACAGGTGCCTTAGTGAGAACACTACACCACAGCCACGGTTCTCATGGGCCACTGAGAACTGACGGACACTGCTATGCCCAGGGACCCATGTCACTGTTCAAGTAGGGTAATTCATACTCTCCAAGAGCAGGCCATATGCTTACCTCCCTAAATTGCTTTTGGGGTCTTACTGCTCTGGGCCCCATAGAAGGAAGAAGGAGGTAGAGAGGAAGACTTCTGATCAAAACAAGCTAGGTCAAGCTCTATTTAATGTCATGGAGCCAACTGGATGTCCTTTCTCTTTCTATTCATCTCTACAGGCCATGGTGCTTCCCCTTCTTTCCATGCTGCTCCTGCTCACACAGCCCCTGGGGTACCTAGGAGCTGGATTGACAAGTTACCAGCAGACAACATTGGCCAACGCCTGTACCCTGGTTGTATGCAGCCCCACAGACAATGGCGTGCCTGGCCGTGATGGCCGGGATGGGAGAGAGGGCCCTCGTGGAGAGAAGGGTGATCCAGGTAGAGTGGGGACCAGGGAATTATCTAGCTGGGAGGGGGAACCTTGGAATGATGGAAGACTTGGTGATAGGCTTCTTTTCCCCCCAAGGAAAACACTCCTCTACCAGCTGGCAAATGTATAAAGTATGATTGAAACACATGATAAATGTCTAAAAGAATGGTCTTACTTTATTATACTTAAAGACACACTGCAACTGATCCTCCACAAAACACTTCCTCCTGCTTCCAACACATGTACCCATCATTCTTGCCTCCTTCTGAAACAGTTCTAGAAGTCCACTTTCATGCATGTCTTTAGCTGTGCTGTTGTGGCTTCCTTGATGTCCTGAATCTATTGAAAACATTTCTCTCTCATGGTCATTTTGACTGTATGGAGCAGCCAGAAGTTTCATGGTGCAGTGAATATGGGGGATGACTGGCTTCCTGTTGGCCGGCACTCAGTAGCAGAATTCACTATTTTTTTATCACTCTTGGTAAGGACACTCACAAAACAGATCTTTGGGATAAGAACAATGAAATAAGGGTGTTTGAAATGAGGTGTTTTGAGAGGGATTAATGTCAATGTGTCTTTTACTGCAATAATTTTTAAAATTTAAACATTGACCATATATTTTGATGACACCTCATACGTCTATCTTAAACTCCCACTGTGCTTCCCCCCAAATCACTCCACCAACCTGACTCCTCCTCTAGGATTCCTGGATCCCCCTTATTCCAAGAAAGAATAAGTACAGAGTAAATTACTGATACTGGGTGACCCCCTGAGAGCCTATTTTGGCAGTTAGCGGTTGTTCCTTTTCATTAAATGGTGCTTTTGTAGCATGCTAAATATTTTGAGTAATATCCAAGGAGGATAGGAAGAGAGCAGGTTCCAGGGCTTCATACACAGACTTAATCAAAATAATTTGCCTTAAAAAACTTCACAAGTTGAGAGAGGGAGCTCATTTTTCTTTGTACAGCCCTGTGCAGGGGGGTTCACTTGAGTAGCTCATGTTCTTCTATCAGGAGACTTACAAGGAATTTACTAATCTCCTTTGCCAGATAAGAAAACTATGATATAGCCAGTATAAGTAACAACCATTCTGGAAGGTTGAAAGGGCATGAGCTCCTGCATCAGACAGATATTGGCTTGACTACTAGCTCCATCTCCACAGTTGCAAACCCCTGGGACAAGACACATAGTGTCACGGACACAGAAATAATATTTGCCACCCAAGCACATATGACTGAGCCAAATCTTTTGCAAATTGAATGTTCAAAGTAAAGTTGCACCTTCCTGGTGAACAAATTATATGAATTCTGAGGTTACCAGAGGTACTAGTAAGTAAGGGAATTGTCAACCACATGTGGTGGCTCATACTTCTAAGTACAGCAACCAGGAGACTGAGGGAGGAGAATCGTAAATCCAAGGCCAGCCTGGACAATTTATCAAGACCTTGCCTCAGAAAAAGAGGATTGAGGGTGGAGATATAGCTCAGAGGCAGAGCACCTGCCTGTCATATGCAAGACCCTGAGTTCAATCTCTAGTATTGCAAAACTAGCAAAACACAATAAGGGAGTTGTTCCTGGAAATACTATGCTCAGCCTGGGCGAGGATTTGGGTCTTACTGGCTTTACAGGAAAATTCAGTGAACTAAAGGACCACATGGTCCTGGGCCAGGCTATGAAGAAATCAACTAGTCTTTAACTTTTTGAGTTTTCATTTTGGTTGGGGAGGAAGGGAACTAATGGCAGAGAGAATAAGCAACATCCCTAAGCTTTGCGGGGCAAGAGAAAAGACTCTGTTTTTCCTGTATGGATCAAAAGAGCTCCCAATGTGAATGAGCTGGACTTGGGGATGGCTGCCCAGGGGTGAACTCAGAAGGGTGGGACTCAATTAGCTAGGCTTCTCTGAGATTCTTAGCTCTCTCTGGCTCCCAGAGGGAGATGAGATTGATTCCTGGGGGGACCCTTGAGCTTGCTTCCAGGAGTATGGCCAAGATCTCCATTTGCTGTGCAGGTACCTTGCCCCTGCTCATTCATTACAGGTCTGAGAACATCCTTGGCAGCTTGGAGCATCCTTAAATTCCTGAACCAAGTAGGTCTGTGGCACCCTGAAGCCTGCACTTGTAACAACTTCTTCTGATTTTGAAGCATGAGGGCCCAGAAATTGCTGAATAGGGTAGTTGGGGCATGAGAGGAGAGATCCTTGAGAATGGACGGGGGGTGCAGCTGGAATCACTCTGGTCAGGTCCCAGATACATCATGAAGAGCGAGTAAGACCCAGACCCTGCCTCAGCAGGGACGGCTCCCTTACAGCTCACCACCACCATTATTCCTGTCCAAAAAGGTCCATCAAGAGTCCCTCCAGGGATCCTTATCTCCCTCAGAGTAATCCCATACTTCACAACATCACGTGTAACCACTCTCAAGAAACTTGTTTCTCTTTTCTCAATGCCTTCTATTCTTCCCATATCCACTTGGCTCAGCCACACTGGCTTCTTTCTGGTCCTTTTTCACACATGACTTCTCTCTCCTGGGCCCAGTCAATTGCTCTTCTTATAGATGTTGCTTCCATTGGGAAGGTTCACTGTCTAACTTTTGTTGTCCACTTTTGTTGGACAGTTTCGTTAGTGTTTTAATGAGGGTGACCCAAAATTGGTGAATGGTGCTGCTGAGTACCTTCCAACAGATCAGTCTTGTAAGAAAAAGAAAATTATGGTGTGTCCTTATCTACCTTATTCACCAGATTTGGCACTATGCAACTTCTGACTCTTCCCCCAAATCAAAATGACCACCTTCCAGATGAATTGTTTCCCAACTACCCCATTTACAACAGACATCACTACCTCCAATGCTCCCTGCGTGTTATTTGATCTCTGTGACACTTACTATGACTTAATGTGCTGTATGCCATACCTTTTAATTTTAGGTTGTCTGTTTTTATGCTGTAGGGTTGAAACTCCATGACATAGGGATCATTTTTGTCTGTTTTGTTCTCTGCCACACCAACATTTAGGACAGAGCCTTGTACATGGTAGGAGCTCAATAATTATTTAAGGAATGAGTGAATGAATGGAAGATTGAAGGGAAGAGGTATTCAAGCCTGGCCAAAGTACCAGACCATAATGTTTTGCCTTCAGGTGGCACGAGGATACAGAGCTAGATCACTGGGAAATCCTGGAATGAGAAACTAGTGCTCTGGGCAGTGTATCAATCAGTTTTCATGATGGTAGAACATAATACCCAGCACCTACTTAAAGGTGGAATGGTTTATTTGACTCCTGGTTTCAAGGAATTCAGAACATGGTTGAGCAGCTCCAAGGCGAAATGTCTGAAATAGCGGGGTGGAGCAAAAGTGCTTAATTCATGGCAGCCTGGAAACAGAGCAGAGGAACAGTGCCAGAGTGGAACAGGGAGGCACCAGAAATAGTACCCAAGGCCATGCCTCCAAGATCTACCTCCACACATCCACAAATGTGCTTAACTAATTTGATAAACATTTAATAATCTAATGAAGCTGACATATGGTCACAGTACACTTGTGTGCTGCTGTTGAGGCGAGTGACCTCTCATAGCCACCAGAGTTCATGTGCCAGGAACTGGTGGCCTCTAGCCCTCCTACAGAGTGGCAGTTTTCCTTTGGCTCACTGTGCGGCTGCCATCCTGGTTGGTGTGGAACCCTGGAGAGGCTGAGCCTGAGAGCAGGTCATCTCTGCCCTTCAGCCCTGTGTACAGCTGGATATACGCCATGGACTGGTCATCCTCTGCTTCCACTGCACTCCTGTGAAGGACTGCAACCAACAGCAGGGCACAGTGCCCAGCACAGAATCTTCCATCCACCCAGCAAACTCATGGTCACACACATCACAAACAAACTCTCTCCCCAAGTAGGCCTTACCTCTCCTGTGACAGGAACATACTTTCCAAGTCTGGAAGATAGGCTTTCTTCTGTACAAATTAGTTCAGAGAGGACCACTCTGAGGGTGTGCATGTGTGTGGGGCCATGACTGCTGTGATGGGATGGGAAACATCTTCCACATTGTCTGCCTGGCATGTTGCCCTGTCTCAGTTTATTATAAATCTCTTACAGTCCAGAGCTGGTGCCAAATAGTCACATCCTACCCAGTGCTAATAAAGTAAATGTGCATAGCTGGGTTTTTTTTTTTTTAGTTTTGATTAATGCATATTACTTGTACATATTAATGTGATTCTGTGTGATGTTTCCAGACATGCATATAGTGTTGGATCAAATCCAACTTCTCTTCAGCCCTCCAACACACCCTTTCTAATCTTTAATAATCACTATTCTACGCTCAGGTCAACATTTATTAATTCCCACATATGAGAGAGACACATACATGTCTCGCTTATTTCACCTAGCATATTATGCTCCAATCCCATCCATTCAGCTGCATATCACAGGCTGAATAATACTCACTGTGTCTATATATCATATTTTCTTTACCTATGTATTTTTGAAGGGCACTCTGCCAATTCTATACCTTAGCTATCATGAATAGTGCTGCAATAAATGTGGAGGTATAGATATGTCTCTGTAATGCTAATTTCATTTTCTTTGGATTTATACCCGGAGATAGGATAGCTGGCTCATGTGGTAAATCTATTTTTAGTTTTAGTATTTGTTTTTAGTATTTAGTTTTAGTATTTTATTTTTAGTTGTTTTCTTAAAGACTGTCCACATTGTTCTTAATAATGGCTATACTAATTTACATTTCTACCAGTGGTGGAAAAGTGTTCTTTTTCTTCACATCCTCAATAACATTTGTTATTTTTGTTTTCTTTTGATAAAATTAGAAGAGAAGTAATATCATTTTAGTTTTGATTTGTTTTTATCTGGTGGCTAATGATATTGTGCACACTGTAATATTTGTTGACCATTTGTATGACTTTTGAGAACTGTTTATTTAGATCATTTGGCTATTTTTAAATTGGATTCCTTATCTTCTTGTTAAGTTTTTTCAATTTCACGTACATTCTGGATACTAGCCCTTTGTAAGATGAAGATCTGGCAGATGCTTTCTGTCCTTCTTCAGATTGTCTCTTCACTCTGCTAATTGTTTCCTTTACTATGCGGCTTTCTCATTTGATGTCATCCCTTTTGTTAAGTTTTACTTTTGTTTTCTGTGCTTTTAGGGTTCTTCATGAACAAATAAATGTTCAAATGGGCAAACAACTGAATGAGTATCTGTTTGGTTCCAATTGTGATATAAATATTAGTTCTCCTTACATTTGTATACATATATATGTGTGTGTGTGCATGTATGTAAATGTACACTTACATGCATATATAAAGTAAGAAGTCTGCAGACACAAGTAAATACTGACAAATTGCTTACTTGTCAAGGGAAGGAACTCATCTCTAGAAATCACCTCTCAAAATGAGGATGCAGACACCTGTTTCCTAGCTCACCACTGGACCAGGGTGTGTAACTGTGGAATATGAACGCTCTGCAGAATGCTGAAGGAATGCCCAGGATTGACCCTGAAGCATCTAGCTCCTTTCTGAGCCTTGGGCCAACTTTATGTCCATTTCTTTTGCTGCTACAGGTTTGCCAGGAGCTGTAGGGCCAGCAGGGATTCCTGGACAAGCTGGTCTAGTTGGGCCCAAAGGGGACAATGGTGCTGCTGGAGAGCCTGGACCAAAGGGAGATTCTGGACCAAGTGGTGAGCAACTGGGCGTGGAATTCAGATGTCTCCAAGTGGTGCTTCTGCCTTGGCTAAACTGGTAGGCACGCTGGGCTTATCCCAAGAAAAAAGACGAAGGCTGTTCTGAAGGCAGCACTATTTTGGGACAGACTGGGCCTGCTGTGGGTGCCTCTCTGACCTTCACTATTACTCTCATTTCAGGCATCCCCACTGCCAAGGGGGTTCAGTGTCACTGACCAAGCTGGTCTTTTTCCCCAGGACCTCCAGGACTTCCAGGCATGCCTGGTCCGGCAGGAAAAGATGGTCCCTCTGGAAAGCAGGGGAACATAGGGCCTCAAGGCAAACCAGGCCCCAAGGGAGAGGCTGGACCCAAAGGTAGGTGGATGGGTTGTGACTGATCTTAGAAAAGAAAGGAGGAAGGAATGACAATGTGCTCTATAGTGTGACATGATGGCCAGGAGGAGCTGAGACCATCAATATTGCGAAGGCTTTTCTATGCACCCCTTTCCCACATTACCCGATGTTAACACTATCTTACTCATCCTCCACAGAAGAACCCCGAGCAGTAAGGAGCATTGGCCAGGTTCCCTCTCTGACTCTGGAGTCTACTAATGGGGAGAGGATGCTTGCCGAGAACACTCTTAGCAGCATTTTTTCCTATTTGTTTCTTCCTCAGGAGAAGTAGGTTCCCCAGGAGTCCAGGGCTCTGCAGGGACAAGAGGCCTGGCAGGTCTTAAAGGGGAGAAAGGTGCCCCTGGTGAACTCGGAGCCCCCGGAAGTGCTGGGGGAATAGGTGAGTGATGGGGAGATCTGGGGCTGGGTCCACTTTGTCATGCCCACTCGGACCCTTCACTCCACAACATGAGCCTAGAACTGGCATTGCCAATTCACTTGGGCCTTGGTCACTTTTCTTGTCACCTGTGCACAACATCCGACACCCACAACTCTAAGGAGGAAAAGTTTATTTTGGCTCATGTTTGTAGAGGCTTCAATCCATTGTTGGCTGGCTCTAAGGCAGAAGATCATGACAGAGGGGCATGGCAGAGGAAAAGATTCTCATGGCTTGGCAGCCAGAAAACAGGGAGTGAAGGGAGGAGCCAGCAGGGGAGATAAACTCTTCCAGGCTAAGCCCTCAGTAACCCACCTCTTCCAACCAGCCCCCACCTCCTAACAGCATGGCAGCTATAAGCCCCCATAGTCCTATTACTTTCTAATAGCTCCACGTATGAGTGCAGAAGGCTTCTGAGGGTATCTAAATATAAATCATAAAAGAGTCTATACCCAAGAAAAGTGCAGCTCTGGGCTCTGGAAACTGTCTGTCTTTAGGGAGAGGGCATTTCTGGTCTGTATAGGACTAGTCTGTTCAGGGAAGTCAGTTGCTGGTGACCGGGACAGCTACACACAGAAAAGGTAGATTGCTGTGTTCTGGGACTTAGTCTGGTGTAAGGAGGACATACTGCTGGATAATAAGGACAGAGCATGTGCAAAAACTATAAAATGGGTGCCCAGCTAACCCTGATCTTCTTGGATTCCAGGGCCTGCTGGAGCTGCAGGTCCACAGGGAGCTCCAGGTGCCAGGGGACCCACAGGACTGAAGGGTGACAGAGGTGCTCCTGGAGACAAAGGAGCCAAGGGTGAAAGTGGGTTTCCAGGTAAGGTGGTAGCTCCTGGCTCTGGGAATCCCATTTGGGAATGGTATGGGGAGAGGAACCCTCTTCAGTTCAGGATGTGTATCCTCTGGGATGACAGCCTATTAACTATAAGACAAGGGTGGGACTGGGGAAAGGCTGGAGGGCAGCATGAGGCTTTGATCTTAAGCTATGTGGTGCATACAAGAAGGCAAATCTGGGCAGTTTCTTCAACTGACATGAAAGAGCAGCTGCTGCCTTCCCAGCTCATAGGATGGCTTTGAGTATCCAATAACCCAATGGATGGAGAGTATATGAGGAATGTATATTCTTAACCCCTCACTCACAGACACACACTCACACCTAGAAGAATAGGGGCACCATTCCCCAAATTTAGTGTCAAAATGGCATCTGGGTCATGTCAGTGAGGATCAGGGCACAGTTTGTCCACAGCAGAACCATAAGAAATTCCTGTACACAGGGGCTCCCTGGGTTAGCAGATGTGACCTTGCTTGGAATCAGCCCAGTTGTCCATCTCCACTCCCAATATCTTGGACACCGTGCCCGTGAGGTCCAGCCTCTGGGCTGCTCTGGACTCTCCTGGACAAGTCTTCACCTGGCTGTTTCCCTCCCCTGCAGATATCTCTGCTCTGAAGCAGCAGGTGGAGGCCTTGCGGAGGCAGTTACAGACCCTCCAGGCTTCCTTCTCTCACTATAAGAAAGGTAAGTTCCTCAGTCCAGCCTGGCACCAAGATTGGGCCCCATGCTGGTTCTGGGTCTTGGAGTGGGGTTGAGCTGGGGCTAGAGCTTTGGCTGGGCTTGATGGGTCTGGGATGGGAATGAAAGGGGACATATCTGAAACTGGCCTTGAAACTGGAGCTGGAGTGGGGATAAAAGTAAGACTGGATTGGAGCAAGGAAGTCATGTACTCCAGGATCTAGAAGTAAGTCCAAGTGACAAGTAGGAAGATGTGGCCATTTCACCAGTTCACGAGGCTGGCTGAAACACTGTGAAAGCTCCCAAGCTTCTGAGGACTCTCCAATCTCAGGGCCGCCTGTATGCCAAGACAGTTCTCTAGACTTTCCCTCCTACTTGTCCTGTGCTTGTCCCTGTGATAGAGAAAAGGACAACCTGTACTAGTTGTGCATCTCAATATTAGGGGGCCAGGTGTGGGGGTTCCCGGAGATGATGCTGTGCAGCCCAAGGCAGCACGGATTCAGGTGCTGCTGTAGGGGACAAGGTAAGTGGGGCCTAACCTTGCTGTGTGGCCAATGAGCATCTCTCTTTCCATGTGCTCCTGGGCCAAGCAGGGGCCAGGCTGCCTCTGGGCTCCAGCTGGGCTAGCTCTGCCTCCAACTACTGAGGAATCTGGACCAGAGATTCCACCTTAACTACAATCCTGGGCATGTGAGGCATCCAGGACCACACCCTCAATGTTCTGTGACCCCCCACACCCACCCACACACACCCAGGATCAAACTCAGGATCTTATGCCTGCAGCAAGTATGGTGCCACTGAGCTCTACATCCCAGGTCTTCTCTGTGACTTTTGGAATCCACCTCAGTTCCCAACTTTCCCTTCTGCATTTCTTGACACTGATTTTGACTCCATGTCTCTCTGAACCAAAAAGCAGACTTTTCTGATTGATTAAGTAGAGCATGAAGGCGCTCATTAGGGTAGGATATAAGATTGATTGGTTTTTAGGTACCCAATTTCAGAGATAAGAGTTTCAAGCATTTGGCATTTCTCCCTCCCTCCACAAACATATTCATAGATGCACTCATTTGCATAGGCGCACTGACACTAACACAGAAACCTGCGCACATACGTGCACTTAAATATCATCATTCATTCCACATCCATCTACATCCATGGGCTCAAATACAGGGGCACACACATTCAGGAGGACCTTAAACTGTTTTTTGCCTAGTGTTCCATCACTGGAAAGCTAAGCATGTGAGTTATTTATATCCTACTGCTCAAGGTCATTTTTCAAATTCAAAAAAAGTGGAACCTCCTGTTTAAGGACTCCTACAGGCCTTTGGATGAATACATGGACATATTCACATAGCATAAGGCATATGCTTACCCCCATAAGACCTGGAAGATAAACCCAGTAAGGATGCATGAATCTTGCACTGACCTTGCTTAGGGCTCTCTGGGTGCTGTCCTGAGCCCACAGAGAATCTTCCCCACAGTCTTTATTAAAGATGCTCAGCGATAGACAGTGAATTAGGGTGCAGCCTGGATTCTGCCAGCCTAAGTCAAGGAGCACAGCCCTCTCTGGAGCCTTCATAGTTTAGCGTCCTTTGTAGATTTCCATGCATAGATCCAAAACCACAGTAATGAGGACAGATTGGAATAAAGACTTGCTGGACATTTTTTGCTTTTGTGAAGTGTTCCTCACTTTAGAGAGATGAGGACTTGGAAATCCTAGAAGGGAAGTGGCTTTGTCTCTTCCACCGAACAGTCATAACCAGGGTAGGTCTTAATGCCTGGTCTTCTGATTCCCATTTAGGGCTCTCTCTGGCACCCCATACTGTCCCACACAGATGCACATCTCAGATGCTCTCATTCTGACTCCCCAGCACCTCCAGTGTAGACCAACTGGCAGGGGCATCAGCAACATGCACACCAAGAGGACCACCTGGGTTAGACCTGAGCAGAAACTGACACACAACAACCTCAGATGCCCTACCTTAATCTATCCTGTGCCCTCTCCTCATCACACAGCATAGACCCTCTCTAATGCTCCAACATTAGAGTAACAGGGATAACAAAGGAGTCACTGCATTGTGCTTTTCATATTCTCAGTAATGGGCTCAGGCCAGGAATCATTTCCCTGGGAAAAGCAGTTCAATTCTACATAGCTACTGAAAAATCAGTCCTGGCATATGATATGGGCTGACACCAAATCAGCATCTCTGGGCAATGGGGTCAGACTGGACAAGGTGTCCTTAACTGTGTATTTGATAATTGCGTGCTTTGGGACCGCTTGCTCAACTTCTCTGCCTTCCCATGCTCTCATCTGTGAACAGGGGACCACTGCACCCTCTCTCAGGTATTGGGGCTGCTCTGGATCAATATCTTGTTTACATCCTTCCTGGAGCCCAGACACCCTGCCCGGGAAGTCTTGAGTCACAACACAGAGATCTCAGAGCCCCCTGAGCTCTGATCAGCCTTAATATGACTCTCCTTCTTTCAGCCGAGCTCTTCCCCAGTGGCCAAAGTATTGGGGACAAGATCTTCAAGACAGTGGGCTCTGAAAGTAATTTTGAAGGGGCACAGAAGATGTGTACTCAGGCTGGTGGACAACTGCCCTCCCCACGCTCTGCAGCAGAGAATGCTGCTTTGCAGAAGCTGATTGAAGCGCAGAACAAGTCTGCTTTACTGAGCCTGACAGACACCAAGAAGGAGGGCACATTTATCTACCCCTCAGGGGAGCCCATGGTCTTTTCCAACTGGGCCCCTGGGGAGCCCAACAATGATGGCGGGGCAGAAGACTGTGTGGAGATGTTCACCAACGGCAAGTGGAATGACAGGTCTTGTGGAGAGCATCTCCTCGTGATCTGCGAGTTCTGAGCCACTGGGGGTTCAGTGCTTGGTCCAGACCCTGTGCGCTGCCAACATCCTAATAAAAAGGTGACTTCTGCCAGCTGAGAGCAGCCGAAAGGACTACTGCAGATGTCTTTCAGAGTAAAATGCAAAATACCTTCCCACAGTGAAGCCCAGCAGAGAAGGGGCCACCTGCTCTCTCAGGTGCAAGGAATGAAAGTCACTTTCCGTGATACCTGTAACAAAACCCAATGACTCCTTTCCAGCCCTCCTCCTTCACCAACTCTCAGCTGCATCTGGCTCAGTTGGCCTCTCCTTCTTCTTTCAAACTCTCCCTCCTCTGGCCTTTCAGGGACACCGCTGTGCCTGCGTTGATTATCAACCTCAGGCTGCTCCTTAGCCCCTTGCTCATTCTCATTGCTCTGCTTGACCACTTGGTGGCGGAGCACCAAGGCTCCGCTCTGCTTCTTTCTCTGTACACTCACTACAAGATGAGCACATACACACACCCCACTTCCCATTCCATCTATGTGCTGATGACTCCCGCGTGTAAATCCATGTTCAGGACCCTCTCTGAAGCCCAAACTTCTCTCACTGCCATCTGGTGCCTCACAGCTGGAGGCATCTGTGGCTGCTTCTTTCTAAGCTGAGGAAGCTGCACACAGTGCTCCTCCTCATCCATCTGCCCAGCAGCTCTGCAGCTCTGTTGCTAGCACAGGAGCATCAGATCACAGTTCTAAAGTCACTTCAAGGAATTTAGGAGCAGAAGGTGTCTGGCCTGGCTCAAATCACCCCAACCCCTCTTTTGCCTGACAGTTCCAGCAATCTTCTTTCCGATTCTGCCTCACAGATAAATCTAGCTAATTCATTATCCTCTTTTTTCAATACTGAAACCAAGGCACAAAGAGGGGAGGGGACTCGTACAGGGACACTCTGAATGGCTGAGTTAGAGCTGTGTCATGAATGGGCCTTTTGGATCCCAAAGCTTGTACTTTGGAAGACTCCTGAATATTTGTTTCATTTTATTGACACAACATTGCAAAAAGTTACTTAAATAACATCTGTGTTTGAGAAGTGGGAATGGCACGTGGGTGAACCACAGGCCTGAAAAGGAGGCTCAACTACTTCCTCCTGAAACAGGAAACCACTCTCTCCTTTGTTCCCAAAGACCAAGGGTGCTGCTCTTTCTAGATGGGGTTTCCAAATCCCACCCCTCTTCCTAGAAGTCCTGAAGCCATATAGCATCTCCAGAAACAAAAGCCACACTTCCAGGCCACTTGCAGCCCAGGATCTCTGTTGAAAACTTTCTCCTCTTACTGCAAAAGTCCCCATATCCTGGCACTTCTGAAATACAAATCTGTTGTGCAATAAAGAACAAACAATTCCCAGATATAGAGATCACACTTGGGGACACTCAGGAAGCCTCTTGTTTTTACAAGTAAAAGGAAACAGCTGTATGTATTTTAAGCCAAAGCAAAAGCATTTTTCTATAAATTGAAGCTGAATTCTGAATAAGCTCAAGAAGGAGTAAGGGAGCATAAACAAAGCCATGCCACAGAAGTGAGAACTTATTTATTATCAGTTTGAAACTCCTGTGGAAATGAGTTTTCTATGTCAGTGCTCAGCTCTGGTTCAGTCAACTAAGCTTTGGGGCATGGTACCCTATAGCGCAGTATGGCAACTGGGAGCCATTGAAAGTCATGGTGATCTTTGTTGATCAGTACCCACCACCCCAATACTTATGCCAACGCTGTTTCTTTTGAAGGGGAAGGAAAGAATAGCCAAACTGTGTAAAAAAGAAAATAATCTCCCATAGTGTGAAGATCTGGTACTGATCCCCTAAAAAAGAACCTTTAAATCTAGCAGCATCTGCTTGTCCCATGATGGCAAGAAGGGCCATCTGGGTTTTGCAGATAGATTCTGATTAAAGAGAAGACTGAAGCAAATGTTTCAGAAGTTCAAGTCCTAAACTGAGCCCCTGAGGACAGGGGTGTATCCTGTACTAACATACATGGGTAAAGTTCAACCAAGATCTGAGACAGTGTCCACCCACCACAATATTAGCCTGGGTCCACTCTGATTCTTGTGCTGTCTGGAGATATGAGTACCAGGTGACATTATGGGAGTGGCTGGCTTCCTTCCATATCTGGAAGGGGAATCTTTCAAGAAGTTGTAGTGGGAAGCCTCTGATCAGTTTAATAGTATATTCTCAAGTTTCCTCTTGGTTCGCCACTCTCCTTCTCAAAATCAGCCCACATCCCATAGTGAACAGTCAATGAAGAGCTTGCTGATGTTTGCTTTTCTATTAGAATCCGATTTTTGTTCTGAAGTCCCTTGATGTACAGCATTGACAACTGAGTTGCTTAAGTTCCAGAAATCATCAACCACTCTTACCTTCTAGTAATTTAATGATGTACTTGAGCTTTCAAGTTAACTACATTTTATATACACTAGAGCAAGGAAACTGTGTATGTACTAGAGGAAACAAACTGTTAATTTAGATGTCAAATGTTTATCTAGGCACTGGATACAAAGATGGAAATGGCTAGTTATGCTCTTGTAGATCCTACAGCCCTACATGCCCCTACTTAACAGAGAAGTAACCTGTAGGATTTTGTTCCAGCAATATGTCCATACTTGTAGGTACTAAACATGTAGATGTAGAGTGAATGGATGGATTCTAAGAGCTTTCAATCAAGAACATAGAGGACAGACACCTTGTGCAATCCCCAAGTTGCTCAGAGACTAGGACACACTTTATTACAGTCCACTGTAGTTATCTATAACTATTAGGCCTCCATATGGCTAATAGCAAGAATCTTATGGTAGATTTTACTGTTTTGCCCCAATATTTCAATGAAAAATGAAGGTAGACACGGAACTACAATGTGTTACTTCTGAGTGATTGGATAAGGACCAGTGCATATTTCTGTAATGCCCTCTCCTCTGAGGCATAGTGATTGCAAGACAATTGGTGGCTATACAGTGCCTCTGTAATCAAACATATGGCACCCAGAGCAATCACATGGAAGGCAACTGCCCTTGGGCTTGGTCCACATTGACTTACAGTAAGATTTGGGGGTCTTGACCTGATACATTTTAAATATTGACAGATTTGACCTTTGCTTACTTAAAGAGTCTCTAGGTGCTCTCTGATGACAGGCTGCACTACCTTTGTGTCACAGAGGAATTTACAAGGACTTTCCTAAGCAAGTACTTATCAAGTAGAGTGAATGGAGTGAATAACTGAAAGGGTCCAGTGAACGGCATTCTTAATTCTTGCTTGGAAGTCTTGATTGTAGGGCTGGCTAGCATAAAATATTTTTAAGATGTCACCAGGCCCTTTGATCTGAGGTAGGAGTACAGTGATCTCACTTCCAGTCCTCCTGCATATTTGTTTTTTTTAATTCTATTAATACTTAATTTCAAGTGTAAGTGGCTGGGGTCAGGCCAGGGCTGAAGGGACATGTTGCAACCTCAGGACAAACAAATACATTCTGAGGCCAGAGGGAAGGTTCAGAGCAAAAAAAAAGAGAAGAGATGGAGTAGGGGGTTTTGAGCAAGCCTCAGCCCCAGCTGGAGGTACAGCTTGAGAAAATAGAAAGAAGGTGAGAGGGTGTTGACCTCCAGAGAATGTAGAAACAGTGCACTTCCTCACAAATAATCACAGAAAAAATGATCACGAGGATTAAGTCTGTGGAGGACTTCATGAAACAAGTGCAAAGCTCTTAGGAAAGAATGAATCATAGAAGAGTCAAGGAAACTGCTTAAAATAACATTTATAGAATAGACTTGTCCCATCTTATGTTAAAAGATTTCATAAAGCTAACATAATTGCAATAGTATATTAATAACATAGGAATAGACAGAAAAGTTAAAAGTCTAAAAAATAAGATAAAAATAAAAATTACAGGAAAGCAATGATTTGTGGATTAATAATGCTATATCAAACTGCTAAGCATTTAGAGGAAAAGTAAAATCAGATTATTTTAGTTACATATTAAAATCAAGGCTGGAAATGTAGCTCATGGTAAAATTTCTCTTTCATGGGTAAAGTCTTTGGTTTGATCCCCAGCATTGAAAATAATAACAATAATAAATAAAAATCAGAAGAAAATATAGGTAATGATTTATGTACTCTCAGGGGAAAACATCTATCTAAAAGTGCTATTAGAAAGGGAAACTCAAAGCAATAATATTTTTTATATTTAACTACAAAGGAACATATGAAACTTCTCTGCTGAAAAGTAAAACACAAAAGAATACTGGCATATTTGCAATGTAGATAACTGATAAATCAACAAGAAAATGATAAATATCTAAATAGGGAAAAATGGAACAAGAATGAGATAAAATTCATAGAAAGACAAATATTAATGGTCAATAGTATTGAAACATGAAAAAATGTTCAATCTTAGTACTGATTAAAGAAACATATTAAACCATAGTAAGTATCCCCAAATCTAAGGGACACAGTTAAAGCTATACTCAGGAAAATATATAACTTTATTTATATTATTGAAAATTTAAAAAACAAAAAAGCATCAGCTGAAAATAGTTGAACTAAGTGCTCACCTTTTAAAAACATCATTTTAAAGCAACAAAAAAGAAAAAAAATATATTGAAATGAGATTAATGAAATATAACCAGTGGATAAATGTTCAATCTTAGTACTGATTAAAGAAACATATTAAACCATAGTAAGTATCCCCAAATCTAAGGGACACAGTTAAAGCTATACTCAGGAAAATATATAACTTTATTTATATTATTGAAAATTTAAAAAACAAAAAAGCATCAGCTGAAAATAGTTGAACTAAGTGCTCACCTTTTAAAAACAATATTTTAAAGCAACAAAAAAGAAAAAAAATATATTGAAATGAGATTAATGAAATATAAAACCAGTGGAAATGATAAATCAACCCAGAAACCAGACTTTTAAAAAATTTAATTCAAAAAATATGTCCTGACAAATATATATATTAAAATATTCACCAACATGTAAAGATGCTCCTCGAATTACAAAAGTGTTACATCCCCCAAGAATCCTTTGTAAATTAAAAACATAAATTGAAATCCGCTTAATACACTTAACCTACTGACCCTGACAACTAGCCCAGCCCACCTTCAACATGTTCAGAGCATTTCCTTCAGCCTGCATTTGTGCCAAACCATTTAGCACAAAACCTATTTTAGAACAGTGTCAAATGTCTTATACACACCCAGAAAGGCCTGTGCAGCCCTGATGGGATGCTGGCACACAAGACGAGGTACCCCTTGCCTCTGCCAGGATGGCATGGCTAACTGGAGGCTGTGGCTGGCTGCCACTCATCGAGCCATCTCAAGACATCATCATTCCCAATTATCACTAGTCTGAGAAAGATACAAATTCAACATTGAAGTATGATTTCACACATCATAAAATTGAAAAATCGTAAGTCAACCCATTATAAGTCAGAGACCCTCAGCAGTAGCAATGAGAAAGGAGCCAGAGGCACAGATATGAGCATGAATATTTGCCTTCTTGTTGGCATTCCTTGGGACTGAAAGAGGCAAGAACTGAAGGAATTCAGCAGGCATCCCCACATATCCTTTGTTTTTCCCCTGTGTCCTCGGGTCAGATCCCACACCTCTTCACCTGAAGCTCCAGGAGATTGTAGCTGTTTGGCTAAGGAGGAGGAAAATGGTTCTCTTTTCTCCTCTCTGGAATTTATCCAGTGGCCTTGGTGCTTTATTTAAGAATGACCCCACTGTGCCTGGGATTTAGCACAGTGGTTCCAGTGCCTGCTTCCACAAGCACAAAGACCCAAGTTCAATCCCAGGTACCAAAAGAAAAACAAACAAACAAACAAACAAAAAGAATGACCCCATAGCAGTGAGTGAGAGGCAAAACTGTCTCCCTCTATCTCAGGCACAGGTGGCTATTTCCACCTCCGCATTCTCCAAGTCCATCTCATAAGGAAGCCACACAAACACACACACGCGCACACGCACTCACACACACACACACACCACCACCACCACCACCACCACCACCACCATTCCTGACTCCTGCCTTGGGAGTACCTGTGGACCGGATTCTACCAGGTTAGGAGAGACAGACCAGGACCTCCTTCCATACACAAGGGACAGGTAGCACAGTTGGGCCAAGTGATCCCCCCCAGAGGATGTTCTCACTAGGGAATGGGGTCTCACTGGCAAGTTGGAATCTGGCATCTGGTACTACCTTTGTGGTTGCAGTGGCCACAGGTTCTTACAGGAACTGGAAGTTGGGCATTTCAGGAACAAAGGGAAGATGGACAACATGAGTGTGTTCGCACAGACCATCTCAAATCCCCTGATAATAACTTCAGGGTTTAATGGTTTCTAAGGTCTTAGCCAGGCAGTAAAGGGAGTAGCTGGTTACCCGTGTGTGCCATTGACATGGAGAAAGAAAGGGACAGTGTTCACCATCCATAAGTGTAGTGCTTAAGAGGGCCCTGCCCTGCAGAACTACAAGGACAGAACAAAGGGAAGGCCACTGAGCCTCATCACTGAGTCCTTTCCAGGGCCTCCACAAGAATCCTGAGACTTCTGTCAGCTGAGCTGCTGGGCAAGAAGCAGGGACATTGCTGCCACAGAGTTACAGCAGGTGGGATAACAATGTTATCTTCTTTAAAGCTCATTGGGAATGTCCACCTACTGCTGATGGTCTGATGGGACCCAGGCAGCATCCCTAAAATGTCCTTAGTTACAGGTCTGCAGCCTGTGGCCCTCTACATTTTTGACAGGAAGTAAGGTCATCACAAAAACCACAAGTAAACATTTTGTCTTCCTCTCAGAAAGAATCCTATTCAGAGAAAAATACAGATTATTTCCTTGTTGATTCTGAGAAAATAAAATGTGGACTTCAGAGAAATGCACAGGAAGTCCATGAGGGAGCCCAGGAAGAAGCCTCCCAATCCAGCCTCAGAGCAGTGAGGAGCTCCTATCTTGAAAGGATTTAGAAGTCAGCTCAGGGATCCAAGTGGCTGATAGGGAGCAGGTTGGAGGTGGCACATGGGTCATGCCCTGAAGAGCTCACCTTCTAGGTTTGGAAGGGAAACAAATGGGGTGCAGTGACTTCCATTAGAGCCTTGGTCTTGCTGGTCAGTGAGAACTACTGGAATCTGGCATGCTGAAGACCTGTGGGCACCCAAAGGGACTTTGCATCTGGATATGATTCTGCAAACCAACAGTTGGAGTGAATATAGCAACCAGGGCAAAGGTAGAGAGAAGGAGCAAGAACATCCCAAGTTGCAGGCAATGGCTCAGGAAATGCCAGTGGCTCACTCGGCCTGGCATCTGTGTCTGGGTTTGCTGGCTCTCCCTCAGAGACAAGCAGCAGGGGGCAGCACGAGGTCACAGCATCTGCAGCAGGATGCCCCTGCTAATCAGCCAGGCACACCCGTTTACTTACTAGGGGACATGAATTTTGTTGCCTTCTCTCTTAAATCCAGCTTGGAGCTGTGTTAAGCTTCAGAGGAAGGGGTTGGTCATACAGCTAGGGAGACGATTTAGATTTGTTCATTGGCATTCGTTTATTAGCTGAACACAGTTATTAATTGCATGTATATGTAGCTTCTGCCTTTGCAGGCACTGGGACTGCAGAGGTGAATGCCATAGCCCTGTAATAATTGCACAGATAGGACTAATGCTTGGATGGCATTATTGCAGATCATGACTGTTTAACTTGTATCAGCCCATCTAGTCCTTATAGCAATCCTCTGAGGTGAGCACTAATATCATCCCACTCTCACCAAAGCATAGAAAGTATACACGCCTTGGGCAGGGCCACACAGCTGCAAAGTGATGGAGGCTGAATTTGAATCCAGGCAGTCTGGCTCCAGAGGCCTTTCTCTTAATGGCTTTGCTATACTGACTTAAGTAAATGGCCAAGATGATATTCAATAGCTATCACCGCTAAGAAAATAAAACAGATATTGTGCTGGAGACTTGGGGTCGGGGGTACTGGTAGCCAAGTAAGGACAGGAATGGGACGGGAGGTCAGGGATGACATACGATCTAAGTCCTGTACAGGGGAAGATTATGCTCAACCATCTTGCCCCAGTGTCCCACAGCTTAGGGCTCCTGTGGACCTTTTGTGCAGAATCAAGCATCCAGCTTCCCCCCACCCCCCAGAGTCTTGGCAGCCACCCAGAGCTGATGCTTTTCAGAGAGGGGAGACACATTGGCACAGACAGGGGAGGGATGCAAGAAGTGAGCCTCTACAGAAGGATGTGGAGAATTTCAAGATATGTCAGTTGGTTTACACACACATAAGCACACACACACACACACACACACGCACGCACGCACACACGCACAGAAATAAAAACTGCCCAACCCCATAGACACACATGTCCCCCTCAGGGTATCATTGGCCAGCACCTCTCAGACTGACCATCCTCAGGACCTGTTCCAGCCCAGACCCATTTCCTGAAGTCCCAGAGGTCAGCAAGACCTAGGATGTGCAGGGAAGATTTGGAAAGGTAGCATGTTTTATTAGGGGAGCACTAGTTAGTTGAGAGGGATTACTTAGCCGGACACTTTACAGTGAAGGAGGACCTCTTTACCTCAGCAGGGGAGGGGCCTCCACAGAATAAAGAAACCCTAACTTCCAGTGTTGAAACAGCTCTGTAATCCCTAGATGGAGGCAGGAAGCCACTATGGTGACTGTATTTCTTGGGGCAGTGGTTTCCAAAACTGACCAAACAGCCAGGTCTCGTGAGGATCTCATTAAGATCAGAGAGCTCTGATGTTTTAATTCACTGGGTTCAGAACGGGCCAAGATCATAAGACTTTTTTCAAGTGTTCCGGTCAGTTCTTCTGCACACTGTTCTGAAGAGTGGCTGACCTGTGGGCTGGCAGTGGAAGCCAAGTCCAAGGCATTTGTCTGGTTAATAAATGGTTTCCCATACCCCATTCTTTTTAAGCCTGACATCTCATCTATGTTTGTCTGAACAAGACTGATTCAAGTACCTGGGGCCACCATCTCCTCCAACACAGGCTGCCGCCAGTGTTGGGAACGCTCTCTCCCACTTGGACTCCTTCCCTGAGTGCCTCGCACCTTCCCAGCAATCTGCCAGCCACTCGGGGTTCCTAGGACACATCACTTTACAAAGCCTACTTCCCAGCACCTGCAGCCCAGGCCCATACATTGCAGCTGATCCCTTCCTCTTTAATGGGGTGGGGGTG